>NC_064857.1:50338519-50638519 GCF_024139225.1 Suncus etruscus
ATATCTACACTTAATTAAACATTATCTCTGAAGAAAACATGTTGACGGCTGTTATCGGTTCCTATGTAATCATAGTGCATATGTGTGCATATGTGGAGTAAGATTTTGTTCATTGAGCAAGAATAAAGATGATTTATAAATTTATTTTTAAGAGATAATTTCAATTTATAGGAGGATGAAATTGTTCTTAGCTAATGTTCTGGGCTTATGATAATATGTCGCGATGGAAATGGAACATAGAGGCAAAAATGAAATAAGCTCTGATCATTTTTCTGGACGTGAGCTGTGCAGTGTGATAAAGCTTGGTTGCAAGAAGAGACATAGAAGGACAAGTTTGCAGGTCAGGGAGTTTTCCTCTAGTTTGAGTATTTGTTTGTAGAACCAGCAAATCATGGTGTTCTTTCTTGGCCTCTTATTTCCCCATCTGTGAGACTGAGAATAACCTAGACCACTTCTGAGATCTTTGGAGCCCTAATGTGCTGAGGGTCCATTTCCCCCTTCGTGGAGGCTCTCAAGGGTAGCCTCTGCATTGATGTAAGGAAGTGACCCTAGTACTGTCCTTCGTGTCTGGTGAGGTTAGTGTGTGTTTGCACAGCTCAGAGCTGCTAAGCATGACGCGCACTCCCACTGCCACGTCCCTATAATTTTCTTTGATGTTATTTACCCCTGGCCCAAGCCACGCTTCAGAACACTGGTGCTGGTAAGTTCAATCTGTCTTTGAGGATGAGTTACCTTTTTTTGTTTCCTTTCTACTTTTAAAACATTGAAGTAAATGAAAATTAACAGCAATGTTGACATTGATTTTATAATGTACATAATAGGTGCATATATTTTTTACAAAAAGAAAAATAACAATTATGTTTGTCTAGAGTTTCTCACTCAAGTCATTTTCTCTGAATAGTACCATTTAATAATAATAAGCAGGTGAAACTAGAGGGCTTAACTGACTGAGTAATGGATGAATCCGGGGAAATATTTGAAGGATTTAGGAAGGAAGCCTAAAATTGCAGGAACAGACAGTCTTGGAAGATGATCATGTTTCTAATTATGCTCCAGACTGTCTACATTTGTTGTTGTTGTTGTTGTTGTTTGTGTGTGTGTTTTGGTCAATTGAACTGGCTTCATATTTGAACTCTAATACTGAAAATGTTGACGACATATTGATTTCTAGAAGGAAAACTTGGTTATATATTTCAAGAAGCAATACTGTGGGGGATGTTTTTCATTTTTCCCTTCTTGTATATTAAACAATGAAGACGTTTGTTTTTAAACTAACACAGTCATTTATATTGCTTCCTGCTGAAAATTAGCTTTCCCCAAGCTTTTAAGTTACAGGAGGTAAAACACTGCAGAAAAAAAAAAAAAAACATAGTTTTTTAGTAAAAAAAGAAAAATCTTTTGACTAAAGATATGAATACCATGTTTATCTTGGCCACATAAAGACAGGAAACCATGTAAATTTTTTTGTTTGTTTTTTGTTTTTGGGCAACACCCGGTGATGCTCAGGGGTTACTCCTGGCTGTCTGCTCAGAAATAGCTCCTGGCAAGCACGAGGGACCATATGGGACACTGGGATTCGAACCAACCACCTTTAGTCCTGGATTGGCTGCTTGCAAGGCAAACCCCTCTGTGCTATCTCTCCGGGCCCGAAACCATGTAATTTTAAGAGGCATGGGTGGCATCTGATATCAACAGTCCCTTGGACTTCAAGTATAGAACTGAGGGAGGGGAAGGTGAGAGGAAGAGGCTGACTATAAGTGTCTCTAGGATGCCAGTGGAGGAGTCAGTAATTGTGTTACCACATGCATGGGCACACACACCATGTAACGATATCACCTCAACTAAAAACATATTTTGTGTGTGTGTGTGTGTGTGTGGTTTTTGGGTCACACCCAGCAGTGCTCAGGGTCCACTCCTGGCTTCATGCTCAGAAATTGTTCCTGGCAGGCACGGGGGACCATATGGGACTCCGGGATTCGAACCGATGACCTTCTGCATGAAAGGCAAACGCCTTACCTCCCTGCTATCTCTCTGGCCCCTAAAAACATATTTTTAATAAAAAGCTTATGACTTTAAGGGATTCTTAAGTAACTACTAAAATAACCAAATGACACAGCAAACATGAGAAGAATAACACATGGATAGCAGGTACGAATATATGTGCTTGCTCAGGAATGATCCCTCTGTAGAGTCAAGGTTAAACCCTGAGTACCACTGGTATGACCCATTCCCCAAAAATAAAGTGAATATAAAATATGACTATAATTCAAAAAGCTATTTCGTCTTCCTAGATATTTAGTCCCTGACAGTAAAAATACATAACCCAAGTGGTGCCCTAGAATTACTAATAAAAATGGTAGAAAATGGGGCCGGAGAGATAGCACAGTGGTAAGGCGTTTGTCTTGCATGCAGAAGGACAGTGGTTTGAATCCTGGTATCCTATATAGTACCCTGAGCCTGCCGGGGGCGATTTTTGAGCATAGAGCCAGGAGTAGCCCCTGAGTGCTGCCAGGTGTGATCCCCCCAAAAAAAATTTTTTTTAAATGATAGAAAGTTAGTGTTCTATAATTTCAAGGAAAAAATGGCTCATGATCATTGTTTCTTGGGGTGCTGAAAGCTATATAACGAAGACCACAGACAGCCCAATAGCTGAATGCTTGCTTTACATGCAGGAAGCCTGGGTTCAATTCATGACATGATATGGTTCTGCCAGGAATGATCCTGGAGCGGCTGTTCCCTCACTAATGATGATTGCCAGGTGATTCAGAAATGCCTGTCAGGAGCTGGACAGCAGACACGGTGGCATCATTCACTAGAAGCCTCTGCAGTTCTGTTCCTCCTGGGGTGCTTGTTTCAATAGTTTAGCTCCCCACCCCACTCCACCTGCCCCATGGCGCTGAATCATCAGCAACACAGGACCAGCTTTTCTTTCCTTTTTATCCTTATAAAGATACTTTGATTTATAGTACTGTTCAGGACAGTTTGGTGCATACATTGTTCCAACACCATACCTAGCACCAGAGTGCCCACTTCCCTCCTCTGGACTCTTCCAGGTCCCTCCCATTCAACATTCTCCTACTCCTCTGGTTCACCTCCACAAAAGAATTCTATTTTGTTGCCTTTGATCATCTGCTGTATATCTTTAAATTCCACCTCTCAGAGATAAATCTGCAACTGTCCTTTTATGCCTATCTTCACTCACCAGTTCGATCTGCATAGCAACAACAGGTGGGATTTTTCAGGACCAGCTTCTCAGGCTCATTGCGAGTTTTTACTTCAGTGGTTAGTAGCTTAGATCAAAATTGAGTTGGCATCTGCACTGAGAGTAAAAGGAGAAAAGGTGGTTCCATGGTGCCTGGCATGGATGCACCAACATGAGTCACCTCAGCGAGTCCATCAGTCCAGCTGCTCTCACTGTTGCTTCTCTAGGGTTTCATCACTGAATCCCCAGATTATGCTCAGTAGCAGATGCTCTCAGGTTAGAAGTCTTCCTGTTCCTTTAGTCCTTATCACTAGTATTAAAGTGTGAATTCTCACCCCTTTCTGCTGGGTCTGTCCACTGCCAACTTCCCTCTCTGACTTTCTCCCATCACTCTATGTCTCAGTCTCCAGAGTGGCGCATGCCTGATACATGGTTCTGCCCTGCACTGCTGCCACCTATCTCACCCCACCCCACCCTGCACCTCTGAGGTTCCCTGAAGACTCAGCCTCTTGATCCTCTGCAGCCCCTTGTGCACTGGAGCCTTGTTCGTCTCAACTTTTGTTTCTGTACTGACTGGAGCTGTGTGTTCTTTAACCCCTTGAGATGTGGCCACACAGAGACCTCCCCCTCACTGTTAGGCCACCCCCCGTTCCTTCTCAGGGGAGCCTCAGAGCATGGCCTTCTTTTTGACCTGGCTGAGAGTCTTGTCAGTACTTCAGAGAACCTTCTGTCACACAGCCACTTTCTCCCCTTGCTTCCTCTCCCTTGCCCTCCCACTTCTTTTCTCTGACACACACCCCAGACCCTCCAGGCCTCTTTTGGGCCTTGTGCTCCCACCTCTATCCTCCTATCACTCCTTCTATTAAGCTCCAAATTCCTTGAACAAATAATCCTGCTCCACAGCCTCCACTTTACTGCCCTATAGAACCTTCTTACCCTTTGCCAAGACTTGTCTCTGTTCCACCCTCCCACTAGACTGGCCACTTGTGTCTGTGGCCTCCTCCTCCTCCTTGTTCTCCTCCTCAAAGATCAAAGGATGCTGCCTGATTCCACCCTTCTTCACCGAGGAAGGAATGTGGTCCTGGTTACTCACCTCCTTCAAAGCCCTTTATTGGCACCCCTGACCATCTTGTTTCCTGGGAAATGTGCTTCTGAGAGTGAGGGGTTCAAGCAGATGAGTCAGGTTCTTGGATGTGGACAGCCTCAGCCTCTCCCCTCTCTCCTGACCTCTGCTGGCTCCTTACTCTGATCTTTAAACTCATGAACTCATGTAGGAGTGACCTGACCCCTTCTTTGCCTAAGGGTAGAATTAAATGAACAAACAAAATTTGCCAGACTAACAATAAAATGTTAGGGACCAAAGAAATAGCTCAGAGAACTGGACCACATGCAACTGTGCTTAGGCCTAGAGGTCAATCCCTGGCTCTCTATGGCATCTGCACATTTCTGGGTACTGCCAAGCCCAAAATTGTGCCATTTGCACGAAGTTCCAGCAGCCCCCAGTAGTTTGGGAGCAACCCCAAAAGAGAAAGAATGAAAGAAAATGCCAGGACAAAACAAGTTTTTAGAGTATAAATTCCACATTGTATGTGGATGCAGAATGGGGCCCTGGCCTTCAGTTTGCATTTTTTCCCAGCTAATTCGGCCAGATACAGCACATTGCCCCTCAGACGGTATCAACAAGTGGCTCACCTCACACACAGTAGGAACTGCTGTGAATTGCTTAATTTTTCTTTTAAAATTTCTTTTGGGGAGACTTCAAGGATGCTTAGGGCTTACTCCTGGCTCAGGGATCATTCCTAGTGGGGCTCAGAGATTCTATGTGGTACCAGGGATCAAACCCAGGTCGACTATGTGCAAGGCAAGTGCCTTTCCCTCATACTGTCTCTTGGGCTCCTGCTTTTTGCTTTTTAGCTCATTCTCTAGTTCTTTCATGACCTCCGGGTATAAATCTCTACCTCTTTCTTCACCTAGATTGTGTTTGTGTGAACATGAATTTGATCATTTGCATGTGCATGGCTATGTGTTTATATGTGCATGGGTTTGTTTGCATGTGAATATGTGAGGGTATGTGTGTGTGGTTGGGGGTGTGTATTTGGGAGGGGGATATAAGTGGGGGGTATGAGTAAGCATGTGTGTATAAATGTTAGGGTGTATATGTGAGTGTGTGGATGTCAGTGATTGTGGATATGCGGATGTGTCTATGTGTATGATGGGTGTCTACCCTGCAAACTTTCCCTCAATGCTTCCTAGTCATTTTCATAAAATTGGAGTCCCCTGTTTTTCTTCTGAGCTCAGATTGGTATCAACACCCCCAACCCCAATAATCCTCCCAGCACAGGGCTGGGAAACAACAAAAGTGTCTTGTCTCTAACTCCCTCTCTCGCATTCTCCACTCTGCTTTATTTTTGTTCTGCTTTATTTTTGTCTTCAGAATGTGTCTCCTTTCTGTCCTCTCCTTTTTCCACTTGCCCTGGTGTGTGGCAAGACCTTCAACACTCACTCCAAGATGACGTCCCAGAGCAGGCAGCAAGCTGCACATTCCTGCACAGACTATCATGTCTGCCCTTTGTCCATGCTCCAGAGCTCACTGGTTGTCTGCCATGTGCAAAGTATGGGCTTAGTCTGGTTCTTCCCAGCAAATATATGTGGAGAGAGTGAGGTACCTACCCAGCTGAGAGTCAATGCCCAGCCACGAAGGCCTGAAGTTTGGGTATTGGACCTCAGGGCACAACAGTAACAGACACTGAACTCAGAGCCTAAAACATGCAAAGTACATTCTTGCCCTTGGAGTTCGTTTCCCCCACTCCTACATAAGCAGCTACTTTAAAAAAAATTTTATTAAGGCACTGATTTGCAAAATTACTCATAGTGAATTTCAGGCATACTTGAGTGTTCCAGTGTACTGGAATCAATTCCCTTCACTGGTGTCCCCAGGGTCCCCTCTGTCTCTCAGCCTGTCACCTTGACAAACAAAACACTGATTCAAAAAGATGTGTTCCCAGTGTTCCCACCATTATTCACTGCAGCAATTAACACAATAACCAAGGCATGGGAACAACTTAGATTTCCAACAATAAATAAGTGAATAATGAAGTAGTGGTGCATATAAACAATGGAATACTACATAGTTGTAATGAACAATAAAATCATGCATTGATTGCAACTTGAATGAAACTGGAGGATATATTGAGTACAGTAAAACAGAAAAACAGGACAAAAACAAGATGATCTCACTTTCTGTAGTATATATAATTAAATAAGGAATGCTAAGTGTTAAAGGTAAGATACCCAGGTCACATAAGCAGCTTTTTTTTTTTTTTTTTTTTTTTTTTTTTTGTGGTTTTTGGGTCACACCCGGCAGTGCTCAGGGGTTATTCCTGGCTTCACGCTCAGAAATTGCTCCTGGCAGACACGGGGGACCATATGGGAAGCCGGGATTCGAACTGATGACCTCCTGCATGAAAGGCAAACACCCTACCTCCATGCTATCTCTCCGGCCCCACATAAGCAGCTTTTAAATCCTCTATTTTCTAACTGAGGCCGTTCACATCTCACCTGAGGGTACATTACCACCCAATGGGAACTTCGCTTTGGTCTTAAACTGCTCCCCTTTGTCCTATCCAAATTTGGGCTTTCTCATTGAGTTCACATTTCACTTTTCCTCACGCACCCTCCCTGGCTTCAGGGTGTAATACTGATATCCTTTTACTATGAAAGCTATGAAATCCCTTTGCACATACATATATTTTAGTTTGCATTTCCCTAAGTTATCCTTTTGCCACAAATGGATTTCAAAGTAAAAACCATGATTTTATTCCTACTGCAACCAGCAGAACCTGTATCTCAGAGCTGATGCAAGATCAAACTATTATTATGTAAGTTATGTGTAAATTGATTGATTTGAAAGAAAGCCTCAACATATCCCATAGAGGAAAACGGTACAAGTATCAAGAGAAAACCAAAGCAACCCTTTATCTTTGCAACATATCTTGTTTATAGGGCTGGAGAGATACGTATAGCAGGTAGGGCACTTGCCTTGCAGAGAGCTGACCCAGGTCTAAACCGCAGCACCCAATGTAGTTCCCTGAGCCCAGTCAAGAGTGATTCTTCCAGGAGTAAGCCCTGAGCACAGCAGGTATATAAAAAAAATAAACAACAAAAAGAAGAGTTTGTCTATTTTATGATAATGTCAAAAGTTATGTCAAGATGTCATGTTTATGGAGCTAGAAACAAAGAACAAACAAATACCAACTCTTGGAAATATCCTGTTCTCTGTAACTCCACTGCCCTTATTCTTGGTTGGTGACCTTTGAAGCGCTCAGCTAGTAAGCAAGCAAAAAAGTATGCAGAATTTTCTCTCTCCAGATCACACCTTCTTATAAGGCAAACAATCATATCAAATCAGGGGCTGCTTTTGTTTTGTCCTGAAATGGTCCAATACATTGATGATTAAAAAAAAACTTTATAATTCTCTTTGGGAGACTGTGTATTTTGGGGGAGGTTAATGGGTGACTGGTCTGTTATCTTGGAGCCACACCTGGCAGTGCTCAGGGATTATTCCTGGCAGTGCTCAGGAGACCATTTGTGCTGCTAAGGATTGAACTGGGGTTGATCATGGGCAAGGCAAGTGTCCTCTCTACTGTACTATCTCTCTACCCAACTTGTGATTTTTACCCTCTTACTCATCTATTTCTTTTTTTTTTTGTTTTGTTTTTGGGCCACACCCGGTGACGCTCAGGGGTTACTCCTGGCTATGCGCTCAGAAGTCGCTCCTGGCTTGGGGGACCATATGGGATGCCGGGGGATCGAACCGCGGTCCGTCTCCTAGGCTAGCGCAGGTAAGGCAGGCACCTTACCTCGAGCGCCACCTCCCGGCCCCTTACTCATCTATTTCATCTGCTCTTATGCCCCAGCACCTAGGTCTACCAATGGTCCTCAAACTACTGCCCACTGGCTACATATTGTATTTGTTTCCATTTTGTTTTTTCACTTCAAAATAAGACATATGCAGTCTGCATAGGAATTTGTTCACAATTTTTGAATTTACTATGGTTCGGCCCGCCAACGGTCTGAGGGACAGTGAACTGGCCCCCTGTTTAAAAAGTTTGAGGACCACTAGTAGGCTTCTTTCCGTCACACCTTTGTGTGCTTCCTACTGTATCTCCTGCTAAGGTTCAGTGCTCTACATGGGCATCAGACCACTGCTCTTATTTCCATACTGGATTGATTTCTGGGAGTAGGTTAATGTTGTTGGGACACCTCAAGAGCCTTTGAATGCCATGTGGAAAAGACCAGAGGTTGACCACTGAGATGAAGACTGCTTGCCTCTTGTGTGAGTGTAGAGAGAGTTGCTAGGGTTTAACAGTTCTACCCAACCTTTCTCGCATCCTCTCATGCTTTTTGGATGGACCTGCAGTATGTCTATTTCACGAAATTTGTGGCATTTATTCATGTATGTTTGTTGCTAAACATATTTGTGTAGTGGCAAAATGAAAAAGAAATTAACTGAGGAGATTGTGGAAACTGTGACGGTGTCCTGGAAGAGATAGCTCTGATTGCCAGAAGCAGGGGGGATTAGGATGGGCCCCTGTGCCTGTTGACATAGACCAGCGGCTTCTGGAAATGGAAGGAGCCCAGATGAGGAGGCAGGAGACTGGCAGAGCATGGAAGAGCAGTCACTGCTCCGCAGGTCTGGTTTCTTGTCTTAAGTGAGAATTTAACATGCAGCGCCCTCCTTTCTGTGGGAGAATGATCTCTGAGCTCAGTGGGCAGGGACTGTCGGGATGTGGCATGGAAGAGGGAGCCCACATGCCTGTGCATTTCCCAGCTGCTGGTTCCCCCCGCGGGTGGGTGAGTGAAGAGCGGCACTGGCTCCTACAAGGCCTGTTCCCTTGCAGGTCAGCTGTGGGCAGCCATGGGCGACTGGAACTTCCTGGGCCGGTTGCTGGAGAATGCGCAGGAGCACTCCACGGTCATCGGCAAGGTGTGGCTGACCGTGCTGTTCATCTTCAGGATCTTGGTGCTGGGGGCGGCGGCCGAAGAGGTATGGGGGGACGAGCAGTCGGACTTCACCTGCAACACACAGCAGCCGGGCTGCGAGAACGTGTGCTACGACCAGGCCTTCCCCATCTCCCACATCCGCTTCTGGGTGCTGCAGATCATCTTCGTGTCCACACCCACCCTAATCTACCTGGGCCATGTGCTGTATCTGAACCGGGTGCGCGCCAAGCGCAGGGAGCGGGAGGAGGCCCTGCTGAAGGGGGGCAGCCTGCATCTGGGGGTGCCCCCTAGCAGCCCTGAGAGCAGGGTCATGGGGCAGCAGGAGGGGGGCAGCTTCCACATGGCCGGGGCTCTGCTGCGCACCTATGTCTTCAACATCCTCTTCAGGACGCTGCTGGAAGTGGGCTTCATCGCTGGCCAGTATTTTCTCTATGGCTTCCAGCTGAAGCCTCTGTTCCGCTGCAACCGATGGCCCTGCCCCAACACCGTGGACTGCTTTATCTCCCGGCCCACCGAGAAGACCGTCTTCATCATCTTCATGCTGGTAGTGGCCTGCATGTCCCTCCTGCTCAACATGATGGAGATCTACCACCTGGGCTGGAAGAAGTTCAAGCAGGGCCTGAGCAGCCTATATAGTCCAGATGCACCTGAGCCCAGGCTGACCCCCTCAAAGCCCGCAGGGGTCACTCCTGGGCTCCTCTCGCAGGGCCCAGCTGCACCGGTGACCATCAGATTCCCACCCTCCTACACTCACTCTGCCTCTACCCTGGGACAGGCCTCAGGCTCTCCTGAGGCTCTGCCACCAGCAGCCACAGACCTCAAGGCGCTGGCTTTGTCCCAGGCACCAGGCAAGAGCTATGCTGCCAAGTTCTCCAACAGCCACCACCTGTTCATGGCAGAGCAGAACCGGGCAAACCGGGAGGCAGAACAGCATAGTTTGGCTAGGAGGGCCTCTCCTCAGAGGTCTGCCCCTGTACTCTCAACCCCCTCAGGTAGCACCCTGCAGCAGTCCTCAGAAAGGGGCTCAGAGGATCAGATGCCAGCACTGCTGATAAAAACACAGGATCCAGTGGGTGCAGTGCAGATACCAGCGCTGCCTCTTCTTCCTAACACTGGCCGATTCAGCAACACCAGCTGTGGGAGGGCCAGACACAGTGACTTGACCATCTAGCAGTGGCCCCTGCAGACAGTTATATAAGAACCTATTGTCAGTATCACAAACCCGAGTGTACCTCAGATCAACAGGCAGATCACCTGAGTCCAGATCACCTGGACTCACAGACGTGGACCTGGGCACCATGGCTTGCAGACACTGCTGTGCTTTGTGTCCTCTCTCTCTCTCTCCTCTCTCTCTCTCTCTCTCTCTCTTCTCTCTCTCTCTCTCTCTCTCCTTCTCCTCCTCTCTCTCTCCTCTCCTCTCTCTCTCTCTCTCTCTCTCATCTCTCCTCTCTCTCTCTCCCCTCTCTCTCTCTCTCTCTCTCCCCCCCCCCTGCTGGGGACAGAGCACGGGGTCTTGCGGCCGTCCAGGTTTACCCTGAAGCCATAGAGGAAGTTCTGGCCAGTTATGAAGCCCAAGCTTGCCCTGAAGTTTACTCAGCAAGGCCAGCACACACAGCACTATCTCTGCTACTTCAACTTCAAGCAGAATTTTGTTTGGGTTATTTGCCAAACTGCACTAAAAAGAGATTTCAGGCGAATCTATGCAGTGTCATTGAGTTTCTGAAATTGCCTGTTGAAGCCCAAGCAGTCAAGTGGCATCATGATAAATGACAAGGAGCCTAGCATGGGCCCCAGCAACACTTGGAATAGGCAGGTGAGAGAGCAGTGGCATTGAACACCTTGTAAGCAGCTATGAAATCAAAAGAAAAGTGTAATAGATCTACTTGGAGGTTGTTTTTTTTTTTACTGGTATTTTGTACTTGATCTGATGTTATGTAGATTCCCATTTCTCTCTTTCAGGGGAAAAAATAAAGTAAAAAGTAATCTGTGGAAAGGAATTTTAACCAAGAGCATGTGCCCTAATAACATGCTGGGAAATGTTTGAACTTTCAGGGCTGGAGAGATAGTACAGCAGGAAAATAGCACCTGATCCAGGCTCAATCCCCACAATTCCATATGGTCCCTAAGCACCCCCAAAAGTATTCCTGAATACAGAACCAGGAGAACCCTTGAGCATTGCCGGGTGTGGCTTCAAGATAAAAGACAAAAATTTTTATTTGAAAATTCTCTTAAATTCTGTGAATTCCTATGTTAGCTAGCCACAACAAGAATGTACACTTACAATGAAAAACAGGAGTATGTAGGTGTGTAGCAAATACTTCAAAAATGTTAAGCTTTTTGAATGAGAGATCAAATGGGACCTATTATTACTAGGAAAAATATTTATACAAATTCATGACTACACTTTATGACAGTTGAAAATAAAGCTCAACATGTTCTCTTACCATTCCTGGTGGCCCCTTGTTTGCTTTCTGTGGTATAAATAAGCATCTAGGTTTTGATCAATGTGAGTGTATGTGTGGTTTCGGGTCTGTGCCTTGTTGTGAACGGGACCCTGCCCAGTGGAAGGCTAGTTATGAATACAGGTGTGGCTGGCAGAAGGGAGGACTGTGCTGTCAAGCCACTGAGTCAGTGCTGATGCTAGGCATGGGCATTGCTACATTTTTCAGACCTCAAGGAACAGCCCTAAGACTACAGAACAGCCCCAAAACTCCGCAGTTTGATTCATTGCTTCATACAAATCAGTAGGAGTTCCTGGTGATTTGGAGACACACTCAACATATTTTGTGTTTCAAGTGCTAAAGTGATGTCATATGATGAAAAGACTGTGATTGATTTATCATTTATCTTCAGCCTGTTCATAACCTGTATTATACCAGGTTTAAAGGAAAGATTTAAATCACACTTTCTGCATGTCTTCTTACATGCGCTTTGAACTGTGAGGCTCAGTTCTCTGGATTGAGGCGCGGCACTGGAAAATCCAACTTTGAAAATCATTCTATAATCAAAGTTAGAGATCTAGCTCAGAGGTGAAGGCACTTTCCTTGCATTGCACAGACCCTGTTCAAATCCCCAGTGCCACTTACAGTCCTCCAAGCACTGCCAGGGGTCACTTCCTAGCACAGAGCCAGGAAAAGCTTCTGAGTAACCCCCACCCACTCTTATGTACTGAAAGTTATCAGATAATAGAAATTTAAATACAAACATGTAGATTCCATTTCTTTTTTTTTTTTTTTTTTTTTTTTTTGGTTTTTGGGCCACACCCGGCAGTGCTCAGGGGTTACTCCTGGCTGTCTGCTCAGAAATAGCTCCTGGCAGGCACGGGGGACCATATGGGACACCGGGATTCGAACCAACCACCTTTGGTTTTGGATTGGCTGCTTGCAAGGCAAACGCCGCTGTGCTATCTCTCCGGGCCCCAGATTCCATTTCTTAAGTTCTACCATAATAATGGTTCATGAACATTTTTACCCAGTGAGTGGGTTTGGAGATGAGTGAGAACTATGATGATATTTAGTTTTTACATTTTAAGATTGGATTTTATGCACTGTTCCTAAAAATTCACAATATCATGGAACTGATCTTTGTCTAGTTAACTCATGGGTGCATGGGCAGAAGTCTAACAACACTCACTCACTGGAGAACCACTGTTTGTAAAAAGCATGGTTTTATAGGGTGGCCAAGCTGCTGATAATTTTTTTAGGTTAGTGATCCTATTTCAGTGTATGTTAGAAATGACAGTTTTCTTCCAGTATTTTGCTATCTGAGGGAGCTGGAACTTTAAAGAACAGTTTCCTTCCCCAGCATAGGACTATAATGGAAGTCTCCTATAATAGAAAATCAGACAAGCTTCTTCTAGTCTCTTCATGACTTGAAATTTCAACTGAACCATATTTATCTTGATATAACAAAAATACCTATAAACCCCCAAAATGATAACTATAGTTATATATATATATTTATGACTATAGTTATGATTATAACTATTAAGTTATAGTACAAATACTGCACCTATAATATTGGGGCATATATTGTTTTGATATACTATGGGCAAAATGATTCCTTCCTCCCACCCCTGGTTTTTGGGAGATTTGCTTGTTTGGGGGTCAAAGGAGTTACTCCTAGCTCTGCACCATAAACAAAATAATTCCTTCCTCCCATCCCTGTTTTCTTTTAGGGGGTATTGGTGAGGTCTTTTTCTTTGGGCACTCAGGGATTACTCCTGGCTCTACACTCAAAAATCATTTCTTTTTTTTTGTTTTGTTTTTGTTTTTGTTTTTGGGCCACACCCGGGGGTGCTCAGGGGTTACTCCTGGCTGTCTGCTCAGAAATAGCTCCTGGCAGGCACGGGGGACCATATGGGACACCGGGATTTGAACCAACCACCTTTGGTCCTGGATCGGCTGCTTGCAAGGCAAATACCGCTGTGCTATCTCTCCGGGCCCCAGAAATCATTTCTAGCAGGCTTGGGGACCCAGATGAAATGCCGGGATTGAAACCTGGATGGCCACTTGCAAAGCAAATGCTTCCTGCTGTGCTATATGCCAGCCCGTCACGCCTGTTTTTAGAAGCCCTGTTAGCACACTCAGCACAGCACAGTTTATGCTTAGTTATCAGAATCAAGTTCATTAAATCCCTTTTTTAAATGATAAAACATCTTTTAGGATCATTTACTTTTTCCTTTTAAAACTTAATTTGATATTTTTCGGGTTTTGTTTGCTTGTTTATTTTTAGGTTTGGGGGGCAACACATGGCAGTGTTCAGAGCTTACTCCTGCCTCTGCACTCAGGGATCACTGACAGGGGAGGGAAGGGTGGGCAGGGGGGCTCAAGAGCCATAAAGGTTCCATCAAACAAGCACATGCAAGGCAAAGCCTAGGCAGTCTACGTCTTTACAACCTCATGACTAGATTGTTATTAAGCAAGTGGAGAATAAGATCAGTGGGTCTGAAACATCCTTTTAATAACCCAATGAATTTTGGCTTTCTTTTCAGCTTGGACTTTATTTTCTTCCCATTAACACTTTTTTTAAAGTCTTAATAAAGTTATTTCCCTGTAATTTCTTTTTTTAAATGTTCCCTTGTTGATTTTAGCATTTTAAGTTATTGATTGCCAAAATAAAGTCTGATAGAGATACATATTTGTAGATCCACTGTATAATTTAAAAAGTTTTTTTTTATACAGATAGTTTTATGTCATTCCTGGCTTTGAACTTGAAGCCTGGCACTGTGGATAGGCCTCATCAGCCAATTGGCCTCTTTGTTTAAGCATCAAAAACATTTTATACCATGGAGATAGGAGTCAAGAATAGTGTTTTTTGGGCCCAGAGAGATAGCACAGCGGTGTTTGCCTTGCAAGCAGCCGATCCAGGACCAAAGGTGGTTGGTTCGAATCCCGGTGTCCCATATGGTCCCCTGTGCCTGCGAGGAGCTATTTCTGAGCAGACAGCCAGGAGTAACCCCTGAGCACCGCCGGGTATGGGCCAAAACCAAAAAAAAAAGAAAGAAAGGAAAAAAAGAATAGTGTTTCTTGTCCTAATTTTATCTTGTACTATCAAAGGCAAAGGTAGTTTTACTTTTCATGAAAAGTTTTCTACATAACCAAAAATATTTCGATCCCTTCCCAAGATAGAATGTCATAACAAGATTTTTTATAGAATTTAATGAAATTAAACATTAACTCAGGTTACAATGTTTACATAATCCTTATTCGTTTTTATTTTTGTGTTATAACAAAAATACAACACAAGATTAAATAGCACTTTACGAGACAGAGAGACAAGAGAGGAAAAATGCATGCCCAGTGACAGGAAGAGGATAGGGCATTAGGGAGGGTGGGAGGGAAACTGGGGACATCAGTGACAGGAAATGTGCACTGGTGAAGGTTATTCTACATTGTATGACTGCAACTCAATTAAGAATAGCTTTATCTGTGGGGGAAACACTGTATTATGAACAAATTATAACCATGGTGTTTACATTTAAAATGTTTAAATAAATTTAAAAAATTTAAATAAATTAAGTAAACATTAGTTTAATACTAAAGAAAATAAGAATATCTTACCTGAAATAAGTTATTGAAAATTTATCCACATTTTGTCATTGGCAAAGAGACCTTAAGTTTAAATCACTTGTCCTATAGCTGGTTAGTTGTTTTGTATTGATGGGATCCCTAAACAGATTAGGGTTTGCTGTTAATTTAGATCCAGTAAGTAGGAAGCTGCAAAACTCCAACAGACACTTAAGGGAACGTCAAGGCTGTGTTGGGCTTGTGTCTTGGAGGTTTTGCAGTGTGGTGGCCGTTTCTGCAGCAAAGCACAACCAGCAGTGCTCACTGTCCTATGTGTCCCCTGTGTGTCCTTCTCAGGAGACTTCTGCCCATACCAGAGGGCCCAGAAACCCAGAGCTAGACTAATTCACATGCAAGCAATGGTGGGTGGTGCCAGAGCTGGACTAACTGACTGCAAGCAGACCGGTTGGTGGATCTTCTTTTGTGGCACTTCAAATAACTGCCATCTGCTGGACTATGGCAATGCCCGTGAATCCCAGCCATGTCATCTGCTGGGGTTGCTTCTCAGGGTGCCCATCCGGCATTCACGGTCTGGGTGCTTTGCTCACAGGAGCACTGGATGCTGCAAAAGCCCATCCCACCCACTGCTTGTCCAGCCTGTGCTGCTTGGCTCCAGAGGGAAGCCGAGCGAGTGTCATGGACCAGGCTTGGCTCTTGTCCGCTCTCATGCCCAGCAGCACAGCTAAGGGCACCACATCAGCTCCAAGACATTGGCCCTTTATTGCCAGGAAGGGATTGAGGGAGGGAGGGAGGAAGAAAAGAAGGAGGGAAGGGGGGAAAGAAGGAGAAAAGGAAGGAGTGAAGAAAGGTGGGAAGGAAGGAGGGAAAGAAGGAGGGAAGGAAGAAAGGAAGAAAGGTAGGAAGGAGGGAAGGAAGGAAGAAAGGAAGGAAAGAAAGGAGAGTGGGAGGGAGGGAAGAAAGAGGGAGGAAGGAAGGAAGGGAGGGAGGGGGAGGGAGGGAAGAAGAGAAGAAGGGAGGGAGGAAGGGAAGAAGGGAGGGAGAGAGGGAAGAAGGGAGGGAGGGAGGAAGGAGGGAAGGAAGGGAGAGAGGAAGAAGGAAGGAAGGAAGGAAGGAAGGAAGGAAGGAAGGAAGGAAGGAAGGAAGGAAGGAAGGAAGGAAGGAAGGAAGGAAGGAAGGAAGGAAGGAAGGAAGGTAAGTAGTATGGACACTTCTCAAAAAAACCTAATTAAGTTTCTCTATGACCCAGAGATCCCACATTTTGACATCTACCCGAAGAACCCAACAGTTGTTTTTTTTTTTTTCCATGTTCATTGCAACACTAATCACAATAGTGATGATATGAAAATAACCTGAGTGTGAGTCCAGAAGATTGGATAAAGAAAGTATGGTTCATGGACACAATGGAATACTATTTGGCTATAAGATGGATGGAACTGGAGGGCATCATTTTGGGTGAATTTGGTCTGAGGCAAAGGGACAAATACCAATGGCATATCTCTTTTGTGGAACATATAAAATATAGTAAGGGAATTAAAAAGAACCATGATAACAGATCCTGATAGGCACCCTAAAGAACTGAATTTGCTGAAGAGGTTGAGGTAAGTGGAACTTAGAGATTGGGGTATTTTGTGAATTTCTGCATTTATAAGATGTGACCTCAAAACAAAAACAAAAATATTTATTGGGGGAGCTAGAGAGAAAGTGCAATAGGAAGGGTGCTTGCCTTTCACACTGCTGACCATAATTTGATTGCCTACATGCTAGACGTGCTGAGCCCCAACAGGAGTAATTCCTGAACTTAGTGTGGCCCCAAACCAAAACAAAAATCTTGGATATCTTCTTTCTTCCCATCTTTGGCTGTCTGCAACTCACAGAATGTCTCAGTCCACCTTCTACTATATAATCATGGTTGCAGCTCTATAAACCCAAAATTTTTGGAGTCGCCCACACATGGAGGCACTCACGGATTACTTCCTGGCTCTGTGTTTAGGAATAACTCCTGGATGCCTTGTAGAACTATGTGGGATACCAGGAATAAAACTATGGTTGTCTGTGTGCAAGGCAACCAGTCTACCCACTGTGCTATTGCTCCAAAATTTATTTTAAAATTTATTTACAAGGGCTGGAGCGATAGCAGAGTGATAGGGTGTTTGCCCTGCACACAGCTGACCTGAGACCGACCCAGGTTAGATCTCCAGCATTCTAAATGGTCTCCTGAGCCTGCCAGGTGTGATTTTTGAGCAAAGAGCCAGGAGTAACCCCTGAGCACTGTTAGATGTGGCCCCAAAACCCCAAAAATAAATAAAAATAAAACTATTGGGACTGGAGAGATATTACACCTTCCACATTGCTGACTAAGGTCTAATCCTCAACATCAGAGGAACCCTTGAGTGCAGGAATAAGCCCTAAGCATTGCTAGGTGTGACCCAAGAACAGACAAGAAATGTATTTACATATTTCAGTTGTTGTCTGCTTGAACACCCCAGGGCTTGAAGAAGGGTTCCTGAATACCTGAGACCTTGAGGTGCTTGGGAAGTAAGAGTATGAGATGGTGAAGATGAAACTCAGGGCTTTGCATGTTCCCAGGCATGTGTTCCAGAATCTTGAGTCATTGTCCCAGACAAGGATTTTTTTTTTAGGGCCACACCCGTTTGATGCTCAGGGGTTACTCCTGGCTAAGCACTCAGAAATTGCCCCTGGCTTGGGGGGACCATATGGGACGCTGGGGGATCGCACTGCGGTCGCAATCTTTCCTTTGCTAGCGCTTGCAAGGCAGACACCTTACCTCTAGCACCACTGAGCCGGCCCCAAGGATTATTTCTTTAGCACAAATTTCTAGAGGTGGAATTGCTGAGTTAAAGGACAACTCTATGCTTCTAAAGATGATACTAATCAAGTCCACATTCAATAGTTCAAGGAGAGCTTGTAGAAAGATTTTGAGCAACTTTGATCACTTTACAGATAGGGCCAGGTTTTTTTCTCCTAAGTGTAAATAACTTTCATGTACAAGTATGTTTATCTCAAATCAAAGTCCGTGATGCTTATGATCTAGTAAAAGAGAACTTTAGAGCAATAGGCCATTTGCCTTGCACACGGCCACGTCTGGTTTTATCCCCCACATCCTACATGGTTTCCCCAAGCCTGCCAGGAGTTAATTTCTGAGCGAAAAGTCAAGAGAAACCCCTAAGCACTGTCCAGAATGACCCCAAAAACAACAACAACAAAATGAGAGGCCAGAGAAATAGCATGGAGGTAAGGCATTTGCCTTTCATGCGGAAGGTCATTGGTTCAAATCCAGGCATCCCATATGGTCCCCTGAGCCTGCCAGGAGCAATTTCTGAGTGTGGAGCCAAGAGTAACCCCTAAGTGCTGCCAGGTGTGACCAAAAAAAAAAAAAAAAAGAGAAAGCTTTGTAGCCCATTGAAGAACTAAAGTAATCCTCAGATAGTCCCTCGGGAACATTGGACCCATCTATTCAGCTAGTTTAAAGTTTCACTTTCCAAAGTGACCATGCTTCATTTATTGGAAAAAAACATTTGAAAATGCCCTTGTCATCTGTTCCTCCAGCAGTTTGTTTTGTGATCAGCAGTGGTCTTAGTTCACAGCAAGTGATTGGCAGGCATGCCATGTCCTTCTAATCTCACTGCACATTTCTCTCTGGCATATCCCACTTCACCTGCTTACTGAAGCACTTTCATTATGCTGGTACAAAGACAAGGGATTGAGCAGAGACAAAAGAGAGAACAGAATTGTCTCCATGGCATCAGCCAGTGGAGCACTATTGTGGAACAGATGGAAGTTGTCTAGGATCTAGCTAAAGCTCTGGAAGACATCTCCAGTGCTTTTTTTAGACGACCCACAACTTGCTCAGGTTGAAAGAGAAAGATGGTCTGTTCATAAGAAGAACACAGCTGTGAAAAGGCTCAGGGTTCTTCACACTTCCTGTTAATAGCTGGAGAATGAAGAGAGTTTTCAGCAGATGGTCACCAACGCCAGAGCTCAAGTGTGCTGCTGTGAGAGGCAGCGAACGTCATTTTTGAGCCTCTGTGCTAGAAACCAGCACCCAAAGCAGCATCAGGATTTGCCAGTTCCAGTCAAGATGCGACCATTCCCTGGAGTCCTTTCCAACTTTCAAAATCTCTGACTCTGCGCCACGCTTGTGTCTTTGGAGGCA
The DNA here is from genome assembly GCF_024139225.1 of Suncus etruscus. Classification (NCBI taxonomy): domain Eukaryota; kingdom Metazoa; phylum Chordata; class Mammalia; order Eulipotyphla; family Soricidae; genus Suncus; species Suncus etruscus. Next base: position 50,357,928 of record NC_064857.1, read on the forward strand.
CATAGTGATTTGGATTTAGGTTACCAGTATCAGCTGATATTTGGGCGGAGAGTGGAGGGAAACCACTCTAATCCAGTACACTGGCCAGGAAAAGCAATAGGTGAGGGAGGTCACACTGCAGGTTCTTTTATTTGAAGGAAGAGAGGTTCTTTTATTTGAAGGAAGGACGGACCACGGTTCCATCCCCCGGCGTCCCATATGGTCCCCCAAGCCAGGAGCAACTTCTGAACGCATAGCTAGGAGTAACCCCTGAGCGTCACCGGGTGTGGCCCAGAAACAACAAAAAAAAAAAAAAAAAAAAAAAAATAGTCCTTAAAGGAACAATGTAAAAAAGTTAATACTGAATCAATGAGAAAGTAGAATACAGACATAACTGCATTTCCATGCAATGTGCACATATGAATAAGGAGCAGATGGGGAAAATACTGTTATACTGAGAACCTCTCTTACTTTATGGTCAAAAATAATTATTATTCTCCCTTCTATCTTCTTTTTTCCTCCTTCTATTCCTCCTCTTTTTTTTTTTTTTTTTTTTTTTTTGGTTTTTGGGCCACACCCAGCAGTGCTCAGGGGTTACTCCTGGCTGTCTGCTCAGAAATAGTTCCTGACAGGCTCGGGGGACCATATGGGACACCGGGATTCGAACCAAACACCTTTGGTCCTAGATCAGCTGCTTGCTAGGCAAACACCGCTGTGCTATCTCTCCGGGCCCTCCTCCTCTTCTTTTCCTCCTCTTCTTCCTATTCTTCCTCTCATTCCTCTTCTCCTCTTATACATATCCATCTCTTCCTTCATTTCTTCTTCTTCCTCTTCCTCTCCTTCCCCTTTTTCCTCTACAACTTCCATTTATCAACTTCTAACCCTTATTCCTCTTTATCCTCCTCTGCTCTTCTTCTTGCTCTTCCCCTTCCCCTTCCTCTCATTCCTTTCTCCTCCTCTTCCTATTCTTCTCCTTTCTCTTCTTTTTTCCTTTCCTTTCCCTTTTCCTCTTCTACCTCTTACTTTTTATTTTCTTCCTCCTCATCCTCTTCCCTTCTACTCCTTCTCTTCTACTCCTTCTTACTCTCCTTCCTCCTTTTTTTTTTTTTTTTTTTTGGTTTTTCGGGCCACACCCGTTTGATGCTCAGGGGTTACTCCTGGCTAAGCGCTCAGAAATTGCCCCTGGGATTGGGGGGACCATATGGGACACTGGGGGATCGAACTGTGGTCTTTCCTTGGCTAGCGTCTGCAAAGCAGACACCTTACCTCTAGCGCCACTTCACCGGCCCCCTCCTTCCTCCTCTTACTCTCCTTTTTCCTCTTCCACATCCTTTTTCCTTCTTCTCTTACTTCCTCTTCTTTCTCTATTTCATCCTCTTCTTTTAATTTTTCTTCCTATTCCTCTACTTCTATCTCTTCTCTTCCTTTTCTTTCTCTTCTTCCTCTTATTATTTTATTTTTGTTCTTCCTCCTTTCTTTCCCCTACTTTCTTTCTACTCCATTTTATCTTCCTCCTCTCAGTTCTTGAATTTATTTTATTACTTTGATTACAAATTTTAGTAAGGCACCATGATTTACAAAGTTATTCATTGTTTAGTTTCATGCATACAGTGCTTCCAGCATCAGTCTCACCAATGTCAACTTCCCTCCACCAGTGTACCAGGTTTTCTCTCACCACTAGACTCTAGACTTCTATACTAGAAGCCTTCTAGAATCTTTTTTTGTTTGCTTGATTTGGGGCCACATCCAGCAGTGCTAAGGATTACTCCTGTTTCTGTACTGAAAGATCACTCCTGGCAGGTTCAGGGGACCATATGGGATGCCAGGGATTAAACCCAGGTCAGCTGCTACAAGGCAAATGCCCTACCTGATGTGTTATTGCTCCAGCCCCTAGACTGGCACATTTTTAAGATTAATTACTGTATCATGGGTCACATGCTTCAGTACTGATGACTCTGTGCTTTAAACATATACAAATATATACATATATATTCTTCATCTCTACCCTACCCATGTGTCCAGAGCCCCTGTCACACCTTTATTCCTACCTTCATTGCCTCTTCTTACCTTCAATTTTTGTTCTCCCTTGGATTTTTATTTCTACAATATAAAGCCAAAGGTTAGTACAACTTTGGTACCTTGCTTTCTCCTACTATGTTATTCTTTATAACGCAGATAAGTGAGATTAGTTAGTTAATAATTTTTATAGATTTTTAAAAAATTATCTACCCTAAAATTGTATACTCTAAAATTTTACCAAAAAGAATAGAAATTGACCCAAGTCCCAAGAAACCAAGGCAGACAGATAGAGCCAAAACAGGTGACTCAAAAGCACTATTTTTACATCCAGGTCAATAATCCACTAAGAAGAGAGTGGCTACTCTCCTTTAATCTGCAGCCTTATACTTTTTTCAATGATTTATATCACTAATAACACCATCAGACTGAAATGGTCACAATATAAAAGCAATACAGACACCAACTATGTTTAGTGAGCGAAGATGGTAGCTCTATAGACACAACCAATATAAACCAGCTATATAGCTTCTCTGATAAGAGGAAATGTTAAGGATCTTCAAGGAACTCAAAGAAACCATGGAATAGACAGCCAATAGACTCAAGAGGATATAAGAGCAGAAAAGTGAAAACTTCAAACAGAAATGACAAAACTAAAAAACTTGATTGACAAAATTAAAAACTCACTGAAAAATCTCACCAGCAGAGTAACAGCTACTGAGGACAGAATTAGTGAGCTCAAAGATGAGCTAGATAACATCTCCATCCAGAAGATGGAAAGGGTCCTAAAATAAATTAAAAAAAGAACTTTGGGATAAATTAAGAAGACCATAAGAATTGTCAGTGTCAAGAGGGCTCTATGAAGAAAGAACAAGTCAAAGAGATATCATTGCTAAGAAATGAACAAAACTGGAGAGCTCATGCACCCACATATTGAATGCCTGAAAGGGACCAGCTAAATGAGATCTAAATAGAAATACTACAAGACACATCCTAATCAGAACAATGGAAACTATAAATATAGAATACTGAAAGCAGAAAGATCAATAAAGGAAATTATATACAAAAAAATCGTTAAGATTTACAGCAACCCTCCAAGGCAGAAGTTAGTGGTGGGACATAGTGAAAAAAAAATTAAAAAAATGAACATCGCACCAAGAATACTTAACCCAGCCAGACTCTCATTCAAATTTAAAGGAATAATATAAACCTTCATGGATAAACAAACAACAGCTCAGGAAGTTTAAAGGAAGAACTGATGGGAGTACTTTAAGAAAACACAAACCTCACAAACACACTAAATTTATACAAAAATATGACACAAAACTCCATGAAAATAATCTCTCTCAATGTCATTGGGCTAAATGCACCAATTAAGAGTCACAGAGTGACAAAATGGATTAGGTAATTAAATCAAACATTCCATTGCCTGCAAGCAACACATTTGAATAGTCGGAGTAAATAAAGACTCTAATGTAAAACTTTGAAAGAATCAAGCAAACAATTCCCTTGAATTATCAAGGAAATTCAAATGAACACCTTCAAGTAAACAAAAAGGCTTGGGTGATCATAGAAATAAAGATTTCAGGCTATAAAAGATTATAAAACAGAGAGGGTAATTTCTTAATTATCAAGAGATATGAGGCCAGAGAGATAGCATGGAGGTAAGGAGTTTGCCTTTCATGCAGAAGGACAATGGTTTGAATCCCGACATCCCATATAGTCCCCTGAGCCTGCCAGGAGCGATTTCTGAGCATAGAGCCAGGAGTAACCCCTGAACGCTGCCGGGTGTGGACCCCCCCCCTAAAAAAAAGAAAGAGAGATATGTACATCAGAAAGAAGTCACTTTTTTTTTTTTTTTTTGGGCCACACCCAGCAGTGCTCAGGGGTTACTCCTGGCTGTCTGCTCAGAAATAGCTCCTGGCAGGCATGGGGGACCATATGGGACACCGGATTCGAACCAACCACCTTTGGTCCTGGATCGGCTGCTTGCAAGGCAAATGCTGCTGTGCTATCTCTCTGGGCCCAAGAAGTCACACTCTTAAACATATGTCATCTAAGGAGGGACTAGTAAAATACATAAAACAACTTCTAATAGACTTGAAGAAAGATATCAATAGCAATACAATAGCAGCTGGAGACTTCAATAGCACAATATCATCTTTTTTTTTACTGATTGATTTACTGATTGTTTTTATGGCCACACCCAGCTACTCCTAACTCTGCACTCAAAAATCATCCCCAACAAGCTGGGGGACTATATGGGATGCTGGGAATTGAACTGGATCCCCCTCAGGTAGACCGCATGCAAGGCAAATGCCCTACCACTATGCTATCTCTCCGGCCTCACAATATCATCTTGTTTTTGATTATATTTTTGTTTTGGGGCCACACCCAGTGATGTTCAGGGGTTACTCCTGGCTATGCACTCAGAAATATCTCCTGGCTTGGGGGACCATATAGGACACTGGGGGATCAAACCATGGTCCATCCTAGACTAGCATGTGCAAAACAGACGCCTTACCACTTGTGCCACTGCTCTGACCCCCACAATATCATCTTTGGATAGACCAACAAGAGGAGTTTAGTAGATATATTTTCATGCCCAAAATGCCGAATACATATTCTTCTCCAATGCACATGGGACATTCTCCAAGATAGACGACATGCTGGGTCATAAAACGCTCCTCCATAAAATCACTAATGTAAACCTTTTTTTTTTTTTTTTTTTTTTTTGCAGTTCCAAATATTTTTACTAGTGGTTTCTTAAAGGTTTGGAGTCAAAGGAGCACTGTAAAAACAATGTTAGTGTGGCAATTATCGTTTGCATGGGCCCACCAAAGTATGGGGATCATGGAAAGAAAAAACTTTGGCTTAAGTACAAGGCGACCCTATCCCTGAAGTTTCCTGATATAAGACCATTTCTAGGCTCCAGGCAAACTAGTTTGTCCAATCCCAGTCATTGTCTGTAGTGCCCATACAGTTATATTTTTTACGGTCTCATAAAATCAAGAAGATAGGAAATTTATCGATTATCTTCTCTTAAACCATAATGCACTAAAAATAAAAGTTAAGTAAAAAAAACAGAGAAATAACTTTAACACTTGGAAATTAAAGAGCTAACTAATGAATAATGAGTAGGTCAGAGAGAAAATTAAAAAGGAAATCAAGGGCCCGGAGAGATAGCACAGCGGCATTTGCCTTGCAAGCAGCCGATCCAGGACCAAAGGTGGTTGGTTCGAATCCCGGTGTCCCATATGGTCCCCCGTGCCTGCCAGGAGCTATTTCTGAGCAGACAGCCAGGAGTAACCCCTGAGCACCTTTGGGTGTGGCCCCCCCCAAAAAAATCAAAAGATTATTGGAAAATGAGAATGAGCGCATAGGACAGAATGTGTGGTATACAGCAAAAGTGGTATTGGGAGGAAACTTTATAGCTTTGTAGCATTCATCTAAAAGGAATACCTGTAGTATATGAAAAAGTTTCCATAAGATTATTCTTGGGGGCCCGGAGAGATAGCACAGTGGTGTTTGCCTTGCAAGCAGCCGATCCAGGACCAAAGGTGGTTGGTTCGAATCCCGGTGTCCCATATGGTCCCCCGTGCCTGCCAGGAGCTATTTCTGAGCAGATAGCCAGGAGTAACCCCTGAGCACCGCCGAGTGTGGCCCAAAAACCAAAAAAAAAAAAAAAAAAAAGATTATTCTTGGAATTGTTGTTTATAAAAGTATTTCCTTAGGATTGTTCTGTGACTATTGCCCCACCTAGACCTTCCAGGTGAGGGCGCTGTGGAGTTGGCAATAAATAGCTTGATGGACAGGGGAGAGGGGTCCTTTCGCGAATATATAAGAGGGCAGGGCCTGGAGAGATAGCACAGCGGCGTTTGCCTTGTAAGCAGCCAATCTCAGACCTAAGGTGGTTGGCTCGAATCCTGGTGTCCCATATGGCACCCCCGTGCCTGCCAGGAGCTATTTCTGAGCAGATAGCCAGGAGTAAGCCCTGAGCACCGCCGGTATAGCCCAAAAACCAAAAAAAAAAAAAAAAAAAAAAAAAAAAAAAAAAAAAAAGAGGGCTGAAGTAATAATATAATAAATGAGGTATTTTGTCTTGCTCGTGGATACCCTGGGCTCAATCCCCTGCATCACATATCATCCACAAACCTTTCCAGGAGAGATTCCTGAGCATAGTAAGTTTTGAGTACCATGAGATGTGTTACCTACAAAAAAGGGAGAAAAGATATTAAAACTGCTTAAATTGGGGATCAAAGCTATAGCACATTGGATAGTGTTTGCCTTGCACACAGCCAACCCAGGTTCAATCCCTGGCATCCCATGTGGTTCCCTTAGCCTGTCAGGAGTAATTTCTGAATACAGAGACAGGAATAACCCTAAGCACATCAAAGTATCACTGCACAAAAAAAAAACGGCTTAAATTACCTACTACTTGAGTGGAAACATTATTTTCTTACTCAAAAGAACAGTTAAATACATATTCAGAAAGACTCAAAAAAACAAACAGACAAACGTTACATAAACATAGATTTTTTTCTCTTTTTTTCAGTCAGGAAAAGTTATAGTTTTAATCTTGGAGTTTCTCACCTAAATAATTTTGTAGAAACATGAGGTAGTCCAAGAGGTAAATCACTTGTCTGTGGCTGCATTAGCTGTGACCCCACTTTGAATCCCTGGCACCATATTGTTGTAACAAGAATCTATACCAGAAAAACAAAGTGCCATTTATTTATACCACCAGTTTATCAGACTGTTGGGTCTAGGTTTGGTAAGCAGCTGAAAACTCAGACAAAGCTAACAGAGCTTGTAGAATAGAGCATTACTGAAAACTCATTATTGCTTTTTTCATGCTCAATCTCTGTGGGGTCACATACATCATGGCACCTTATCAGTGATGCTACAGGGAATTTTTTGAACTTAGAACAGGGGGTGAATCTATAATGCAAAGTGAGAATAATTAAATTTTTCCGTCAAGTAAAATCATCTCTTTGAAGTCCATGTTACAATCAATTGTAAAACCAAAGATTCAAATAATAAATTTCCATCAGATGCTTTACTCTACCAATGTGGGATCTCAGCCCCTTTAGCTGCACTTCTGTCCTTCTAACAAGTACTCAGAAAGTCGCCAGTTATGACATATGTCTTCTGTCTAAACTCATGTGGTCACACTGTGGGTGGGACATACCCTCCTTGAACCAAAACTGCATGATCTGGTCTACCAATTTGGGACTCCAGACTCTTTAGCTATGCTGCCATCCTCCCCCAAGACTCTGGGCCAGAAAGTCATCAGTTCTAATTCTGTCTGAACCTCTGAACCCAAAAACACAAACATAAGGGCCGGAGAAGTGGCACTAGAGGTAGGGCATTTGTTTGCCTTGCATGCTGCTGATCCAGGACGGACCGCAGTTCGATCCCCCAACATCCCATATGGTCCCCCAAGCCAGGAGAGATTTCTGAGTACATAGCCAGGAGTAACCCCTGAGCATCACCAGGTGTGGCCCAACAACAACAACAATAACAACAACAACAAAAAAACTAAGAGGGTTAACTTAGCAAAGGAAATTTATGTTAATTAACCCAGGTGATTCCCTAATCAAGCCTGGGTGGGGTTTTTGCAACTCAATAAGGATGGAAGAAGGAAAAGAAAAAGCAGGGAGTGATGTAAGAATCAAATACAGGTGTCTACAACCTACAACAAAGAAACCAAAACTAGGTAGAAGAAAATAACAGAAAGAAAAAAAAAATCAGGGGCTGGAGCAGTGGCACAGCGGTAGGGCATTTGCCTTGGATGCGGCTGACCTAGGACGAACTTCAGTTCGATTCCCCCAGTGTCCCATATGGTCCCCCAAGCCAGGAACAATTTCTGAGTGCATAGTGCATAACCCCTGAGCTGATGTCACTGGGTGTGGCCCAAAATAAAAAATAAAAAAAAAAAAAGAACAGAAATCAATGATATAGAAGCCAGTAAAACAATACAAAGAATCAATAAAAACCAGGAGATGATATTTTAAAAAATTAAACAAAATAGCCAAACTGTTGGCTAGACTCACAAAGAAAAAAAAAATAGGAAGTGCTCAAATAAATCAGACCATAAATGAAAGGGAAAAACTTACAATAGAGCCAAAACAAAATCAAGACATGAAAGCTCACTATGAACACTGTAGTCTGTTAAGTTAGAGAAACTAGAAGAAATGAAAACATTTCTGGGTGTTTTATTTTAGGGAGGTGTTGTGTTTTTGTTTTTGTTTCTGTTTTTGTTTTGGGTTTTTTGGGTTTTTTTTTTTTGGTTTTGGTTTTTGTTTTTTGGGTCACACCTGGCAGAGCTCAGGGATTACTCCTAGCTCCATCCCTGAGCATCAAACGGGTGTGGCCAAAAAAAAAAAAAAAAAAAAAAAAAACAAACAAACTCCTAGCTCCACTCTCAGAAATTGCTCCTGGCAGGCTCAGGGTGACCATATAGAATGCCAGGAATTGAACGTAGGTCCATCCTGGATTGGCTGCATGCAAGGCAAACACCCTACTGCTGTGCTATCTCTCCAGCACCCCCCCTTTTTTTTTATTTCTGGAAACATATAATCTCCCAAAGCTGAATAAGAAGGAAGTAGATAGCCTGAAGGAGCCAATCACAAGCAAGGAAATTAAAATGATAATTAAAAATCTCCCTAAGAATAAAAGTCTAAGCCAAAAATGGTTTATGCGTGAGCTACATCAAATAAGAACTGCTGTCATTGATTCTTAAACTTACAAAATATCAGGCCGGAGAGAGAGCATGGAGGTAGAGTGTTTGCCTTGCATGCAGAAGAAAGGTTTGAATCACGCCATCCCATATGGTCCCCCGAGCCTGCCAGAAGTGATTTCTAAGCATAGAGCCTGGAGTAACCCCTGAGCACTGCTAGGTGTGACACACACACCCAAAAAAAAACCTTTCAAAATATCAAAGAGACATCCTCCTTAACACCTTCTATGAAGCTAACACTACACTGATACCCAAAGCTGACAAAGATGCTGAAGCTATACAGGTTGGACATTCCAGAGTCCCCAAGGAGGAAAGGGAATCCCATACCTCCCATCCGAGGAGGATAGATGCTAGTCCGGTTGTAGTTTCCCACAATAAGTAATCCACACAGATCTGAAGGTGAAAGCAGGCAAGAAAACTCACACCACAAGCTGTTCACCCACAAGCCAGTTGCTCCATTACATAGAACCACAAGCCTAGATGGCAGCTAAGCTCCTCAGCTTTCCTGCCTCCCATTTATTGAGATCCAAACAAAACCTCTTCCCCAGGGGGAGGGGAAAAGCCAGATGAAAGGCAATGGGAAAACAGACAGAAATGGGCCTCTACCTCACAAGATATTACTGAATAAAAACGACAGACCAATCTCACTGATTAACATTGATGCAAAAATCCTCAACTAGGGGCTGAAGCAATAACACAGCAAATTGGGTGTTTGCCTAACATCTGGCCACTCAAATTCAAGCATTCCATATGGTCCCCAAGCCTGTCAAGAGCGATTTCTGAACTCAGGGCCAGGAGTAAAGCTTGCATATCACTAGGTATAACCCAAAATCAAACAAACAATCAAAAAATTCTGAACAAAATCTTAGCAAACCTAATTCAACAGCACATCAAAAAAATTACACTACATTATACTACATCATGTCTGCATTTGGTCAGCTCCATAGACTGTTCTTGAGAGAGATGTGATGATACTGAATTGCAGATGCTGAATCTGATGCTGTATCTCTGATGTTGATGGCTCTCATTCGCTTCTCTAACTCTCCTTCTTATCCCCTCTCTCCCCACTGCAGACTCCTCTACCCACCCATTCCAGGTGTGGGCAGTTCTGAATTCAGGTGGGATAGATGAGTTGGGGGAGGAGATACCCACATTCTCCACCTTTTTTGTATTATTACAGAAGCATTATTGATAAGTCTATAACTGGAATACAAGAGATATATGTATAAAATTATTACATAAGATATACAATATAACATAGCAATTGGAAAACATTCACCAGGATAGCTGAGAACTTTCAAACTCTAAAATACATTTCCTCAGAATTGTGCAAACAAATATTAAAATTAGATACAGTACAAAATTTTGTTTACAGTAAAGCATAACACAAAACAATATGATACATAGAGATAAAATTTAACTAGTATGACAATGACCAATGCAAATAGTCAAAAGATTAGCCTAGAAAAAAGTTTATTATTTTGGAGGTAACCCAGGTGCAAGAAGTTCTAAAAACAGCTTTTTCTTTGTTGATTTTCAGCTGGTCTTGGATCCTCCATCTTCTCCATCATCACCTTCTGTGTTAGACTGCTGGGGTCTATTAAATAATCTGCTGCAAGTTAGGGGTCCAGGGTCCTCACAAAAGATGCCTCTTATAGAGGAAAAATGGTAGACAGTGGTGTTTGGGATGCTGCCCAAAGTCTTCAACTCTTTCCCCTTCACTGCCTGCATCTGTCTCACCTGAGGGGGCTCTTCGACCATAGGTGGTGGGCCAGCTGAATGAGTCTGGAGGATGAATTGGCAGACTCTATGCCGATTGGGAGCATATATGCTACCTTTCACTGGCATTCCACCAGGTCCGGTTACATTAGCAGCTTTTGGTCCCCTCTCTCCTTTCATGATATCAAACTCCAGTCTCCCCATCATCAACGCTACACAGAAACTTCCTGGGATTGTTTCTCTTAACAGCTGTCCAGTGAACAAAGACATCTTCTTTGGTGTCATTTCTGTTGATAAATCCATAACCATTCCAGACATTGAACCATATAACAGTGCCCAGGACTTGGGTTGCCAGCAACAGCTTGTGTACCTGACTCAGTGCTTGGGGCACGAGGGTATCTTTGGTTAAGCTGCTTTCAGACTCTGAGTCTGCATAGATGGTAGCTGGCTTATCATTCTTGGGAGATGGGGGTCTCTCTGGTTTAGTGCCAGTAATAAATGATAAATTATTAGTTCTGGGAAGGCCTTTATATCGAGAACTCATCACCACTGGGAAGACACTCTTCCTCTCTTGTGAAATGTGTGCAGGAGAATCTCTAGGGAGCCTTGCATGTACAGTCCAGAGTAGGAAATGCAGGTAGATAGAACAGGACAACATGAAACCATTCACAAAAGGAACCATGTTCACCGATGTTCCAGTGAAAAGCAGAACAAATTCAGGCCAGTTTGAGGGGGCTATCATGGTGATAATCCACCAAAGGGTAAAGTCACAATTAGCACTCACCATCGCTGAGGTCTTCTTGGGTCCAGAATTCAAGTCAGTCCAAGGTTTGGGCACCAGTTCAATATCATCAAAGAAGCAGCAGCACTAAAATCACCAAAGGGAGTAAGTCAACTTGGAAGCCAGTTAGGAAGCCTGGAAAAAGCAGCTGAAAGGGAGACAGAGGCCAAGAGAGCCCAGTAGGATTAGAGAAGTAGCTGCTAGGAAAAGGCTTAGGATAAGAGGCTATGTGAGGAGATGTGTATGGCGGTAGGGACTGTGAAATAAAGCTGGCTGACTCCTGGAACTTCATCTGACTGCTTTGTGAATCTCTCTGCCCTCACCCTGCAACCTTCAGACCCACCAGACCATAGGGGCTGCGGGAGCCAGGTTGAGTCCAGTAAGGCCTCATCATCTACACCAACTTTAGGACTCTTTAATTTATATTAAGACAACAAAAATCACTATTTGCAGATAAAATGATATATAGAAAAAAGAAATTCGGGGCCGGGCGGTGGCACTGGAGGTAAGGTGCCTGCCTTGCCTGCGCTAGCCTAGGACGGACCGCGGTTCGATCCCCCGGCATCCCATATGGTCCCCCCAAGAAGCCAGGAGCAACTTCTGAGCGCATAGCCAGGAGTAACCCCTGAGCGTCACAGGGTGTGGCCCAAAAACCAAAAAAAAAAAAAAAAAAAGAAAAGAGAAATTCAAGCTATCTATTGCAGATGACATGATAATATACATTGAAGATCTTCAAAAGTCCACAAAAAAGCTCCTAGAAACATAAACCAAAACAACAAAGTGACAGGATACAAAGTCTGTAAGGTGAACCTAGCTGAAATCCTAAACAAAGATGTTCCCCCCAACTTCCACTTCACAGTAACCTCTTCCTTTGAGATGTAAAAATCCACTGGATAGTTGCTTTTGTATCTGACTTGATTTTCCACTTCCTGGGATTGGGATTTGGTTGGAATAAAGAGAGAAGTTATGGTTTGGAGCTCAGGAGAGAGAGTACATGATAGAGACAATGAAGCAAAAAGCAGACTGACTCCAGTTAATCTTTTGACTGGCTTGGTATTATTCTCTGCTGCTACCCTGCTTCATCAGACCCATCCGCCTCAAGGGGTTAGAAACGGTGCCTGGAGCGGTCTCACCAACTTGTGGATATTTTTATTTTACAAAAGTCAATACACAAAAATCAGTTGCATTCCTCTACAACAAGTTAAAGGAGAAAGAGAACCCACTTCAGTGGGAAAGTCTATCTCATTTAAAATAGCATCAAAAACTGGGGCCGGAGAGATAGCATGGAGGTAAGGCGTTTGCCTTTCATGCAGAAGGTCATCAGTTCAAATCCCGGCATCCCTGTGCCTGCCAGGAGCGATTTCTGAGCATGGAGCCAGGAGTAAACCCCTGAGCACTGCTGGCTGTGACCCAAAAAACCAAAAATAAAATAAAATAAAATAGCATCAAAAACTATGTAATATCTAGAAATCAATTTAACAAGAGGCGAGAGACCTATATCACAGAAACTTCAAAACACTTAAGAAATTGAAGAAGGGGCCAGAAAGATAGCATGGAGGTAAGGTGTTTGCCTTTCACGCAGAAGGGCGGTCGTTTGAATCCCGGCATCCCATATGCCCCCCCCCCCCCCCCCCCCCGTGCCTGCCAGGGGCGATTTCTGAGCATAGAGCCAGGAGTAAATAGCCCCTGAGCGCTGCCGGGTGTGACCCAAAAACCAAAAAAAAGAAAAGAAATTGAAGACCTAAGGAAATGGAAAAACATCCCATGCTTATAGTTTGGAAGAATCAATATTGTCAAAAATGACTATCTTATTTAAGCTACTATATGGATTAAGGCAATCCCTATCCAAATTCAGACAACATTCTTCAGGGACTTAGAACTACAAATTATAAACTTTGTGTGGAATCATAAAAGATCCCAGAAATCCAAAACCATACTGAAAAGCAAGACACTGAGAAGTATCTCATTACCTAACTTGAAGCTATACTACAAAGTCATAATGATCAAAACAATATGATACTGGAACAAAGACATTCAAACTAATGATTGGAGTAGAATATTCAATGACAAGCCCCCAAGTATACTGTCAACTAATTTTCTTTGTTTGTTTTGGGCCACACCCATTTGACGTTCAGGAGTAACTCCTGGCTATGCACTTAGAAATCGCTCCAGGGTTGGGGGGGGGACCATATGGGACGCCAGGGTATCAAACTGTGGTCCGTCCTAGGCTAGCGCTTAGACGCCTTACCTCTAGTGCCACTGCTCCAGCCCTACTGTCAACTAATTTTTGACATAGATGAGAACATGAAATTAAATAGACAGCCTCTTCAACAAATGGTGTTGGGACAATTAGATAACTATGTATAAGGAATTAAAGCCAGATTCATTTCTCACACCTTACACAAAAATGGATCAAAGACCTTGAGATCATACCTGAATCTATGAGGTTCATTGAGGAAAGCATAGGCATAACATTCCAAGAAGTAGACCTCAAAGGGTCTTCAACAAAATGATGCCAATGACAAAGACCACAGAATCATATTCAAACAAATGGTACTACATCAAACTAAAAAGTATCTATATAGCAAAATAAACACAAGCTAAAACTGAAAGATAGATAACTAAGTAGCTAAGTAGGAGAAAATAATTGCAACACAAGATAAAGGGAGATATCTATGATATACTCACAAATACTTTTATTTTAAAGAAAGTTGAGATAGTTTATCATACTACATTTGTTTCAGATAAGTGATTTAAAAATAGAAAGAAAAATAAAATAAAATGGAAGAGAAAAAAGAATAAAGAAAAGTATAGTAACAATTTATAAAAATTATTGTATCTTCAATGAAGTCATTAATGCAATGGCAGAAAGTTTAGTAAGCTCTTTTGTTGTTTTGGTTTTGGGACCACACTAGGCAGTGTTCATGGGTTACTCCTGGCTTTCCACTCAGAAGTCACTCCTGGCAGGCTCAGGGGACCATATGGGATGCTGGGGATCAAACCTGGTTTCATCCAGGGCTGGCCACATGCAAGGCAAACGTCCTACCACTGTGCAATCGCTCCAGCCCAGGTTTAGTAAGCTTTTTTTTTTTTTTTAAAGTAAGCTCTTATTGTTAGTTGTCCATTCTGTTAAATGTGGGTGTTCCTTCAGGGATGACAGCATCAAACTAATTTGTCCAGAAATTCAAAACACTATTACTGATACTATCATTTTTAGGACATGTACTCAGTGCCAGGCCTCCTGGAAGAAGGAACATATGGGGAGCGGGGAGTGCTTTCACTTGCTTCAAAAAGCCCTGGTGATATCAGCCCAAATACCTGTGTACTTGAAGTGTGGTCAGATTGGTGTCCCTGAAGGGAATCATAGTGTCACAGAAGAGTCAGGGACATAACAGTAACGGTGATTTTGGGTGCTGGAAAGTGCAAGTATGACTGAGGCTTGGTGCACCCTCTCCTCCTGATGCCCATCTTTGTGCTGCATGATACAATGTAGCTATAACTTTTCACAGCTTGGTTTACATCTTGTTCAAGAAAAGAGCTGGTCTGGTTCGAACATTGAATAAACTCACAAACATTAAATCTCCCCCCCCCAACGCTTTTAAAAAGCCCATCAAAAATGGGTAAAGGAAATGAACATTCACCTCACTGAGGAAGACCAACAGATAGTCAACAGGCACATGAAAAAATGCTTATCATTTTTTCATTAGGGACAAGATATCACCTTACACAATGAGATATCAAATACACTTATATAAAAATGCTGGAAACAATCTGTGTTGGCAGGAAGCTCTCATTCACTGCTAGAGTGGGGATGCTATCTGGTTCAACCCTATGGAAAACAATATGAATTCTCAGCAAACTCAAAATCAAGCTGTCACATGACCCAGCAATTTCACTTTGGGTAACTGTTGGATTACTGGTTCCACCCTAATAAATAGTCATACTCCACCCTAGGGTGTGATCCAGTGATGAGACTATTGGATTATTTCTCTCCCACCCTAGGGTGTGGCCTGGTTCTTGTCAATAAAGGCAGAGGTCTGACAGAGACAGGTGCTCCATTCTTTGGTCTTCTTCCTTCTTAGGAGCAGGCTTGTGTGGTGGGATTCCTGGCTTGAGTGCTGGATTTCCTGAACCCGTTCTTGTGCCTTTGTACTGTGTGGATTATTTCCTGCATCAATGTTTTGTTTCCAGAGCCAGCCATCTCACCGGCTTATACACGGGACCCCATACAGATCCCAAAGGAGTAATTTCTGAGTGCAGAGCTAGGAGGAAGTCCAGTGCACTGCCAGGTGTGGCCCCAAAACAATCAATACAAAGATGCATTGGTAGGAAATATCCACCAAACCACTTCACCCTGTCACCTCAAGACAAATTCTTCCTCACTTTTGAAGACACAATTCCAGGTCAAAGATACTCTTAATTTCTCACATTTTTACAGGCCTTCCTTTTCTTCCGTTCCTCTCTCCTAGTTTTCCTCTCTCCCTGCCTTTCCTTTTCATTCTTTGATTTTACCCACTCCTTTTGTCTTTCTCCTGTCAGTGTGCAAAATTTTCCTCCTAAAACTCCTAAATTGGGTATTTCCCTGGATAAAACAGATTAAGTTTAGAATACAAAGGATTTTAATATGTGCACCCAGAAAAGATAAAAGGGCAAGCAAAAATGCTCCCAGGAAAGACTATAGTTTAATGTCTTTTTGGTGCAAGTTGATTTGCTATGTCAAATACTCCAACCTCTGCTCTTCATGTTAATGTGCTTATTAACTGTCCTTAATCTGTCAATTTAAACAGTGGTTTGTAGGAAGCAGTGGCAGTGGGGAAGTGGCATATTGAATGATTTGCTTGTGAGATCATGAGAGTTGCACAAGCAACCCGAGAGTTTGTTTGCTTTCATTCTCCACTACCAACTCCCACTGGACAAAGGTCAAAGGTGACAGTTTGATTGGAATGAACACAGTGGAGACTTTTTAGTATGTGGGTGGCAGCCAGTCAGTGACACAGTAATAAAGCATTTTCCTAGTGCTTTGCATATTATTTTATAACATCAGTTTTTTAAATATGCAAAATGCAGCCATATGTTAAAAAGTTCTTTAAATTACATCTTCCAAGGCAAAGTGGAGTGTTTATTAAACTCTTACACAACACTATGACTACAATAAAACTATGCAATGTCCATCAAAATGGTTAATCCTTTGGGTTTTGTTTGTTTTGGGGCCATATCTGGCAGCATGCAGGGTTACTTGTGGCTCTGCACTCAGAAATCGCTCCTTGCAAGATTCAGAGGACCATATGGGATATCAGAAATTGAACCCGGGGTTAGCCTCATGCAAGGCAAACATTGCTCCCACCACAGTGGTCAATACTGACCACAGCACTTACAGTTCATCAGACAGCAAAGTTCAGAATCATCAGTAATTTTTTTTATTTTGTTTTGGGCCACACCAGGGAGTACTCATGGGTTATTCCTGGCTCTGTGCTCAAAAATTACTCCTGGCAGGATCGGGGGACCATATGGATGTCAAGGATTGAACTTCGATCAGCTGCATGCAAGGCAAATGCCCTTCCAGCTGTGTTTATCCCTCCAGCCCCAATCAGAAATTTTTAATGTAACTTATATAAAAAATTTTTTTAAAAACAATTCTCACAAGGGGCCAGAGAGATAGCATGGAGGTAGTGTTAGCCTTTCATGCAGGACGGTGGTTCAAATCCCGGCATCCCATATGGTCCCCCGAGCCTGCCAGGAGCGATTTCTGAGCATAGAGCCAGGAGTAGTAACACGAGCGCTGCTGGGTTTGACCCAAAAACGAATCTCACAAAATCGAAGAAATTAAAATAAGGCTGCAACCAAAATAAATTGCAGTGTCGCTAAAATGTTAATCAAGCAAACCTTTACTGGTGGCAAATTAACCCTCCCAAAAAAGAAATTAATTTCTTGCCTAGAATATAAAGAAGCAGCTTTATGACTTAACAAAACAAAAAGGGAAAGAAAAAATTTTATTTCTTGCCTAGAAAACAAATACTTTTATGGCTCAAAAAGGGAAATATCTTATAATACAGTAAGAAGTCTTAAAAGTGGGCAGAAGGAGACAATCCATATAGAAAATTCACTTTCCTCAACTTTTCCATTGGTTCATTTTAAATAACCAAATCATCTTGAGACCAGATAAGTGTAGCATCCTCAACAGATATCTTAAAGACTTTACAAGTATGTTTTAGGGCAGGGGTCTCAAACTGGCGGCCCGCGGTCCGTTTGCGGCCCTCCGTACAACATTTTGTGGCCTGCGGCCGGCCTTCAAATATCGCAGTATTCGCGATTATTCACTTACCAAATAAGCGCAATAAAAATCGCATTAGTAAGAAAAAATCGCATTAAACATTTGCATACCCCGAGCAGTTCCGTTTGGGGTATGCAAATGTTTAATGCGATTTTTTTCTTACTAATGCGATTTTTTATTGCGAATATTCGGTAAGCGAAATCCCTTATGCGGCCCTGCCTCACCCTGACTCTGCATCCTGCGGCCCCCCAGGTAAATTGAGTTTGAGATCCCTGTTTTAGGGTGTAATTAGAAAATACTGAGAAGTGGGCTGGAGTGATAGCACAGCGAAAGGGCATTTGCATTGCACTCGGATGACCCGAGCCCGATTCAACCCCCGGTATCCCATATGGTCCCCCGATCCTGCCATGAGCGATTTCTGAGCACAGAGCCAAGAGAAATCCCTGAGCGCTGCCAGGTGTAACCCAAAAACAAATAAGCAAAGCAAAACAAAAATACTGAGAAGAAAAAACTGTTTAACTTTCCTTCTGAGTTGTCAGTTAGGACCATACTTAAAAATAAGGTCAAGGAAATTGAAATGTATTATTCTAGGCAAAATAAGTTTCACAGAACAAATCTCATAAAAGTGTTTTATTTTCCCTATTAAAGTCAAAGTAATTAATCCTTAGATTACAATCAATACAAAACCAACAGGGGCTAGAGAGATAGCACGGCAGGTAAGAAGACACTTTGCCTTTTACACAGCAGACCCAATTTCAATTCCTGGCACCCCACATGGTCCCCCCAAAAAACTGCTAGGAATGATTCCTGAGTGCAGAGCCTGTAGTAAACCGTGAAAGGCTGGGTATAATCCAAAATCCAAATTCAGAAAAAGGCAAGATCTTTAAATTCTCAGTATCAAGACCAAAAAATATATCATTGTTTAGCAAAATAAAGGCAATGTAAATAAAAAGGTGCTTAACTGTACCACCATGACAGAAATATATGGTATTTTGTAAAATATCTATTTTGAGGGCCAGAGTGATATAATACAGTAGGTAGGGTGTTTGCCTTGCACATGGCCTACCCAGGTTCAATCCCCAACATCCCAGATGGTTCCCCGAGCCTGCCAAAAATAATTTCTGAGCCCAGAACCAGGAGTAATCTCTGAGCTCTGTCAGGTGTGACCAAAAAAAAAAAAAATATATATATATATATATATAAAACATTTGGAAAACATCATTGCTCTTTATTTTTTTAAAAGGCTTGGACCACACCTAGTAGTGATCTGGGGTTACTCCTGGTTCTGTATTCAGGAACCATTTCTGGCAGTGCTTAGGTGACTACTATATTGGATGCCAGGGTTGAAAGCAGGTTGGACACATGCAAGGCAAACACTGTATGCACTATAGCTCCATCCTCAACTTTATTGCTTTTGATATCACCTTTTTTTGGGGGGGGAGGGGGACATGCGCCACACTGGTGACGCTCCTGGCCATACACTTAGACATTGCTCCTGGCTTGGGGAATCATATGGAACTCCAGGAGATCGAATTGCTGTCCGTCTTAGGTCAGCTGCGTGCAAGGCAAATGCCCTACCACTGCCCAACTGCTCCGCCCACGATATCACCTCTTAAGATTTTAAAAAGAGGTGGGAGACCAGAGCAATATAGCACAGTGTATGCATTATTTGCTTTGCATGCAACTGGCTCAGGGATCCTCCTACAGTCCCCCAAGCCTGTCAGAAATAATTTAAGTGCAGAGCTAGGAGCAATCCCTAAGGGCCACTAACTGTAGCCCAAAACCAAAATAAATGAACAAATAAATTTTTAAAGATTAAAAAGATGGTTAGAATAATCTTTTAATCAACAATATGCATTCTCCAAATAAGTTGCCATAGTTTTAGAAAAACGTTAGAGTATGTGAAATCTTATATGTATTTCAAGTAAGTTACCTATTTTCTTCATTCAACAGATAATATGCAATCTTAGTAAATAGAAAAACTGTTACTGACAGTAACCAACAAAGAAAAAAACTTTAGGATAGAAAATATTACTCAAATATATAAACCGAGGTAGGTCATCATAAAGTAATTTTATGCCAAAAAATCCATGTAATTATTGCTTAAATACATAGAAATTACACTTTTAAGATTTTCTAAATCATGACTGAGATGCTTTCTTTTGAATACTAACATTTATCCTGCAGAGAAATAATGTAAGGAATGGCTAGATCTTTCCTTAAGAACACTCATTTCCACCATCTATTAAAAACAAAAAGCAGGGGCGGAAGAGATAGCACAGCAGTAGGGCATTTGACTTGCAGGCTGCCAACTCAGGACAGATGGTGGTCCAATTCCCGGCATCCCATATGGTCCCCTGACCCTGCCATGAGTTAACACCTGAGTGCTGCTGGGAGTGGCAATAAAAAAACTAAACAAAAACAAACAAAAACCACCTGTCAAGGTGTTCGATGATCCTAGAGTCAGAAACAAGGTAACAATATTTAAATACAAATTATGTTTAATTTTTTTCTTGGGTATCAGACCTTGCAGTACTCAGGGCTTACTCCTGGCTGTGTGGGCAGGGATCACTCTTTGTGGGGTTGTTGGTTACCATGTGGTGGTGGGATCAAGCTTGTGTTGTTCGTGTGCAAAGCTAACACACTACCTGCTATACTATTGCTTTGGTCAGCAAATGTTTTCACAAATAGTACTTTTGTTCCATCTTTTAGTAACTTAAGATTCTAAGTAAATTTATTCTAAAAAGTTTGAATGAATAAAGTGCTAGGCAAAGCATAGCGTTTTTAAAATTAATAATTTTAAAGGCAACAACTTAACAATGAATGTGATTTACTTTGAGATATATTTTATACATAAGTTTCTTTTTTCAAATATCTGAAATATAAGAATTGCTACACAGATATCTTAATAATTAAAACGTGATGAAATCTCATTCAAAGTAGCTTGAATTTTTCTATTAAAAGAAATAGTGGTAGATGGGGCTGGGCTGGAGCAATAGTACAGCGGTATGGCCTTGCATGCACCGCAGACAACATAGGATAGGATGGACTCTAGTTCGAATCCTGGCATCCCATATGGTCCCCGAGCCTGCCAGGAGCAACTTCTGAGCACAGAGCCAGGAGTAACTCCTGAGCGCCAGCAGGTGTGACATCCCTCCCCCAAATAGTAGTATAACTAAAAATAATTTTCTCAGAGTATGTTCCAGTCATGTTGAGGGCACGTACAAGAATTACAATAAAATAGTAAAGTTTTAGAGTACTAATTAGATATTGCAGCATGGCCTATATTTTTTGGGAACAGGAAGGGGTAATAGTGAGGAAAGAGAAATCAGATTTCTCTGAATGTTTTTGTGCCAAATATGTAAGTAAGGTTGGCACAGAAAACATTTTTATACTTTCATCAGACATTTTTATAAAGAAATGGTCTTGATTATGTTTTCAATTTATAGGATATCTCTGTATAAATATTTACCTGTGTATATTTATTCCTACACACATACGAGCACACGCTCACACACACATGCACGCGCACACACACACCCAACTGGGATAATGCAGAAAGCCACAAATAAAAAAGGACACTAAGGTTTTAATAATGGGAACAAAAACTTTTGTTTACCGGTATAGATTCACATTACAGTACACCAATATTGACAGCATTCTCGTCTATTTTTGGTACAGAAGATGGTATCTCTCTACATAACCTTGTAAGGCTTCAGAAACTAAAACGTGAAACAAAACAACCCCCCATAACAAAACAAACAAAACCTATTAGTTTACAGTTTATTTTTAAAATTCTGAAAGACACTGCAAGTTCTACACTTTTAGTAGTGCTACCCAAACATAACCATCTATATGGTCAAGAATCCAAAGAGTCCCCTGAATTCAATAGTTTTCAACAGTAGAGTTGTGAAATATGGATGTTTCTTACTACAAGAAAAAAATTATAAATGGCACATTCTCATTCATATTTTGTAATGTAAAAAGTTACAAACATACCTAATTAAATAAATAACAATAAAAAAAGAATTTGAACGTAGTTGTTAAGTATCCTAAAACCACTACATAGAATAATGGCAACTTTCACTCACAGATTATTTACATGGTAATACCCAGTGTGGATACACTGCTACAAAACTCAAAACAGGAGTAAACTTGAAATGTTTTACATAATAAAGATCTAGCAGCATGACTAACTAATGCTGTTTTAATCCGATTCCTTCTGAAATGTTCTTCTCTTAGTCTGTGTCTTCATCCAGTTCATAATTGTCTTTATCATAAATATCTTTTACTAAAAGAACCCGTATGAGCATATTTTCCAAGGTGTTTCGGTCCAGTGAAGTAGAAGTGTACCAGACAGGGCTATCTGCAGTACTAGAGCTCTCTGGTTGCAAATAAAAAACATCCATTCTCTGATTAAGATTCTGTGGACTTGGAAAAAAGAAGAGAGTTTAATTTCACAGTATATAATTTTCTTTTATTCTCTTAAGAGTAAGCCCATTGTCATTTACAATAAATATGGTCAGACATTAAATATCATCACTATATGCTATACTGGAAATAAATGTCTTTAATATTGAAGTATAAAAACCATATTGCATTAAATCCATTATACTATCGACAGAAACATAAATATTATAACACAAACATAATGCTGCCACTTTTACAATTTGTCAACAATAACAAGTATTCCACCTTCAGAGAGTAAAATATGAAAAAGCCTTAAACTGATAAAATATTACTAGCACATAAAAATACAAGTGTAATATTTTTGTTTGGGGACTCTCGTGTGCTTGGGAATTACTCCCATTCTTGACAGTACTTAGGGGGGGAATCATGCGATGCCAAAAATCCAACAGGATTGGCTGCATGAAAGCCATCTTTATCTCTTCAATACTTAAAAGTATTGAACATTATACATCAAAAACTTTTAGTAATAAAAAAACCAACAAGGTAATACTAAAGTAAAGATTTCCAATAGTTACCATCACTAGCATATGCCGAGTAGAGTTGTAGCCAAACAAGGCCATCCCAGACCTTTGTCAGATATAGCAATTAAGTCATAATGGCCTTAGGAGTTCTAAAGAGCTAAACAGTGGCCTTCCTTCACTATCATTTATAAAACTGCTTTAATAAGAAAATGAGTTAATGCTGATTTTTAAATTAGCATGCACATTAAAAATAATGGATAAGCAAAAAAATAATAATCTTTGGTGTAAACACCTCAGTGACTTCAATTTTTTATCATCATCATCATCATCATCATCATCATCAACTGGTATTTGGGCCACACCCAAGGTGTTCAGGGATCATACTTGAAGGAGCCACGAGGATCATAAGTAGTGCTAGAAACTGAATCTGAGTTGGCACTGTACACTCTCTCTTTCCATTCCCTTATAAAATTATTTTTTGGGACCGGCGTGGAGGCGCTAGAGGAAAGGTGCCTGCCTTGCTTGCGCTAGCCTAGGACAGACCTAGGTTCGATCCCCCAGCGTCCCATATGGTCCCTCCAAGCCAGGCGCAATTTCTGAGCTCATAGCCAGGAGTAACCCCTGAGCATCAGTGGGTGTGGCCCAAAAACCAAAAAAAAAAAAAAAAAAAAAAATTTTAACTACCATTGGTAATGTCATTGGTGGTGGTATAATCGAAAGATGTTTTCAACGTTCTTATCTTTTGGATTATAAAAAAAACTATTTTCTTAATATATTTTCAACTCCACCTTTCTACCAAATATACTTTCACAAGCTAAGCAAAATATATTTTAATCATTTTAATACTAAAATTTAAATTTTTCCTGGTTACATCAGGAAATTAAGTAGTCGCACTAGTGACTCTATCCTACGCCTAATGAGATAGTCATAAAGAAAAAAAAAAAAGAAGAAGAAGAAGAAGAAGAAGAAGTCTAAAACATTTATACTATACTATTTTCCCTCTACAGAAAAGGATGTATGTCCTTGCTTTACAAGTCACTGGATTGAATATCATTTCATAGCCAATTTTGGAATCCTTCCTCAGGAACCCCCTCCCATAATTTGAGCTTCCCTGCTATTCTTTCCTTTCCTTAAATGAAGCCTTCTGAATATTGGGGGGAAGGGGCTGATGGTGGGCCCTATTTAAAGAATTAAAATAGTGGTCATGGGACCGGAAAGGTGGCGCTAGAGGTAAGGTGTCTGCCTTGCAAGCGCTAGTGTAGGACGGACCGGACCGCGGTTCGATCCCTGGTGTCCCATATGGTCCCTCCAAGCCAGGGGTGATTTCTGAGCGCATAGCCAGGAGTAACCCCTGAGCGTCAAATGGGTGTGGCCCAAAAACCAAAAATAAAATAAAATAAAATAGTGGTCATAATATATTAGTCATAATAATAATAATTAATAAATATTAATATATTTAATATATTAAATCCAAAAGTATTGAGTATTTTATAAAAAAAAAAAAAAGCTGAGACCAAAAAGTTGTAATTGAATTCATCTGGCTAGTAAATGATGAGACACAGACTGCATGTCTCACCTTCACAGGTATGATGTCTTGGGTACTAGGAAAAAAAAAAGTGGGGCCCAGAATTTATATTTCCAAAAAAGTCATCATTGAGGGCCAGAATGACAGCACCTTAGTGGTGTTCGGCTTGCACTTAGCTGAGTGCAAAGAGTCAGGAAGTTACTGCTGGGTGTGACCCAAAAACAATGACCATCACCCCCCAAAAAAGTGAGAAATATTATTTTCTAAAATTTAAATTTAAAAAAATTGTAATGCTGGGGTTGGAGAGATAGCACAGCGGGTAGGGGGGTAGGGTATTTGCCTTGTGTAAATGCCTGGTTCAATCCTCGGCATCTCATATAGTTTCCCAAGCACCTCCAGGAATGGCCTCTGAGCACTGAGCTAGAAGTATCCCCTGAGCACTGCCAGGCGAGGCCCTAAAACAAAATAATTAACTAAATAAATAAAATTTTAAAGCTATTAACACTTACCTTTTAGACAAGTAGCATTCAAACATTTTAACAGGACATCTAGAGGGATTGGCTGTATTTTCTATTTGTTCAAATAATGGCTCATCATCTTCATGTTTTCTTTTACCAGTAGTAATTTTATCTTAAAAAAATAAAGACTATGTAAGTTTCCTAAGAACTAATCTGAAGAAAATTCACTCCTAGTATCTATTATACCAAAGAATAAAACAAGCTATCTTTCAGAGTTCCAAGCTGTAGCTTCTTGTAATTAACTGTTTTTCAAACAAAACAAAATCAGATGTTTTAATTAGACAATTTGCCTCATGAATATGAAAATAACTATTCTTAGGTTCTTAACTCAGATGGTCTTTAGTAAGGCATGGTTTGGCTAACCCAGTCAGAGATAATCCAAACCCATCACATTACCTTCATTATCTGTTCCACACAAGGAAGACACTTGGTATCGTAGACATGCTTTGTTTTCCATTGTTAACGAATTTTTTTTCCAATGCCTAAATACAGTGCCAAAGGAAAGTCTTAAGTGTTGCTCCACTGTTTTCAGACCAAAATACTTAGTGTTAAAGTAAAACAGGGTATTCAGAAGTGCTACAGGAGAGTGTGATCCTAATTGTTTTATCCTCCAGAGATAATCTTCTTCAACACGAGAGAATATTGACCCTGAAATAGAGATATTTAAAAAGAAATAAAGTTCTCGTTTAACTGTCTGAAATAAAGTAAAGAACAAATCTGTTCCAATCCTCCATTTACACCAGGCCAACTGGATTTAATTTCAGAATTACCTATGCAGTTCTTTAATAATACAGAGGCTAAGGAACACATCAGACTATGGAACTAGTGCCTCTGGAGTAAGGGACTGGATGTTTGCTTCTGTTCTTCCGTAGGACAAGCAGACAAAGATCAGAAAGGAATTTAAATCGGTAGGATTCCTGAAAAATATAGGTGATTTCTATTCACAAACACAATTTCTTCACACATCTAAAGCAGGATTCTTAAGAGATATTTACATCATAATCTCCACTAGAGGGCTTAAGAAATAAACATCCAGTTCCTTAATCCAGAGAAAGTAGGTCATACTTATTTCAAAATTCTTCATAAACATTAGTTACCAACCACATTCTAATTTATTTCTAATCCAACAAAAAGTGACAAGTTTATGAATACTCTCAAATCTTTACTAACTTAATTATGCTCTAAAGCTTCCATCAATAAAACACTAGTAACAATTCAGCAACAATTATATTTAAAAGAGCATTACCATCTGGAAGAATGCTTGGTTGCCAACTTCGGAGTATTTTATTCAACTCTTGTTCAAATGTCTGGTATCCTGGATCAATAAATATGTTGTCTTTTCGATTACTACCACACAAGTACTACAATTAAAAAAAAAATATCTTGAAGGAAATGCTACTATGTATACAGTGACTATGTTTTCTTATACTCTGTATTTAAGAAAAAAGTAAAGTGCATCTTTAAAAAAAAAAAAAGCAACACTAATAAAACACAAAATCAGCTTTATATACTGAGAAAACAATGAGAAACTACCAAAATCATAAATTATAAAACAGTAATGATTTATAAGTAAAAACCCATTAAATCTGGGTTTTAAAAGACTCACAAAATATTTATCTAAAAGTCCAGAATGAAGAACAGGACATTAATTGTCAGTTTGTAAGATAATAAACAGAATACTAAAAAAAATTAATGATTAAAAAATTCTGAAAAGTTAGGAAATAAACTCTTACTCAACAAGTATTAAATATTCTTCAACACTCATTGTTACAAATAGCACTTTTTACACATTAAAGCTTAGTTAAATATATAGTATGGAGGCAGTGGAGACTAATTTATATAATTTGATGTTGTTGTTTTGGGATCACATCTGAAAGTTCTCAGAAAATACTTGAAGGAAACCATGCAAGAGAAATGCCCTACTTGCTATACTATTTCTCCAGCCTCTGTTTTTCAATTTGGGTTCCTAATTTGTGTTTTGGGGCCACCCCCTACGGTGCATAGGAAACCCATATGTCGTGCTGGGAATAGAACCCAGGTCTACTGTGTGCAGTGCCTTCCAAACTGTAATAGCTCTACAGTGTGGGTTCCTAAAACTTCTAAATGAAAAAATGCACATTTTAATCAAACAATCAGAAAAGCAAAATCCTTATATTTAAAACAGCCATTTGTATTTTTTACTCATGGCATATAACACACATTTAAGTGATTTAAATGATCTTTAGCTATGATCTAGCAATAAAGAAAATAATTTCTATGTATATCCAAAACCTGAACAATAACAAGCCAAAACTCCCAATTTAATTCAACTAAACGCAAATCCTAAATGAACTGTCAATACTCAGTCTCTTGGAAAAGGCTTTTTTAGGCAGTACACAATAAGTAAAATGATAATTTATCTTTAATTCACTTTTCAATCACTGTTACGGTAAAGAAGCAATATTAACTAAATTGTATAATTTAATCATTTTTAATCCCCCGCCATTACTAATTGGTATTATTTAATCTGCTCCATTACCAATTGGTTCTAAAACCAATCATGGAAGAAAGTTTACTGGAGAAGCTACCAAGTTCTGTCAAACTTTAGGAAGTAATCCTGAAGAAAATTCCTTGACAAGACAAACATTTTTAAACAATGACCATCATCACTTTTTTTTTTCTTTTTTAAATAATTATTTAAGCCCCGGCTACAAACATGTTCATGATTGGGATTCAGCCATAAAATGCATAGCCCCCTTCATCAGTGCAACTTTTGTTGTTGTTATTTTGGGATCATACACTGTGATGTTCAGTGTTTACTTCTGGCTCTGCACTCAAAAATTATTCCTGGAGGTACTTGGAGAACCATATGGGATATCAGAATTGAACCTGGTTCAGCCACACCAAGGAAAATGCCCTACCCACTGTGCTACTGCACCAGAATGGAAAGGGGCAAGCAAAGAGACATACAGACATGCAAGCAAGATAAACATGATCGGGCCGGGCGGTGGCGCTGGAGGTAAGGTGCCTGCCTTGCCTGCGCTAGCCTAGGACGGACCGCGGTTGGATCCCCCGACGTCCCATATGGTCCCCCAAGAAGCCAGGAGCAACTTCTGAGCACATAGCCAGGAGTAACCCCTGAGCGTCACAGGGTGTGGCCCAAAAACCAAAAAAAAAAGATAAACATGATCAAGGGAGAACACCAGCTTGAAGAAAAAGTCAATACTTTAGTATGTTTGTTTCATGTATCAAGAACTTAAATCATGGCCCGGAGAGATAGCACAGCGGTGTTTGCCTTGCAAGCAGCCGATCCAGGACCAAAGGTGGTTGGTTCGAGTCCCGGTGTCCCATATGGTCCCCCGTGCCTGCCAGGAGCTATTTCTGAGCAGACAGCCAGGAGTAACCCCTGAGCACTGCCGGGTGTGGCCCCCCCCCCAAAAAAAAAAAACTTAAATCATGTAAATTCAGTTTACTGTTTTCTTAATTTTTGGATTAGAGTTCAAACTCTTAAATGCCTCTAGGTAAGAAACATAGCATGTAAAAAAACAAACATTTATAATGGAATATGTACATAAATTTAAAAAAAAAGCCTAAAATACAAAAGATACAAGAGATAATACAAAAGATAATACAAAGATACTTTCCTTGCATGAGTCTCCCAAGCACACTGCCAGGAGTAATTCCTGAGCATACCTGGGTGTGGTCACTGGCACCCCCTACTAACAAACCAAAAAATAAACTAAAAAAAAAAAAACTCAAAAGGGTTAACAGGGTTCATGGACTGACCTCTAAGCACAATAAACTGCTGCCCTGCTTTAAAAAAAAAAAAAAGTGTCACTGACAGAACTTTACAAGAAAAAAACATCTAATCCCATCAAAAAATGGGGAGAAGAAATGAACAGACACTTTGACAAAGAAGAAATACAAATGGCCAAAAGACACATGAAAAAATGCTCCACATCACTAATCATCAGGGAGATGCAAATCAAAACAACTATGGGGTCCCACCTCACACCACAGAGAATGGCACACATCACAAAGAATGAGAATAAACAGTGTTGGCAGGGATGTGGAGAGAAAGGAACTCTTATCCACTGCTGGTGGGAATGCCGTCTAGTTCAACCTTTATGGAAAGCAATATGGAGATTCCTCCAAAAACTGGAAATCGAGCTCCCATATGATCCAGCTATACCACTCCTAGGAATATACCCTAGGAACACAAAAATACAATACAAAACCCCCTTCCTTACACCTATATTCATTGCAGCACTATTTACCATAGCAAGACTCTGGAAACAACCAAGATGCCCTTCAACAGATGAATGGCTAAAGAAACTGTGGTACATATACACAATGGAATATTATGCAGCTGTCAGGAGAGATGAAGTCATGAAATTTTCCTATACATGGATGTACACGGAATCTATTATGCTGAGTGAAATAAGTCAGAGAGAGAGAGAGCAAAACGCAGAATGGTCTCACTCATCTATGGGTTTTAAGAAAAATGAAAGACATTCTTGTAATAATCATTTTCAGACACAAAAGAGAAAAGAGCTGGAAGTTACAGCTTACCTCAGGAAGCTCACCACAAAGAGTGATGAGTTTAGTTAGAGAAATAACTACATTTGAACTGTCCTATTAATGAGAATGTATGAGGGAAATGGAAAGCCTGTCTAGAGTACAGGCGGGGGTCGGGTGGGGAGGAGGGAGATTTGGGACATTGGTGATGGGAATGTTGCACTGGTGATGGGTGGTGTTCTTAAAAGAAAAAAAAGAGTGTTAACAAAACCCCCCCAAAAGGCTGGAGAAATAATACAGTGCATATGGCTAACTTGGGTTTGATCCCCTGGTCCCCCCAAGCTTTTCCAGGATTCCTGAGTGCAAGGTCAGAAAGAAGTCCTGAGTACCACGACTGTATCCCCAAAACAAAATGCAAACCAAAAGAACTGATAGACATAGGAGTGGCAAATCACAAAAATGTTCTCCCAAATGACCAATGAAGATCCTCAATCTTCTTAGACTGCATCTGGTGGTATCTTTTAAAATTAAGATAAACAGCGGCCAGAGAGATAGCATGGAGATAAGACATTTGCCTTGCACGCAGAAGGTTGATGGTACAAATCTCGACATCCCGTGGTCCCCTGAGTCTGTCAGGAGTGATTTCTGAGCATAGAGCCAGAAGTAACCCCAAAAAACAAAACAAAACAAACAAACAAAAAAACGCAAACAAACAAAAAATTTAAGAAAAATACCTTGATCCCTTTAAGGAATCTTACCTCAGAAAATTTGTGTAGTAGGATAGGTGTAGAAAACATAGAAATATAAACATCTAAACAGTATTTTTGTTTGTTCGTTTTGTATGGGAGCCACTCTCAGTGGTATTCAGAGGGTATTCCAAGGTGTTTTTTTTTTTACCAATTCAGTAGTAAAATTTTATAAAATTAAAGAAATACGCTGCTCAGCTATACTCAGGCTTTCACTGGCAATTTCATACAGTCTACATTTTGCAAACCGCTCGGGGGCTAGTGCCCCCGCGTGAACATATGCTTCTCCCAACCATCAGTATCCCAGATTTACCCTTCTTAACTTCAGTAACACATAGTTCTAATCTCTGACTTAAGACATACAGTAGATATAACAAATCCCAGAACTATTTAGAAGGACACAAATTGAACACATATTGAACACATATATCTTTTGAATATTTTATAGGTATTTTCTTTAACTGATGTAACTCTCTATATATTCTTCTACCATGATGTTTCTATCCACTTTTCATCTTGTCTTTTCTTTGTAAGCTGTTAAGTAAGGATTGTTGTTGGAACTGTCCCTCAGTTTGATGCCTATGATTGAACTATGTCATGGAAATTGCTGGTCTTGCTCCTATTGCCTCCAGATGCACCAATAACGCTTCATGGCATTGATCCTTGTTTGCATAGACACATTAAAATGGGAAAACACCATACATACAGATAAGTTCTTATCTAATAAATCTCAGTACAATGTACCCTACACCCCGAACATTGATATAATGACCTGGCACAGGCCTCAGAAGAATGGGCATCCTCCATTCATGCCGGAACCAGGCAAGCTATTTACGAAACATCCAAGGTCTTTTATAGCAACAGCTGGAAGCAGTCCTCTACCAGGAAAGACTCTACCAAGGGTCTGACATCGACCTCCTAAAAGAGACTTCCGTTTACACTGAGAAGACTTGACAACAACAATGACCTGCTCTACAGGACATGGTTCTCTCTAGTGCCCCTTAAGTGTGAGGTGAAACGAGAGGATGCTCTGCACCATCCTGACTACAATATGGGATATGCAGACTCCAGGATCTTTAATACAGAAGCATGATACCAACAACAGAGACTATGTGAGGAATGGAGGTGTATTGCCACTACAGACGATGACTTGAATTGGACAAACTAGTTTGCCTGGAGCCTAGAGTCAGTCCTGTGCCAGGAAACTTCAGGGGTAGGGTCTCCTTGTTAAATACAAGACCATAATTTGTCTTTCCATGTCCCTTATGTTTTGGTGGGCCTATGCAAACAAATGCCACTTTAATACCGTTTTTTTACTATGTTCCCTTGACTCCAATCCTTAAGAAAAACAACCCACTAAAACCTTTGAGGTTAACTTAAACTAGTAAGCATGTGCATGGAACTAGAGAAATGTACTTTGCCCTCAATGTTTAAGGAGTTACATAAGTCTAATGTCTTTAGATTATATTGTGTGCTGCTAAGAAATAGTATGTACTACAACTGGGGATTTGAGGGACAAAGTAATTGTATTGTACATGGGTTCAGTTTTGTTTTTCTTAATTTTCTTTGGCTGAAAGTTCAAGGCTGGGACTACCGAGAATTCTGTTTATGGGTGATTGGGCTTCCACTGTAACTTTACCCTGTCCTCTTTCTTTGCATCTTTGTTGTCATAATTAAAATAAAAAAAATAAAAAAAAAGAACTGAGTATAAAAAAAAAGAAATACACATAATTATAAAAATATGTTAAAGCATGAGATATTATATATTATTTTAAAATTATTTAAATATTAATAATAGCCACCATTCATTATGCATTCAGGAAAAAAACCCAGCAATTTTCCTTTTTGGGGGGAGAAAATGGTGGTCACAAGTGTCTGAATAGGAGCAGAGAACTAAAAGTTATTTGATGGGTATGAAAATAAAAGTTCAATTCCAAGCGGATATGGTCCCCTGAGTACTGCCAGGAATAATTCCTAAGTGCAGAGATAGGAGGACCCCTGAGCACAGCTGAGTGTTATCCGAAAAAAACAAAAAACAAAAAACAAAAAAAAAACACAAAGTTAAGGGTTGGAGAGACTGTACAGGGTAA
The DNA here is from genome assembly GCF_024139225.1 of Suncus etruscus. Classification (NCBI taxonomy): domain Eukaryota; kingdom Metazoa; phylum Chordata; class Mammalia; order Eulipotyphla; family Soricidae; genus Suncus; species Suncus etruscus. Next base: position 50,389,743 of record NC_064857.1, read on the forward strand.
AGAGCTTGTCTTGCAAACAGCCAACTTCAGTTTAATCCCTAGTAATGCATTAGATTTCCTGAGCACTGCCAAGAGGGACCCCTGAGCCAGAAGTAAGCCCTAAATACAACATAACCAGCAATTCTACTTCTTGGTATCTACCCCAAATCAGACAATTATTAATTTGTAAAGATATATGTTCACTGTAGTACTATTCAGTATTATTGTAAGTATTATTATTATTATTATTATTATTATTATATTGTCAGGACGTAAAAACAATCTAAATGTCCAACAACAGATGAATCCAAAAGTTCTAGTATATATAATATACAATGAATTACCCAGCTGGCTGCAGCAGGAATGGAACTGAAGGGTACTGTGTTAAGCGGCCCTCCACCTCCCGGCCCAAAAAAAGCGAGACAGAAAACAAATACCAAATGTTTAATCTGTAAAGTCATAACATCATCCAAATGCAAACAATGCAGCTAGCGCGGCACTAGAAATAAACTAAGATCCTGTTCCTTTCGCTCTTAGAAATATTTTTTCGAGCCGGGAGAGAGCACAGCGGCGTTTGCCTTGCAAGCTGCTGATCCAGGACCAAAGGTGGTTGGTTCGAATCCCGGTGTCCCATATGGTCCCCCGTGCCTGCCAGGAGCTATTTCTGAGAAGACAGCCAGGAGTAACCCCTGAGCACCGCCGGGTGTGGCCCAAAAATAAAATAAAATAAAAAAAAAGAAAAAAAAAAAAAAAAAGAAATATTTTTTCTTTTTTTTTGTTTGTTTTTCAGGCCACACCCGTTTGATGCTCAGGGGTTACTCTTGGCTAAGCGCTCAGAAATTGCCCCTGGCTTGGGGGGACCATATGGGATGCTGGGGATCGAACCGCGCTTGCAAGGCAGACACCTTACCTCTAGCGCCACCTCACCAGCCCCAGAAATATTTTTTATGTAGTTAACAACTCATTCTGGAGCTACAGAACTAAAATGCTTTTACCTACACCTGATACTTTCCAAATGCTAACACCACATATTATTGGAAGTAAAAGGAGAAAACAGAGAGATCTACAAATCCTGGACCAGAACATAAGCAGAGGATATTCCTGACTCTATTCAGGGGACAATACCTGGTACGAGGAATGAAAACAGGATCAGTCATAGGCAAGACTTAATTTGTTTTATTTTACAGAGAAAAACACGGTATTTATAAAACTATAAAATCTCACTTCCTAAAATGGTCTAGGGAAGACCTAGTCAACTTCTTCAGAAACATATAGTTTTTAGAAACCCATATAGATATTCTATATGAGTTCTACAGTTAATATTTCTATGACTGATCACAAAGAATAATAAAGACAATAGTTTCATGTAAGTTAAATTCAAGCATGATTTTTTTTATATAATTAAGCTTTCTGAAAAACTAAAAGAAAAACTTTTCAGTACTTTTATCTTTTTGGGGGGAGGGGCCACACCTGGTGACTTTCAGGGGTTACTCCTGGCTAGACGCTCAGAAATCGCTCCAGGTTTGGAGGACCAGATCGAACACCGGGATTTAAATCATTGTCCATCCTGGATTGGCTGCATGCAAGGGAAAACGCGCTACTGATGTGCTATCGCTCTGTCCCCATTTTCAGTGCTTTTTCTAAATAGAGGACCCATTATACCACCTAAATATATAACTGAAAAGTACATGCAATTCTACCAAAGAAAAGTAAAGAAATACAGCTTACTAAATTGTTTTTAATGCAAAATTATGGCCTTTGAATATATAATAATTTGCAGCATGAACTACCTTACCACTGCTGATTAGACCATCTTAGACAAATTCATATCATAAAGAATTAAAGTCCAGTATAAAGTAAAATAATTTACAATTTTTGTAATTTATTTACTGTCACCATCTCTTAGTAGCTTAACATATAATTTATGGCAAACAATTACATAAATTACATAAAAGATCTCCTATTACTTGCCACATTAAAAAAAAATATATATATATATGGGGCCGGAGAGATAGCATGGAGGTAAGGCGTTTGCCTCTCATGCAGAAGGTCATCGGTTCGAATCCCGGCATCCCATATGGTCCCCCGTGCTTGCCAGGAGCGACTTCTGAGCGTGGAGCCAGGAGTAACCCCTGAGCACTGCCGGGTGAGACCCAAAAACCAAAAAAAAAAAAAAAAAAAAAAATATATATATAAGAAGCAGGAGTAATAGTACAGCAGGTAGGGCATTTATTTGCTTTGCAGTCGACCCAGGTTTGATCCCCAATATCCCATATGGTCTCCCAAGGCTTCCCAGAATGATTTCTCAGTGCAAAGCCAGGAATAACCCCTGAGGGCTGCCAACTGTGGCCAAAAACAAAAACAAACAAAAACTAAATATTCACACATATAGGATCCTTTCTGACCTCTGGATTCTAATTTGTAGAATTTCTCTAGGCCTAGATGGCATTACCTAAAACTGATCTTAAGGTAATTATTCACTCAATTCACAGACATAAATTTGAAAATTATTTAAAACAACAAATAATGATCTTTTATAAGATGATTATGTAGGAGTGAGAGGTTATACTATTTAACAAGTTAGAAACAGAATTATTTGTATTTTTATGTTTACATAAAAACCAGTATGGATCTATATGTACGTACACATACACCATAACTCATAAAGGTAATTCATTTATTTGCTATTTTGAGGGAATGATATCGTCATGATTATCAAATACATGGCAGCAAATATACAACCTTTTTAGATCTGCCTGTTACAAAAAATATGAGTTGAGTGTTTGTCTTTAACTTACTTTTCAATATTAAGCTCATTTTGGATGTGGTGAAGTTTTAAGAGAACTTGGGAGTTTAAAGGAATATATTCTTTTGTAGCAAAAACACCGACAATCAATTAAAAAATATTTTAGAATATTCTAAAGTTTTCAAAAGATATTCCATTCTTTGTCTTGTTAGGCAATGATCAGGCTCTATAATGCTAAGCTTAATATTCTCAGAGCATTTTTCCTCTCTAAAAACTATCCTATCAGGCTTGAGTGACATTACAGTAGGTTAGTATGCATGCATCAACCTGGGTTTGATCCCTGCCACCCCATATGGTGCCCCAAGGCACTGTAGGAATAATCATAAGCACCACCAGATGTGACTCAAAACAAAACAAAATCACATCATCACAAGTATTGTTAATAATAATAATAATAATATATATATATTCAAATGTGGCCATCAAATTACTAACCTCCTGTATTCCAAGACAAAGATAATAGATGCTGTCAGGTGCATAATTCTCTCCATTTGGTCTTCGAATTTCATTGACAAAATGAGCTAATCCATAGTTAAGCTCAGCTGTGGTGTGAGCAAGTAGATCCTCTTTTAACTTTACTGATTTAGCTAAACAAAAATAAGATGAAAAATTAGTAATATTGTTACTGATACAGGGATTAAGAAATCATCTAAATTTTACTAAAAAATAAAATTAAAATAAATAAAAAAGTAAAATAAAGGAGTGCCAGCGCAATAACAGCGGATACGGTATTTGCCTTGCACAAAGTTAACCTAGCCATCATATATGGTCCCCGAGCCTGCCAAGTAGCAATTTCTGAGCACAAAGCCATGCTGCTAGGCGTGGCTCAAAAACAAAAATAAAACTAAAAGGAAAAGAAATCTACATTGAAATTTATTTAAAATAGTTGATCTCTGGGGGGGGGGGGGGGGATTGGCCACACTTGGCTACTCCTGGCTCTGTGTTCAAGAATTACTAGTGGTGGGTTTCCAGGACCATATGGGGTGCTTACGATTGAACCTGAGTCAACCACATTCGAGGCAAGAGCTCTACTCAGCTTCAAAGTGTTTTAAACAGCTTTTAAAGTTTTCTTTATTTTTTTAAACAAATCTTAATAAATCTTGACTTTCCCCCCCCAATAAACCTTGACTTTTAAATTTAATGTACGGCAACAAAAATCAGAATACTTACAGGATTTTAGTTCATCTAACACCAGAAGATCTTCATCAAGTTGCCTAGTTTTGACCCAGTGTTTCCAAGCATTTACACCATATGTGTACTTGAAAGGAAAGCTGCATTCTGAATTATCAGAACTATCATCATGAGACTGGTATCCTGATACAGCTTTTCTCTTGGCTCCCTACCAGTAAAAAACGACGTAAATTCTTTTTTGGCAAAATCAATTACTATTTCAAGACAATGTATACCATTTCCCAACAAAAGCAAATTAAAAAATATATATATTTCATGCTTAAATTGACTGGTAGTCTTGAATTAGAGAACAGTTACATTATAGCATGACTTGAAATGCATATACAGGAATATCATATTTCTATATAAATCACTTTGTATAAAAATTTTTAAACTTGATTGATTGGTTTTTGGGCCACACCCAGTGGCACTCAGGGGCCACTCCAGGCTCTGCACTCACAAATCATCTCCAGCAGGCTAGGCGACCATATGGGATGCCGGGAATTGAACCAGGTCCCTTCCTGGGTCAGCCGCATACAATGCAAGTGCCCCACTGCTGAGTTATCTATCTCTCTAGCCCCACTTTGAGCAAAATTTTAAATTGTGAAAACCACTAATAAGAAAAATAAATGACTTAAGAACTTTCAATGACACTTAAATTTATTCTTCTAGAAAAATACCACTCAACAACTCGTTCTAATTTTGTTTTTTTTTTTTTTTTTTTTTTTTTGGTTTTTGGGCCACATGCTCAGGGGTTACTCCTGGCTATGTGCTCAGAAGTTGCCCTGGCTTGGGGGACCATATGGGACACCGGGGGATCGAACCGCGGTCCGTCCAAGGCTAGCGCAGGCAAGGCAGGCACCTTACCTTTAGCGCCACCGCCCGGCCCCTCTAATTTTGTTTTTAATGACACTGATTCCTGTGCAAAATGTTTCTATAGGGGCCGGAGGGGTGACACAAGCAATAGGATGTTTGCTTTGCATGCGCTAACCTAGGATGGACCACAGCTTGATCCCCTGGCGTCCCATATAGTCCCCCAAGCCAGGAACGATATCTGAGTGCATAGCCAGGAGTAACCCTATTGTCACCGGTGTGGCCCAACCCCCCCAAAAGTTTTATAGAATCCAATTAACTTTTCTTTTTGCTACTTGTATTTCTGATGTTGTATCTAAAAAATACTACCAAAATTAAGCTCAAAAATACTTGGGCCTTCTAAGGTTTTCGTATTTTTACTTCATTTTGTGTAGTGTCAGTGTAAGTCCAATTTCATTTTATTACAAATAATCATTTCTTTTTCAGTTTGGGGGGAAATTGATGCAAGTAATTTTTCCCCTCTTTTTTGTTTTGGGGCCACACTTAGCAGTTTTCAGAGGTTACTCCTAGTTCCAAACTCAGACTTATTTGGGGGACCATATGGGGTGCTAAGAATTGAACCCACATCAGGCACATGCAAGGCAAACACACTACCCACTGTAAAATGCATCCTGAAAGCCACTTTTGAGAAGAATTAACTCTGATCTGCATTTATGCTGGAAACCAGAGCACACAGAAAATTGTTAATACATTAAACAATTATATTTGTTTATTTGAGTTTGATCTACCTCCATTATCAAACTATCCAAGAAGATTTCTCTGTGATGGCATACTTGAAAAAGATCAGATATAATAAACTGTGTACCTTAATTTTATTAATTTCTTTGTCTCACCTAATATAGTCATGAAAAAAACAAGTTCTTGAAAATAACCCCAATTCTTAGAAGATATTTGTTATTTACTTTTTTGGAACAACATTTCATCCATTTATCTACATCAATCTTTTTTTTTTGTTTTTGTTTTTGAGCCACACCCGGTAACGCTCAGGGGTTACTCCTGGCTATGTGCTCAGAAGTTGCTCGTGGCTTGGGGGACCATATGGGACACCGGGGGATCGAACCTCGGTCCATCCAAGGCTAGCGCAGGCAAGGCAGGCACCTTACCTTTAGCAACTAAGAGGTGCACCAATAATATTTTTTACTCTATATAAAACAACTGAATGACAATTTTATTACTTACAAATACTTTTTCTTAAAAGTCTTCTTAAATTCAAAAAACAAAATATTTATTAATACTCTAAAGGTATAACCTGAAGATCACTATATTCTTATTCTATCTACCTATATAGAAATATTTCTAGGAGCCAGAGAGATTAGCACAGCAGTGGGGCATTTGCCTTGAATGCGGCCGACCCGGGAGGGACCTGGTTCAATTTCCTGGCATCCCAGGTGGTCTCCCAGTCTGCCAGGGGTGATTTCTGAGTGCAGAACCAGGAGTTACCCCTTAGCACCTCTGGGTATGGCCCAAAAACCAATCAATCAATAAATAAAGTTAAAAATAAAAATTTCTAGACAGAGAACTATGTGAATGCAAAAAGACTTAAATTTTATACCTTTTTTTTAGATCTGGGTCTAGGTTGTTCCTCATACTCTTCTCCAAAAACAGGGGGTAATAAAAATTCATTTTCCATATCAAGCTCCTCAGCAGCTATCAATTAAACCAAAATATTTTTATTTAAAAACAAATTGCATAGGCTTATAACACAGCTTAGCTAATATAAACACAAAAACTAATCACAACTTTTTGTAAAATAAAAAAAAATAATAATAATAAAGGGGAATGTATATGGGGATAACCTGTGCCTGTGTGGAGGCAATAATTTTTCAAATCAACATGTTTTATTAAACCCTGCCTAGACTCTTAATAGCATATATATATATATATATATATATATATATATATATATATATATATATATATATATATAAAAAGAGCCCTGGGAATTAATAGATGGGTTATGCACCTGACCAGAATTCGATCACTGGCTCCATCCACATGGCCTCCTAAACACTGCCAGATTGCAGCCCTGGAGGTCACTTGGGACTATCAAGTATTGTCCTGAAGGTCACTGAGCACTGTGTCCTGGGCCTTTCAAGAGTTTGATGTCCTGGACCAATTAAGAGTTTGACCCAGTATTACCAAGAATGGACTCAGGTTCCCTTAGCAGTGCTCGGGAAGCTACCCAAAATAATAAAATAAAATTATGTAAAATGAGTATCAACAAGACTATTTTACAAAAATACCTGAGAATTACTATTAGAATTTAAATCAAAAAAAAAAAAATTTAAATCAGAGGCCAGAGAGATAGCATGGAGGTAGGTACACATTTGCCTTTCATGCAGAAGGTTATTGGTTCGAATCCTGACATCCCATATGGTCCCCCGAACCTGCCAAGAGCGATTTCTGAGCCTAAAGCCAGGAGTAACCCCTGAGTGCTGCTGGGTGTGACCCAAAAAACAAAAAACCAAAACCAAAAACCAAACCAAAACAAACAAACAAACAAAAAAAAAAAAAACCAAAACCAAAAACCAAAAAACTAAATGGTGTGATAAAAACTAGCCATTGGGGGCCGGGCGGTGGCGCTAGAGGTAAGGTGCCTGCCTTGCCTGCCTGCGCTAGCCTGGACAGACCACGGTTCGATCCCCTGGCGTCCCATATGGTCCCCAAGCCAGGAGCAACTTCTGAGCGCATAGCCAGGAGTAACCCCTGAGCGTCAACGGGTGTGGCCCAAAAAAACCAAAAAAAAAAAAAAACAAAAAAAAAAAACTAGCCATTGATAGAATTTTTAAATAATGAAAGGTAGGGTACACCTCTTTTACAACAAAAGATCTAAAAGCAAATTTGTCATATTGAAGGTGAACTTAATTTTGCAAAAGATCTTAAGAAAAATACAACCAATATTTTAATTTAATATTTTTAAAAGACACAACTCTTGATTACTCTGGGGTCACATCAACTGTTTATAAAGACTTACTCCTAGCTCAATGATCAGGATCACTCCTGGTAGGGTTTGACCTTATGAGATACCAGGATAGGACAGATTGGTCAAGTACATGACAAGTATATTAGCCTCTCAGCCCTCAAAGACACTTATCTTGGGAATCCTGTTTAGAAGACACCCATCTCATACCATGAGAGATTTTCTACCCTTTCTCCTTTTTTTCTTACTTAAATAAAATCTTTTCTGAAGGGAAGCAAGCTTTATTGATTTTTCTATTTTTAAATTTTGTCTACAGTACCTTGATAAATGTTGGGTTTGGGGAAACCTAGGATGCTCAGGATTTACACTTAGCAGTACACAGGGGATCATATTTAGTGACAAGGATCAATCAAAACTTTGGTCTGTCTAATAGGTGCAAACCAAGTACCTTTACTGGCTGTACTCTCTCCAATGACTACACTTTCACCATATACCTCATTTTAGAAGTTAATCATTATTTTATGTTAGTAAGAAGGTAAAAGTACATATGAACCATAAAGACAATGATACAAACTCAAATTTTTAACCATAAACATAGTTGTAATTCCATAATTCCCTAAAATACAGTTCATACTTAAAGAATAAAATAGCAGTTTATTGAATACCTCTGGGAAAATCTATTTCGATATCTAAATCTGGTTCATATGGCACATCAGGCATGTTGGACTGTGTCTCTGGGTCAGAGTTCTTCAGCAGATCTGAGTCAATTATGTCTGTATCAATAATTACACCTGTAATCAATTCATAATATTAGAAATCAAAACATAAAATCTCAGAAATATATTTAATTGAGCAAAAGTAAATAATTTCTTTGTAAATGAAGAGTAAGAATATTTACCGATTTGCCGGCGTATAAGACGACTGGGCATATAAGGCGACCCCCTAATTTTGCAGTTAAAACATAGGTTTAGGCCTATATTCGCTGTATCAGACAGAACATTCCTGTGCTGCAACTGTATGTACCACAGTGAGCCAATCACAACAAGCAAAGGTTCAAAGGTTCTACTGTAATAGACTTCCTCTCTGACTCTGGCCAATCTGAGCAGGTTTTTTACAGTGTAGATTTGGGTCCAGAACATTGTCTAATTTGCATGCATAAAAAGCCTGCTTGGATTGGCTGAGTTAGAGAGGCAGTCCAAGCAGACTGGCAGTGATTGGTGCAGGATCGAGTTGGAAAATTCGTTTTGTGGCAATCAATATTCAGACAATTTTCGTTTAGCGGCATATTGAAACATTTTTCGGGATATACTCGGCATATAAGACCCCCGATTTTCAGTTGACTTTTTTTTTTGTTTGTTTCAAAAGTCGTCTTATACGCCGGAAAATACGGTAGAATAATAGGCCTCAAAAAGACATCTTGAGATGTATCAACTTTACAATTAAGAAAACTAATATACTAACTTCAGTCTAGATATTTTTAACTGTTTCTATTCAAAATCTAATTTGCAAACTTTTATAGTAAAGCATCTGATATGCAGAGTATTTTTAAAAGTACTACCTTCTCAAATACTAATGAGAGTACATAATAGAAAATACATGTTGTTTTGAAATGGTTCCCTATCAAGTTGAATGACAATTACCATTCCCTGTGACAAACTAGAATTCTTATTAAAAACAAGAATATACTTATTCACAAGGGGTAATATATTGCAGCTCACTGTTTATGTTGGAAGTTTCTGTTTTCCCATCATCTTCAGTCATTATATCTGTCATTGTAAGTAACTCTGAATCAAGGGGATCAGAAGAAACTTTGCTTTTTAGCTCCTCAACTGCTGCGGAAATCTTCTCACTACTGTCCAAAGGGGCAGGCAGAAAAACAGGAACTGGCACCTATTTAACCAAAGTAATTACTGTTACCATTTACTTAATATTCTAAGGCATTTCCACATGAAAAATTATTTTGCAAAGTAAATCAACTTTATAACCAACTACAATCAACTTTATAATCCCATACTAGATTTAAATAAAATACAAAGTAGGGGCCGGAGCGATAGCGCAGCAGTAGGGCTTTTGCCTTGCATGCGGCTGACCCAGAACAGATCTCAGTTTGATGCCCAGCATCCCCCAAGACAGGAGCGATTTCTGAGAGCAGAACTAGAAGTAACTCCTGAGCATCACTGGGTGTGGCTCAAAAACCAAAAATAAATAAATAAATAAATAGAATAAACAACTAAAACCACAAAGCAGAACTGCACATAAAAACTATGATACACAAAAAAGATCATATAAAAGCAGCTATGTTTTTTTTAATTGGTGGGGGGGGGGGGATTGGGTCACACCCAGCAGCGCTCTGGGGTTACTCCTGGCTCTGAGCTCAGAAATCGCCGGAGAGATAGCATGGAGGTATGGCATTTATTTGAATTTCATTTAGGTTGGTGGTTCAAATCCTGGAACCCCATATGGTTCCTAAGCCTGCCAGGAGCCGATTTCTGAGCCTAGAGCCAGGAGTAACCCCTGAGCGCTGCTGGGTGTAAACCAAAAACAAAACAAAACAGAAATCGCCCCTGGCAGGAACAGGGGACCATATAAGATGCAGGGATTTGAAGCACAGTCCATTCTAGGTTGGCTGCAAGCAGCTAAGTTTTAAAACAAAAATACAAACAATCTAATTTTTTTTTTTAACAATTTAATTTTAAGGTATTTCTGTTCCACATAGAACTATGACAATGATATCCTGATATAGTACCTAACTGTTGTGGCTAACAATAGTATTTTACATTAAAAACTATTGTTTGTTGTTGGGTGTTTTAGTTTCTGGTTGTTTTTTTTGGGGGGTGGGGGGTTGTTGGGTTACACTTAGCAATGTTCATTACTATTGGTTCCACACACAGGAATTACTCCTAGCAGTGTTCAAAGGAACCAGATGGGATATGCTAGGCATCATACCCAGGTTGGTCTTCATGCAACACAAGTGTCCAGCTGTACTATCTCTCTAGTCTCAATGTTTCAGTTCTATACGTTACTGCTTATTAAGTACAGTATCTTTTTGTACCATATGAAGTACTTTTCCGGGGCCAGTGAGGTGGCACTAGAGGCAAGGTGTCTGCCTTGCAAGCGCTAGCCAAGGAAGGACTGCGGTTCGATCCCCGCGTCCCATAAGGTCCCCCCAAGCCAGGGGCGATTTCTGAGCACTTAGCCAGGAGTGACCCCTAAGCATTGAACGGGTATGGCCCAAAACAAAACAAAACAAAACAAAAAAAAAAAAAAAAAAAAAAAAAAAAGAAGTACTTTCCCCCCCAAGAAAGTGCAACTTATATAGCAAGTACCACCTGGAGCTGAAACCTAAGTCCAGGGAATAAAAGCATCTAAAAACTATATGTGTATTATGGTCAGGTGCATCTTATAGAGTGAAAATACGGTATTTCTTTTTCTTTTTGGGCCACATCCCAGTGTTCAGGGATCACTCCTCAAGGTACTTGAGGTACCATATGGGGTGCCAATAATCAACCCAGGTCTGCCACTTGCAAGGCAAGAACTTTACCATCTGTGTTACCACAGACCCATAAAAAATATTTATAAAGTGAACTAAAACATAAAACATAGTATGCTAAATATTATTCACTAGTATGAACACATCTGATTAAACAGAAAGCAATCTTTACAAGAGAGTTCATCAAACCTAAGTTAAAGAAGAAAGGCTACATTTCAACCCTCCACTTTACTGGTAGTAAAGGTATGTAATTGTAACAATGTTCTCTCATCTATGCCTAATAAATTTCAAAATAGAATAAAAACTTAAAACCTGACTTACAGGAACGGGAACTGTCGTAGGAACAGGAATATTCTGACTGTACATATGCATAGGTACTGGGATATACACAGGCACAGGGATAGGCACTGGAACATATTCTGTCTTCCAATTATCATCTAAAAATCACAGTGTTAAAGGAGTAACATTAATTAGAACATATAGCTTGCTTGGTATTAAAAATGATTTGTTAACAGAAACGTTAAGTGCTTTAGTAGCCATTTAAAAGAAATTCCTGGTTTGCACTAGGAAAATATGAATAACATAAACTGACTATAATAGCTGTTAAATAGAGCAAAAAGAATTCTGTTTGTTTTTGAGTCAAATCCTGAAGTACTCAGGAACCCTTAACACCAGTTACAGGGATAGAAGCAAGTACTCCAGCACAGGTAACATGCACTATAATTTACTCAGACACACAAATAGAATTTCTTTGATAAATATTCTTTAAGATCATTCTAAAGATGAAGAAATAAATAGTAGAGGTTAGGAGCTTGTCTTATATCCCAGCAACCCCAGTTCAAATACCTAGTGCCACAGATGTTCCCCCAAGAACCACCAACAGTCACTCATGAACACAAAACCAAGAGCACTACCCCGTGCACTGCCGAGTTTAGCCTACCTTTCCCCTAAAATTAATTTAAAAAATGAAAACATTCAATAGGCACAGACATTCTCCTATATACAATCCCAGTCTCCACAAGTTTGATAAAATTAGAACACAGGTAAATATTTAAAATGGAGGGAGTAACCAAAAATAAAATAAAATTGAGGGAAACTTATCTAATAAGGAAGTATTCTACTATCTTTGCAGATTACACTTTAAAAAGATGTACCTAGGGCCAGAGAGATAGTACAGCTGGTAAGATGCTGTTTTGCATGCAGTATTGATTTCCAGTATCCCATATGGTCCTGTGAGCCTGCCAGGAGTGATACCTGAAGTGCAGACCCAAGAGTAAACCTTGAGCACCACTGGATGTGGTCCCTCATTCTAACCCACCCGAAAATCTATAGATCTTACTCCTAAAGAAATTGCTTGGGGCCGGGAAGGTGGCGCTAGAGATAAGGTGTCTGCCTTGTAAGCGCTACCAAGGAACGCTACCAAGGAACGGACCGCAGTTCGATCCCCCGGTGTCCCATATGGTCCCCCCAAGCCAGGGGCGATTTCTGAGCACATAGCCAGGAGTAGCCCCTGAGCGTCAAACGGGTGTGGCCCAAAAACCAAAAAAAAAAAAAAAAAAAAAAAAAAAAAGAAATTGCTTAAATATATGTATATATATATGCTATCTCTCCAGCCCCATTATAATGATATATAAGAGATAGCATGGAGGTAAGGTGTTTGCCTTACATGCAGAAGGTAAGCAGTTCGAACCCCAGCATCTCATATGGTTCCCCCAAGCCTGCCAGAAGCAATTTCTGAGCACAGAGCCAGGAGTAATTCCTGAGCACGGCTGGGTGTGACCCAAAAAAAACAAAAATAAATAAATACAAATAAATATGGGGCCAGAGACATAGCATGGAGGTACAGCGTTTGCCTTGCATGCAGAAGAACAGTGATTCGAATCCCGGTATCCCATATGGTCCCTCGAGCCTGCCAGGAGCACTTTCTTTTTTTGGTTTTTCGGGCCACACCCATTTGATGCTCAGGAGTTACTCCTGGCTAAGCAGTCAGAAATTGCCCCTGGCTTGGGGGGGGGGGGACCATATGGGACTCCGGGGGATCGAACTGCGTTCCTTCCTTGGCTAGCGCTTGCAAGGCAGACACCTTACCTCTAGCGCCACCTCGCCGACCCCAGGAGCAATTTCTGAGCATAGAGCCAGAAAGAGCTCATAAGTGCTGCCAGATGTGACCCAAAAACCAAAAAATAAATAAAAATAAAAATATATATGTAATGCATCACACACACACACACAAAATGAAGGACCACTCTTGGTAGTGCCGGATGTGACCCAAAAACCAAAAAATAAATAAAAATAAAAATATATATGTAATGCATAACACACACACACACACACACACACACAAAATGAAGGACCACTCTTGGTAGTGCCCAAGCAACCATAAAAATTGAGGTTGACCACATACAAGTGCCTTGTCCCTAAGCTATGTCTCTTGTGGGGAATAAGCCACGTCTAGCAGTGTTTATGGCTCCATATGGGATGTTAGGGATTGAACCTGGGTCTGCCATACACAAGGCAAACACCTACCCACTGTACTGCTATATTATCTTTTTACCAACCCCATTTCTCCACCCCAAATCCCCCCCCCCGAAATTTAATTCTAGGCCTAAAGTCTAGGAAAGTACATAATTCCAATTTTCCTGTTACCTGTCTGACAAGATTTTGTCTGCATGTGAGGTTTACAGTAAGTAGCTTTTGTCATTGTTAAAGGTTTGCAAAGAACTGCTTTGTTCTTCATCTCTTTGTTAGGTGTTGGAGAAGGGGGCGGTGCTGAACCCTTAAGGGAAGCAAAGAAAAAAAACCTTTATTTTTGCCTTATTATTTTTTGTTGATTCTTGATTCTAATAAGTATCTGACTTCTTGGCCCTGAAGAAGAAAACATACAAAAATGGAAGAATAGAGCCAAATTAAACTACTACAAAGTTTACACTATAAATACAATCTAAAAGAATCAATACGAATATATACTAACTACTGGCAAAACAGAAGAATTCATTCTACAAATCCATGTTATCTTCAAAGGATACTATTAGCCGTTTTTCATATAGGAAAGGATAGTTCTTATTTTTTAAGTACAAAGGCAATACTGTTAGCTCTTACAGATATAATGGCTATTTGATGCTAGCTCCCTCTAGTGGTATACAATTTATGTATGGCATTAACAAAGAACAAAGATGCAAAAAAAGTAATAAAATAATAACAGAATCAGATTGTTATTACTTAGTCTCTCATACTATCTATAGATATGGATAAAAAATAAAGAATAAAATACTAAAAGTTTTCTTCGTTCATTTTTGGTTGTTTTTGTTTCGTTTGACCATACCCCATGGTGCTCAGGGCTTACTCTTGGCTATACACTCAAGGTTCACTCATAGTGGGCTGGGAGAACAATATTGGATGCCAAGGAATTAAAAAACTAGGTTGGCAGCAACGCAAGCACTCTACCTGTCTGAACCCATGCAAAGCATGCACCATATCTGCTTTACTATAGCCCCAGCCCTAACAGTCAATTTTTATATACTTGGGGTAGTTAAGTCACCACATAATTTGTTACAATAACGGAATTATTTGTTGTAAAAGAAAATACAATATCAGGTTCCTTTTATATAAACATAAAGCCTGTTTCTTTCAAAACCACTTTATACTTGTAATTGTATACAGCATGTCTTTATCATTCAACATTCAGCTACATTTTATATGATGCATTTATTCTATAATTGGGAACATTCACTCAGAATATTCCTATTCCTCAGCATGAACAGGATTACCTGTGTTAATATATGGTAATTCAGCTAAATACTACCTGCACAAAAATAAAGAACCATTAGTTATTGTTTTATTCCCACATTCTAAAAATCATTACTTAACCTTTAAATAATACTTACTGTTATTTTGGTTCGGGACGTCTGACAACCCTGATCTAAATAAAAACAAACAGTAAGACAAATCACTCTCTTCAAATTTTTCTTTTTTAATTACTCATTAAATTCTTATATTTTAAAGTGGATATTTTTTTAAAAAATGAATCAAGTTATCTTAAGTAAAAAAATATAAAACTAGAGTATGAAACAGAACTAAATAAGGTAAATTATCTCCATTATTCACCACAGAAAGATACTCTTGAAGAAAGTGGAAATACTAATGTACTGAAACTTAATTCAAGTCTCAATTATAAAGAGGTATTCATATTCATCCCAGCCTACTCAAGTACAAATTACTAAAGATGATTTTCATTTAAAATTGCTGACCACACGATGAGTAGATAAAATGTTTTCAGAATTTTTTGTAATTTTGACTTTTCCATGTCAAATAGACACTTTAACTTTAGCATTAAATTTTAAAAAAGGTTGTTTTATTTTTTAATAAATGGCAAGGCATTTATAGAAAAAAACATAGATGTCATTTCCACCTAAAGAAATGAAATTTTATACTGCTATTGAACTAATGGCACAATCAACTATTCATTATTATTATTATTATTATTATTATTATTATTTTACTACAAATTCATAACTAAGAAACTAAAGGCTATCAAAACTATTACATACCATAATGTAAGTTTTCAGGTCCTTTCTGAGTTGTCATATTAGGCTCATTTTGCTGACAGTAGAAACGTAGTAAGCAGTGTTGATCACAGAAATGTTTCATTTCCCCACGCCACTGCACTCTCTCTTTAAGAGTTCCTTGAGATTTACAACAGTCGCATCTTGCAGCCTTAAAAAAAACTGGGAAGTATCAGGAATTTGGAACTAAGACATTTTAAGTCAGACATGTATTTAAAAATATCTCTTATCAGTGAGTGCTAAAAATATTAAGAGAATGAAAAGAGTGCCTGATTAGAAAAACAACATAATTCCAACATAAACCATGGGCAACAATATTTCATGCATAATAAATTTAAAAATGTACTTAATAGACAATCTCTTTCTATACCTACCACAAGGAAAATAGCATTTACATTAACAGAATAACTCCCAAAACGTGAGTACTCTTGAACTAAATTGATAAAAAATATTTTAGTATCAAAAGTTTTGAAGGCAATGTTGTTATTCAAGAATTCCAGTCTTATTACACTAAAAATTTCGGATTAATGATATAAAAAATGCCAAATTCAACAGATACTCAATTTGAAGTATAGGGCCTGAATTTTTCCTTTTTTAGTGGCTAAGGGTGTAGTGCTAGGTGTGGTACAGATGGTGATGTTGGGGGCCCATCCAGCAGTGCTTAGGTTATGCCTGGCTCTACATGCAGGAATCACTCCTGGTGAGCTCAGGGGACCAAAATGGAAGACGATATAACCCAAGTTGCTTAATAACGAAGCAAATACACACTACCCACTGCTATCGCTCCAGATCCAACCTGAAATTTTTTAAGCTCCTGTGACATCAAATTTATAGATATTATTTGAAATAGCTTTGTTTCCTGTTTAATATCACAATTTTATAGCACTTTAATAAATAATTAATCTTTTTTTTTTTTGGTTTTTGGTTTTTGGGTATAAATAATTAATCTTAGCGAGAATTTCAACTCAATATTTTAAGTGTAAGGATTTATTTTGTCTTAGTTTCTGTTTTTGGCCCAGACCTGGCAGTGCTCAGGGGTTACTCCTGGATCTAGTAAGCTCAAAATCACTCTTAGCAGGTTCAGGTAACATATATACGGTATACTGATGATCAAACCCAGGTCAGTCGTGTGCAGATGCCCTACTCACTGTGCTCTTTTAAGATAAAAATTTTCACTAGCTTGTTGAAAAATAATTAGCATAAACTGGGCTACAACTTAATACACATTCTAAAACCAACAACTATTCATATAAAGTTACACTGTATGATAGTGAATTACTAATTGAGGGGGATTGAGTTGTTTGGGCAATATCCAGCTGTATTCAGGGTTTACTCCTAGATCTGTGCTCAGGGATTAATCCTGGCAGGCTTGAGGGATCATATGGGGTGCAAACTCAGCTGACAGTTTGCAAGACAAGTGTCCTATCCACTATATTACCCTCAAATCCTGATAAACCAATAATTTATGGATTGATTATTATTTCTCAGATTCCCATTTCCCCAGAAAACTAATGCCATTTTCAATATTTCTTAATGTCTTGATCAATGAGTGGCCAAAGAAATAAGATAATCCAAAATTAGTTGTTTTGATATTTAAGTTTCTGAGCTAGAAAACTTGCTGTAATTTTTTACACTTTGGAGAGGCGGGGAAAGATTTGAGTCACAACCAGTTGAGATCTATACATCCTCTTGGCTCTAAGGATCATTTTTGACACTTCTTGGGAGCTCACCTGTGCTGCCTGAATTTAATGAAGGTAAGCCCAATGCAAGACAAGTGCAGTATCTCTGTACCATCTCTTTGACACGTTTTGGCTTTTGGGAGGGGGGGAGGGCTCCACTAGCAGTGCTCAAGGGTCACTCCTGGCTCTGCACTCAGGAATTATTCCTGTTGAGCTCTGAGAACCATTCAAAATGCCAGGGATAAAACATGGGCCAGCAGCAAGGTGAACACCCTACATGCTGGTCATACTTTGGCTAATTTTTATTCAAGTTTTTTCTTTCCTTTTTTATTGGGGGGGGGGGGAGAGAAGCACCACACCCAGCAGCACTCAGGGGTTACTCCTGGCTCTATGCTCAGAAATCGTTCCTGGCAGCCTTGGGGACCGTATGAAATGTCGGGATTCGAACCACCGTCCTTCTGCATGCAAGGGCAAATGCCTCTCCTCCATGGTATCTCTCCAGCCACTATTCAAGTTTTTTTAATGCCATTTCTGGCAGTGCTTGAGGAATCATCACTAGCACTGCTCAAGGAACCAGTTCATTTTGAGACAGGAATAAAAACTAAGGCTCTCAAAAGCAAAAAAAGGAGAACCAACCCTTTGAACTATCTCCCAAACTCCATTACATTTTAACAACCTAGAATTTTATTTACTTACTTACTTACTTACTTACTTATTTATTTATTTATTTATTTATTTATTTATTTATTTATTTATTTATTTTTGGTTTTTGGGCCACACCCAGTGACGCTCAGGGTTTACTCCTGGCTATGCGCTCAGAAATCGATCCTGGCTTGGGGGACCAGATGGGACGCCGGGGGATCAAACCGTGGTTAGACTAGCACGGGCAAGGCAGACACCAACTATTTGCGCCACCGCTCTGGCCCCACACCCTAGAAATTTTGATAAAAGAGTTTTTAGTACATGGTTTTATATGTAGATAAATATATATATATAGTTTTTCCTCTTTGTCCTAAGTATTTGAGAATATTATGGGGGAGGGGCTAGAATATCAATTTATATCTACAGGAGTCCTACAAATACTATGTCAGAATTCCCCCTTAGTGTAATATTAACAACTAGTTGTGTTGGTAAACAAGCCTTAGATAGTGAACATACCCCAAAGTTAGAGCACAGGCTTTATTTTTTTCCTTCGGGTCAGGTTAGTTCTCCTGCTGAATAAGTGCTAAATGAATAAAGATTTAAAGTTATGACTATTAGCTAATGTTACCATATCTCATCCCAAAAATGTCTTAGATAAAACTTATTATACTCATCTTTTTTTTTTTTTTTTTTTTTTTTTTTGGTTTTTGGGTCACACCCGGTGGTGCTCAGGGGTTACTCCTGGCTGTCTGCTCAGAAATAGCTCCTGGCAGGCACGGGGGACCATATATATGGGACACCAGGAATCGATCCGGAAAGATAGCACAGCGGCGTTTGCCTTGCAAGCAGCCGATCCAGGACCAAAGGTGGTTGGTTCGAATCCCGGTGTCCCATATGGTCGCCCATATGGTACCCCGTGCCTGCCAGGAGCTATTTCTGAGCAGACAGCCAGGAGTAACCCCTGAGCAATGCCGGGTGTGGCCCAAAAACCAAAAAATAAATAAAATAAAATAAAGTTAAAGTGTTAATCACTGTGTTACTCTAAAATTCAATCAAAAACTAAACAAAGAATTCCTACAATTCTAGCTGCATCATTTTTAACACTATCACTTCACTAAAAGAATTACCTACATATTTCCAGCTACCATTTCTGTTAGCTTCTTTGTACATCTTTTTATTTCTTTAATAGTATTTCATAAGTTTTAAATTATGATGTCTATCTTACAGACTAGAGACTTACTTTAGAACTACATCCATAAAGATGCTTTAGCAAGGAAATTACTTTTTTATACTAAAATCAGGGACTGAGAAGGCCACATGTGGTGGTGCTGTAGCAAGAGTGACAGACCATGATATAAGGAATATGGAGCATCTACATGAAAAAGTTCATGCTCCAATGTTTTGAACTATATTCTTGATCCTTTTTATTTTTGTATCTAAAACAAAAACAGTACAACAAAACAAAAGGGATTCATCTTTAGAAGTAGATTTTTTTGTTTTTTATCATTACTGTTACTAATTTTGGGTCCAACCCAGCAGCACTTCGGCACTTCTGCTGGCTCTACCCTCATAAAAATTACTCCTGGCAGGGCTGAAGAGATAGCATGCAGAAGGTCGGTGGTTTGAATCCCGGCATCCCATATGGTCCCCTAAGCCTGCCAGGAGTGATTTCTGAGAGTAGAGCCAAGAGTAATCTGAGCACTGCTAGGTATGACCCCCCCAAAAAAAAATTACTCCTGGCAGGCTTGGGAGACCACAGGCAATACTGGGAATCTAGCCCGTGTCAACCAATATGCAGTGCAAATACCCTGCCCACTGTGCTATCTCTCTGGTCCTCAAAGGTAAATTTTAATAAGACATACAAACGTTAATTCACAATCTCATACAGTAAATTTGAAAAATCTAGTATTTTCCAATAAACCATAATTCAAAAGGAAAAAAAAATCAGTGTCGTAACTAAAAGTTATCTGCTAATGTTCAACCTTTATAGTCAAGAAGAACATGTCTTCAGTGAAATATAATGAAATTTAGATAATTATCAGCTTTGTTATGAACTACTGCTCAAAAAGTTACCTCTAGTTCTAAGTTATGGTCAAGTATGTTACCATAAATTATAAAGAACAAATTGGCATTATAAAAATATATTATATTATACTGATATATCATATTATATAATTATATAACATCATATATATTATATCATAATATATATTATACTGATTATAAAATCAGTAAATGAAAGCTGAACTAGGCCTAATGTGCTGACATTTTAAACAGACAATTTGTAATAGTAATAACTATACTTCAGCCTAGTTAAAATAGTTGTTGTAATAAAAATTGAGTTACTTGCCTTATAGTACCAATCCTGAAATTTTTTACAGCAGTCTTCACTACAGAAATCTCTTACAACACCATCGAGTTCTTTTGTTGCTCCTTTCTTACAAAGCTGAGAACAATAATTGCAAGTAACACATCTCAATCCTAAACGTCTTGCAAAATCTTGTTTGTATAACAATTTGCAACCTGAAAAACAAAGTTTTACCATTTAAAAAAATTGTGTGTGTGTGTGTGTGTGTGTGTGTGTGTGTGTGTGTGTGTGTGTGTGTGTGTGTGTGTGTGTGTGTGTGTTTGTTTGATTTTGGGCCACACCTGGCAGCACTCAGGGGTTACTCCTGGCTCTGTGCTCAGAAATAGCTCCTGGCAGGCTCAGGGGACCATATGGGACGGCAGGAATAGAACCCAGGTCTATCCCGGGTCAACCAAAGTGTTCTCACTGACACCCCCGCCATTTAAAGGTTTGTTGTTGTTTTGCTTTTTTGAGGGCTGTATCTGGTGATGCTCAGGGGTTACTGCTGGCTATGCACTCAGAAATCACTTCTGCCTTGGGGGACCATATGGGACACCAGGTGATCGAATCGCGGTCTGTCCTAGGTTAGCTGCGTGCAAGGCAAATGCCTTATTACTGTGCCACTGCCTCAGAACCCCTTTAAAATTTTTTAAATTAATTTTTGATCTAAGAAAAATGTTATAGGTCGAGTCAGTTATTTTGTTTTGTTTTTATTTTTTTTATTGTGGCCAAAGTGAATTACAAATCTTACACAGTGATATTCAAGTCAGTTATTTTTATAAATGTCTACAAATCCACAAAAAATCAAGCAATTTAAACTATTGAAACTAATCTTAAAAAAAATCTTACAGGGGGCCGGCGAGGTGGCACTAGAGGTAAGGTGTCTGCCTTGCAAGCACTAGCCAAGGAAGAATCGCAGTTCGATCCCCTGGCGTCCGATACGGTTCCCCCAAGCCAGGGGCAATTTCTGAGTGCTTAACCAGGAGTAACCCCTCAGCATCAAACGGGTATGGCCCGAAAAAACAAACAAAAAATCTTACAGATATATTCAACTAAACAGGTGTTTTAATCTAATTATCTAGCCTTAACTGTCTAATCTAACAGAAAGTTTCAGGGAAGTAAAACTATTTCAGGGAAATAAAACTATTTTTTTATTTGGGGGGAGTGAGGGTACTCCCAGCAGTGGTTATGGCTTACTCCTGACTCTTATGCTCAGGGATCACCAGGGGCAATTTCTGAATACAGAGCCAGGAGGAACTCCTGAGCACCACTGGATGTGGACCAACAACCAATCAATCAATTAATCAACAAATAAGGTTAAAAAATGAAAAAAAGAAAGTGGGATGGGGGCTGGCACCACAGTACAGTGGGTAGGACATTTGCCTTGCACATAGCTGACCAAGGTTTGATTCTCAACATTCCATATGGTACCCTGAGCACCACCAGGAGTAATTCCTGGCTGACAGGGTAAAAGTAACCCCTGAGCACTACTGTGTGTAGCCCCCCAAAAAAAATAATGGGAAGGAAGGTGAGGAAAGAAGGAAGGGAGGGAGAAAGGAAGGGAAGTTCTGGAATTCAATGGATAAATTTAAAGAATAAAAAGCAAAAGCTAACTTACAACAGAAGTATTTTTAAATAATAACAGAAGTTCCAAATTCCTAACTACAACCTTGATTAGGATTAGGGTACTTACCTTGCACTAGGCTCAATCCCCAGTCTTGGAAATATGGTCCCCCCAACCCCCAAGCCCTGCCAGGAGTTAACACAGCATAGAGTCAGAAGTAAGCCCGCACAGGTGGTTAAATAAAAAAAAGAATTGGAATCCATGCTTATATACTCTGATGCCTAGAGTCTGGCATCCCAAATGAAAGATCTTAATTTGTAGTAATGGTCCATGATTTTCCTTTTGGGTCAATTAAAAGCCTTAGCAAGCTGGACAGTAAATTAGACACTAGGGTTGGAGGTATTCTAATCCAGTCAAAAAGTCAACTTTCAGGCCACAATTTTTTTTTTTTTTGATTTTTGGGCCACACCCGGTAATGCTCAGGGGTTACTCCTGGCTATGTGCTCAGAAGTTGCTCCTGGCTTGGGGGACCATATGGGACACCAGGGGATCGAACCATGGTCCGTCCAAGGCTAGCGCAGGCAAGGCAAGCACCTTACCTTTAGCGCCACCGCCCGGCCCCAGGCCACAAATTTTTATGTTTAGAAATTAGATGGTATAATAGTACTTTGATCAAAATAGATCTCATATTTGCTTGTAAGAGAAAAAACAAGCTACCAAATTTTTTAGAGATAAAACAACTTGAGGATCAGAGATTTACATATTTATAATAAACAACTCATGGCAAAAGAAACTTTGTTGTTTTTGTTTTTGTTTTTGGGTCACACCTGGCAGCGCTCAGGGTTACTCCTGGCAGGCTCAGGGACCATATGGGATGCCAAGATTTGAACCACCGAGCTTCTGCATGCAAGGTAAAAGCCTTACCTCCATGCTATCTCTCCGGCCCCGCAAAAAGAAACTTTTGTTATTATCTGCTATACTAAAATTTATAGGACTGTTTGAACATATATTTTTTATTTATGCGTTTATGTATATTTAAATAGTATGGCAAAAAAATAACAATAACAAAAGTTAGGAACAACAATGAGAATACTTGCCTTCACTACAGAAAGGTCTCTTAACTCCAGAGAAATTTACTGTTTCATGAAGAGTCTTCTCTTCTTGGCAGTATTCACAATATGTAACTATACAGTGTAACTTCTTATAGTCATCTGAACATGTTTTGCTACAGAATTGATGTACTTTATTCTAAATGCAAAGTGGGATCCTTGGTAAGTATAAAAGCATCTCAAGAACAAGATTAAGAAACAAGCCACATTAAAAAAATAAACAAAAAATTAAATCATTACCTACAAAATTATATAAACCTCAACTATATGCTATAGGCTGATAAAACCTGTTTAATTTCCTGCTAAACTTAAATTATGCAACAAAACTCAATACTATTAACTATTTTAACTTTTCTTTTTGTTTTTGGGCCAAAAAACAGGGGTTACTCCTAGCTATGTGCTCAGAAATCGCTCCTGCCTTGGGGGACCATATGGGACGCTGGGGGATTGAACTGAGGAAGGTCGTAGGTTAGCACATGCAAGGCAAATGCCCTACCGCTTGTGACATCGCTCTGGCCCTATTTTAACTATTTTAACTCTACTTGGTTAAAAGGAGGGTCGGAGAGATAGCATAGCAGCCGAATGCATGCAGCCAATTCAAGACGGACGATGGGGAGCCGGGCGATGGCACTAGAGGTAAGGTGCCTGCCTTGTCTGCGCTATCCTTGGACGGACCGCGGTTCGATCCCCAGCGTCCCATATGGTCCCCCAAGCCAGGAGTAACCCCTGAGCGTCACCGGGTGTGGCCCAAAATCCAAAAAAAAAAAAAAAAAAGACGGACGATGGTTCAAAATCCGACATATCATATGGTCCCCTGTGCCTGCCAGAAGCAATTTCTGAGCACAGAACCAGGAGTAACCCCTGAGCACCATATCAGGATTGACCAAACCCTCCCCCAAAAGAAAGACTAATAAAAGGATCATTAAAATAAATCTAGAGAACGCTAAGCTACAAAAAGATATCAATCCCAATATTAATAACATTTCCACTAAAAACATTATTTTGAATATATTCATATGGGATCAGTCATATTCCTGTCTCAACATAAATGTAACTAGTTCCATTGTTTTTAGCTCTCTTGCATGAACCAAGGTTAATAATATTTCTCCTAGCCTCAAATCTACAACAGCCATAGCTACATTTTAAAAAAGCAAACAGGGGCCAAGAGAGAGCACAGCGGTAGGGAGTTCGCCTTGCACACAGCTGACCCAGGACAAACCTGAGTTTGATTCCCAGGATCCCGTATGATCCCCCTAACCTGCCAGGAGCAACTTCAAACGCAGAGCCAAGAGTAACCCCTGAGCACAGCCAGGTGGGACCCCTCAAAAAATAAGATTAAAAATAAGATTGGAAAAAAAAAAAGAAGCAAACCAGCAAAACATGAACTTGTTAAAATTTCTGGGGAGGTATAGTATTTCCCCTTGATTGTTATTAAAATCAGACTTGACTTAACAATTAGCAAATACATCAAAAGAAAAAGTAAGGAAAGTGATGGGATCTATAGAAAAAAACTCAAATAGCAAAAACAATCCACAGTAAAAGTTGGTCCTTTATTGGCATATAATTTATAAGCAAATAGGAATAAGAAAACAATGGTCAACAACAACAGTCACTCTCTGAATTCTAGATCAGATTCAGAGGAATGCTGACTATGATACTTTATAGAAATCATGAAGT
The DNA here is from genome assembly GCF_024139225.1 of Suncus etruscus. Classification (NCBI taxonomy): domain Eukaryota; kingdom Metazoa; phylum Chordata; class Mammalia; order Eulipotyphla; family Soricidae; genus Suncus; species Suncus etruscus. Next base: position 50,414,561 of record NC_064857.1, read on the forward strand.
CTAATTCTGGGTATTAATTTTCTGACTCAACAACCATTTACTAACATTTTGGCTAAAGAGCAATTCAATATATCTTGCACACCACTTTGTTACATACTTCATGGCCTTGAAAAAGGCAAAAAGAATGACCAATACTGCTCAAAAAAGAAATGGGAAATTAGGGCATTCCATTTATTATGCCTTCCCTTACTGCCTTCTGATGTAAGCAAATATTAATCAATGTTATGCTAATGATAAAATAACTTGGCAAAGTAAATGAATATCCACTAGTTAGAAGTAACAAGATAGAAAATAAAAATTCTATTAGGATACTTATTAAATGCAATTAAACATATCGAATGGCACATAATAAATGACAGATTCCAATTCTTACAGGTAATAAGTCATATAAGATATTATAGAACACAATCTTCTGCAGAACAGAGCAAAAATAAGGAAGTAAATACTATGATCACCACAAAACCTAAAAAGTTAGCTTTGGGGCCAGACAACAAATAGGATATTTGCCTTGCAGAGAGCTGACCCAGGGTGGTCCCAGGGAACCACCAGGAGTGACTCCTGAGCACTGCCAGGTATGACCCAGAAATCAAAATAAAAGGTTAGCCTTTAGCAAGATAAAAGGAAAACATATTTTTTCTAGACATTTATTTAAACATCAAGGTAATAGTAATGTCATATAAAACTTGCCTCCCATTCCAGAATTTCTGGCTTTGAACAAAAGGAATTTTTGCAATAGTTGCATTTCAACTGAATGTCACTTGGTACTACAAACTGTCCATTTGGAGATGACTGCATACTTAGTGCCTAAAACAAAGAACAAACACTAAGTTATAGATTTCATATTTTTATTACTATAATTTCCTATGTTCTATGGTAATACATATCTTGATTACTTTCTAAATATATAAAGCACTTCTAATTTTTCTTTTAAAATTATGATAATAGGGGCTGGAGAGAGAGTACAAGGGTAGGGTGCTGATTTTGCACAGTCTTCCCTGGCAATTAGATCACTGACACCTCATTAAGTCCCCTGAGCACCACCATCCCTATCTGAGAAGGAGGCCAGGACTAAATCATGAGCAAAGTTAAGGTGTGGCCCCAAAACAAAAACACAAAGAGGGGAAAAAAATAAGAAAAAGTAGGGGCCACAGAATTAGCATGGAGGTAGGGCATTTGCCTTGCATGCAGAAGGATGGTGGATCGAATCCTGGTATTCCATATGGACTCCTGAGCCTGTCAGAGGCGATTTCTGAGCGAAGAGCCAGGAATAAGTCCTGAGCGCTGCAGGTGTGACCCCCCCCCCCAAAAAAAAAAACAGAATAAAACAAAACAAAAAATAAACAAAGAAAAAGTAAAGGCAGAGACACTGCTATGACAATGATAACTGAAAATGATCAATGTGAACAAGAGAGAATAGAAAGAGATATTCATGAGTATTCCTGCAGTATCAATAAAAAAGATGGGGAGGGAAAAGGTGAAAGAGATGAAGAGAGAGAAGGGGGGAAAAAAGAGGGGGAGACAGGAGGGGGGAGGAGAGAAGAGAGAAGAGAAGAGAAGAGAAGAGAAGAGAAGAGAAGAGAAGAGAAGAGAAGAGAAGAGAAGAGAAGAGAAGAGAAGAGAAGAGAAGAGAAGAGAAGAGAAGAGAAGAGAGAAGAGAAGAGAGGGGAGGGGAGGGGAGGGGAGGGGAGGGGAGGGGAAGAGAGGAGGGAGGGAGAGAGAGAGAGAGAGAGAGAGAGAGAGAGAGAGAGAGGGAGGAGGGGGGAGGAGAGAAGAGAGAAGAGAAGAGAAGAGAAGAGAAGAGAAGAGAAGAGAAGAGAAGAGAAGAGAAGAGAAGAGAAGAGAAGAGAAGAGAAGAGAAGAGAAGAGAAGAGAAGAGAAGAGAAGAGAAGAGAAGAGAAGAGAAGAGAAGGGAGGGGAAGAGAGGAGGGAGAGAGAGAGAGAGAGAGAGAGAGAGAGAGAGAGAGAGAGAGAGAGAGAGAGAGAGAGAGAGAGAGATTTCCATATGATTCCGTTAAGGCCACCAGGAGTGATTTCTGAGCACAAAGCCAGGAGTAGCCCGAGTGCCTCCGGGCGTGATTAAAAAAACAAAAGACATACACACCCCCCCAAAATAAAAACAATAGTTTTTATTTTACATATTTTACATAGTTTACAATCAGGTCCAATGTGCCAAATTTCATCAATGCTATTGTTTTTTTACTCCAAGTTTAGTTAAAAAAGCTTATATGTATTTTAGAATTAACATCTCTATTAAGAGACTTATAGGGCCAGAACAGTAGTACAGCAGGTGGGCAGTTCCAAGTAACCATCCTAGGTTCAAACCAGGCATCCAGGCATCCAGCAATAGCAATATCAAAGCAGTAAGGCATTTGCCTTGCACAGCCAATCCAGGATGGTCGGTGGTTTGAATCCCAGCACCCATATGGTCTCCCGAGGCCTGCCAGGAGCAATTTCTGAGCACAGAGCCAGGAGTAACCTCTGAGAACCGCCAGGTGTGACCCAAAAACAACAACAACAACAACAACAACAAAAGAAACAGACATCCAATATGGTCCCCCCCAACATAGCCAGGAGAAACCTACATTGCCTGGTGTGGCCCAAAAACCAAATGGGGGGATTTATAGACAGAAATTTATTTTAGTATGGGCTACAGTGTGAGGAGTAAAATCAATTTACAGAAAGTGATATAAGCATGCATAGAATTTAAAATGTTCACTTTTTCTTTTAATGTGAGGGGTAAATGCACTGGTATCTAAGAATCACTCTTAATACACATTGCGTTTAACCCTCTAAATTAAACAGATAACTAACAATATATAGGTAATAGTGAAAGGAGAGGAGATGTAAATGATTATTTTTACAGGAAGGATGAGGGATTGGGCCACTCCCAGTGATGCTCAGAATTTACTCCTCGCTCTTTACTCAGTAATCACTCCCAGTGGTACTCATGGGACAAAACTGGAACTGATTGCATTCAAGGAATGTGCCTTAATTCCTACATTTCTCTGTCCTCCAAAAATTTATCATTTACACTTCTCCCCAGGGACTAGAGAGAGTACAAGGGATAGGCACTAATCTTGCCTGAGTATGATTGTGGTTCTGAAATAATGTATACACAGAAAGTATAATTAACAATAGTATAAAACAATTAAAATTCGTGGAAAATAAAGTAAGCAGATTTAAGATAGCTGAATAAAATTTTAAATAATTAGAATTGGAGGGATAATATTAGTAAGGCACTCGCATACTCACATTGCATACAACTGACTTGAGATCGTTTTATCCCATATGGTCCCTTGAGCACCACCAAGAATGATCCCTATGTTCAAAGCCAGGAGAAATCCCTAAATACTGTTGAATTTGACCCCAAAAATCAGATAAACATATATATATATAAAGTACTTAAGTTAAAATAAATTAAACCAGCAACATTATCCTTTGTGTGTCTATAAAGCTGAATTCAGCGATATTAACTATTATTTCAAAACAAAGTAAATAATTTTATCTTGTTTGAAATTAAAAAGAAACTAAAATACATCTAATAAGGATAGACTTCAAAACATATGGTTTACTTTAAGCTTAAAAACGTGGGTGAGTCTGGCAGCTGGAGCAATAGCCCAGCTGGCAGAGCATTTGCCTTGCACACAGACAACCCAGATCCGGCATCCCATAAGGTCCCCCAAGCCTGCCAGGAGTTATTTCTGAGCTCAGAGCCCAGAATAATGTCTGAGTATTGCTGGGTGTTACTCCCCACCAAAAAAGAAAGGTGTGAGGTGAGGCAGAAATGCTGCTTTCCTCGGAGAATGACTAGGCTGTCTACAAGCTTACCTGAATAAATCCCTCAAAAAATGAGTCTGCACATATATTGCTTTTGCTTAATATTAAGCTCAAACCTAGAGATTCACACAAAATGTGTCTATAAAATTATTTACAATGCTCAAGAGCCTAGGAGATAGCTCAAATGCGTAACAAAATGAAAATGTCTATAACATACAAGGCAATGAATTCAAGCCCTATACCACACAAACCTCTTATGGGTACAACCAGCCGTCACCTGAGCCTGCATAGCCAGACAATGTTTTTAGGACTACCTGACACCTTGAGGATAAAATTTTACCCTATAAAAATCTTAAAAAACTAGAACATATATGTATGATTCCAACAAATCATGGGTAATATAAATATAATAAAAACAGTACTCACAATTCTATTTGCTCAGCTAGAAAGACAGTACGGGGTACCTGGTATGTATGCAGCCAACTTAGTTTAGTCTGCAAAACCACATATGTCCCCTATGCCCCAGGAGCACTACCAGGAGTGATACTGAGATACAGAGCCAGGATTAAGCCCTGAGTACCAATCAGAGTGGCCCCAAAACAAAAGCTAAAAATTCCACTTAGTTTACCTGACATCAAAAGTAAAATTGCCCGGATAGTTTAGCAATCAAGCACCTGGCTTACAAGCCTCAACTTAAACGTGATCCTCAGTGGTTCTGTGTTCTTTGGGACCCCCAGTGCCATAACAAGAAGTATATAACAATCAAGTGTGTGAGCACTATAGCTAAAGAGCACAACATACAACAAGCATTCTCTCTGTGTGTGTGTGTGTGTGTGAATGAGAGAGAGAGAGAGAGAGAGAGAGAGAGAGAGAGAGAGAGAGAGAGAGAGAGAGAGAGAGAGAGACAGAGAGAGAGAGAGAGAGAGAGAGTCATGGAGAAGCAAGAAAGGGGCAAAGAGAGGGTAAATTTAAAGTTTTAATCCTCCTGCTGGAGCAACAGTGCAATCGTAAGGCAAGTGACTTTGCACAGAGGCAATCTGGGTTTGGTCACTTGCACCCCATATAGTTAGTTCCCTGAGCACCTCAGGAGAAATGACCCTTGGGGAGTGGGAGGTTGGGCCACACGCAGCAACACTCAGGAGATACTCCTCGCTCTATACTCAGAAATCCTGGCAGGCTCGGGGACCATATGGGATGTCAGGGATCAAATCCGGTTTGTCCCAGTTGGCCGCATGCAAGGCAAACAGCCCACCACTGTGCTATTGCTCCAGTCCCCCCAAAAAACTTTTGTTTTTTGTTTTGGGGTCACACCTGGCAGTGCTCAGGGTTTACTCCTGGCTCTACACTCAGAAATCACTCCTGGCAGGCTTGGAGGACCATGTGGGATGTCGGGATTCGAACCACCGTCCTTCTGCATGCAAGGCCAATGCCCTACCCTCCAACTATCTCTGGCCCCCCAAAAAATAACTTTTAATCCTTACTTTTTACTTCAAGAATAGCCCAGCAATTCAGAAGCCATATTTAATAAGGATAAGTGAATCACCAAGATCCCAACTTCCAAATTGAAAATTTAGTCCAAATGTGATTTATCAATTATATTCATTCAAGGACACAATCATTAACATAATATTCAATTGTCAGGATTAAAAAATACCTCTCTCAATTTGTTTTGGGGCTACACCTAGTGATATTCAGGGCTCACTCCTGGCTCTGTTCAGGGATCACTTCTGGCACTGCTCAAGAGACCATAAATGGGGTGCAGGTGATAAAACCCAGGTCAGTCTCATGTAAGGCAAGTGGTCATACAATGTTCTATAAAGATTAATAATTTCTTTTTTTTTTTTTTTTTGGTTTTTGGGCCACACCCGTTTGACGCTCAGGGGTTACTCCTGGCTATGTGCTCAGAAATCGCCCCTGGCTTGGGGGGACCATATGGGACGCCGGGGGATCGAACCGCGGTCCGTTCCTTGGTAGCGCTTACAAGGCAGACACCTTATCTCTAGCGCCACCTTCCCGGCCCCAAGATTAATAATTTCTAATAACTACTTTAATATACTCAAATAGTGCCTGGAAAATAGAACTGTTGGGTAAGTTAACTTGAGAAGCATGGCTTTGAGCACTGGTTTGTACTTTTGAATAAAAATAAAAATCTTTGTTTTTACGCAATAGGAAAACAGTATCAAATTCCCTCTATACTTTTCCTTCTTTGAGTTCAAATGGTCTAAGTCTAAACTAATACTATCTTCTAATAGATACTACAACATTGAAAAACTAAGAAACTGTTTATGTAATCAAAATCAAAACTATAACCATGAAATTGTACTAAAATCAGTACAATCCCCAAGTACAAGGCATATGTCTGATCAATAAAGAAAACTTAAGTTTGTCACTCCCAGGCTAAATAATTCTAAATCCTTCATAAATTTATCATAAAACAGAATTTGGGGCAATGAGAGTGGCAAAGGATTACCCAAGCAATGCTTATGGAACCCAGTGATACTTAAGAGAACCAGCTCAATGCTTTGGCCTGGGGGTATGCTATTGCTTGGGCTTAGCAGGGCTAACTAATAGAAGTACTCTAGTGATGCTTTGATGATTAAAGCTATATAGATGGTGCTGGAGGAGAGTCCTATGGGAAGAGATAGAAGTTGTACTGAGGATAAAAACTTACATATCAAACAGCATAAACTCCAACCCTTTATCCTCTCTCCCAGTCCCAGAATATGAAATTTTTTTAAGAGTCACAATTCATACAATTGTCCATACTAAGAAAACGTTACATATCAGATACTGATCTCAATTATACTAAAATTCTTTTTCAAAGTCTTGAGTCATATAAAAAAAAACAATGAAAAAGTCAGTCAGGCGACATGCTGTTTATTTTGCCTATAACTGCCACCCTTCAACTGAACTTCAAACTACAAAAAAAAATTAGCAAAATAAAAAATTTAATACATTACACTTCATGTTTTCTTTGTATTCTTAATAGAGAATTATGGTTATATAAAATAAATAACAAACCTGAAATTTAGCCACACAACTGGAATTGCAAAAGTTATACAGTTTTCCATCAGGCATTGTGGCTTGATATTGAGGTAAAGAGTTTCGTTTACAAAAATGGCAAATAATTCCCAAACCTAGGAAAGAAGATACAAATCTGATTTCTTCATAAAGTAATAAGAATTTTTTTAAGAATCCTAACTGACCTCAGAACAGTTTTAAAACCAACTTCATAGACTTTAATTTCCAAGACTGTTTACTTCTTATATGTGACGGGTTTTTAGAAGCACAGAGATCAATGAATTAATCCTAGTCCGGAAAACAGATTTATTGAGAATATAATTATGGACATAAGTTTCCCTATAACTTCAAATATTTTTGATTTCTGGAACGATAAAATTTTTAAAGTTGTTAAGAAATTTAGTATGATAATAAAATGAAATTTAAAGGAGAGTCATGAACTGATTCATGTTAAGTAAGGTTTTTTTTCAACTTTCCAAATACCTGGAACTTACTTTGTGACTTTGCATATTTTGTCTTGTGACTATTCATGCAAGCAGTTGAACAATATGGCTCCATATAACCATTAGGACCTATACACTGAGTCATATCAAAAAACCTGCACTGTGTCCGGCAACCAGTACAAGTGGTCAGTTTTCCATATTTCTAAAATTTAAAACAAAAATATAATTAACCATTATTTTTAAAGGTAAAGTTATATATTTTTATTAATACATTCTGTGAAACAATTTTTTTCACCTCTAATCAGGTTTAATGGTTCAGAAGTCTTCATCTGGATACAAACTGTTAACAGCAATGAAGCTAAATTAAATTCAAATAATAATAATAACCATCTGTCTTCTTCAAAAAGTTTATTTCCAAAAATTTAATAGAATCCCTACACATAGCAGAAACCAAAATCAAAAAGAGCACAATGTATTCTGTTTATAAAAATGACACAAATTCTTTATTACTTATTGTCATTTATTATTGACACCCTTTAACAAAAAAATTAAATGTACCTATAAAAAATATAAACCCTGGTGAAGAAGCAATTTGAAGACAATACTTTTCCACTGAGATGCTGTTAAAAGCACTTTTTTACTTATTTGCTATTATATTTAAAATCTCATTTAAACCATAATAAAATATTCAAAATATCTTAGTTTATAAATATCAAAATTTAAATAACTAGTTCATAAATAATAACAAAATAAATCCTCCTGTTAAAAGTATTTGTCAGCTCTGATATAAATAAAAAGAAACAGATTATATGAAGATAAGACCTAATCAGATACACCTTAAAAACAATTACCAGGACAATAATAGAATTACTGAGATTTATAGTCTTACAGAAAAATGTAATTCAGATAAACAGATGTATGTATGTCTGATTTCCAAAGTTATATCATAGACAATCAGAAAATAAACAGAAGGAAAACAAAAATTTTAAGTACAACTTGTATTTGAGCTCTTCTAAAGACAGAACTGCCACAACCAGTTTAACTATTACATGCAACTTTACAAAACGATTTTACTGCCTTTTCACCTGATGCTATTATTGACTCAGATTCATATCCAGCAATATCTGAATCTAATACAACTTGATGACATAGAAGGCATCAAAATGTTCCATGGCCAAATCTAAAATTATCAAGTCGGGGAAGCCACAAAGAGCATATAAAGCAGATAAACTGTACGGGTAAACTTCACAACTGCCACAGAATTTTAGAAAATAAAAAAAAAAAAAAATTAAAAGAATAAAACAATAACCAAAACTTAACTTCAACACACACACACACACACACACACACACACACACACACACACACACACACAAAAAATTTTCTCATCATACAATGAATAAAACAGATCTAAGATAACAGTTATCTATGAGCCAGATGCGTATGTTTTTCCTTTATTCTGGAACCGTAAAAAATAAAGTGCTATCTGTTTCTTGTTTACAGAAGTATCATTAAAAAGCCATGAATTTTACTTTACAAAGTGGAAAATAACTCATTATTTAGCCTGTTAGGCTCCAAGTAAGAGATAAAAGAAAAAATAGTAATAAGCAACAAAAAATAGAAAAGGTGTAAATCTACTCAATCTAATAAATATAGCAATGTTACAGATAATAAATATTAAGATTCTTTATGCTTTTGAATTAACAGCTTATTTCCCTGAGGACTCTATCACAATAAAAAAAATAGAAATGAGAAGATCAAAAAATTCATCAATCAAACAATGGATAATAAAAAGAATTTTTAAATCTGGAACACTAAAAATATCAAGATATCTGCCATGTGTCACAGAATTACAGAAAGAAAAAACAATGCAGCTCCTAGAAGGTCACCTATAAAGAATCTTTTATCAATATAAATGAGGTCCAATCATCTCTAATGTTCGATAAGACTTTTTTGTTTATTAGAAACCATCTTTATTTTGAAACTAACTTTATTGGCAGAATGATCATACAATTAGTAAGTTTTAAGACGTACCAATAAAAAGTAGAACAGCTGAATTGGATCAAGTAAACAAGGAGCTAATCAACATTGACAAATGCTTTATCTGAGGAGAATGAGAAAGTACTATCAGAAAGATAGAATCATTAATACTGAGAATATTTTAACAAGCCACTTTCATAGTGCTTCAACACAAAAAGACCCGTCTAATGGAAAAGAAATACATGCTCATGTCACAATAGCTGTTTCAAACTGTACACAATAAAATTAATAATTAACTGTCATAAATATATCCATTGTGTCATTTAAAAAAATAAAGCGGAATAAATCCACTTATTTTATTTCCTCACCCATGGGAAAAATAAACCTACTTATGAGTTCAATGAAAAAGAATGAGACAGACATGACTTAAAACTAGATACTGGTAAAGATAAATAATGGATAAAAAAAGGACAAATAGATTTTTGGCCTACTTACTAAAAATGTCTTAATAAAATAATTTCCAAAGTAATTATTTTCATGTTAAAATATATAACAAATAAATCACATCCATTACTTAATCCAAGATGACTTATATTTAAAACAATTCTACTTAAAAAGTAAAACTAAACATCACTTGATTTTTTAAAAATTTCTTCATGATTTTCATCTTCCAATCTATAATTCATAAATATCATTGGGTAGAATGAATAAAACTACATTTCATTGAATACTTAAATTGTACTAAATAAAATGTAGAGTAAGTAAATACTTCAGTTTAAGTAAGTACTGTATGGAAGGGTGCTCTAGACAGAAAGACTTAATGTACACTTTACTAGTTGCTACAAATATAATCTAGAAAATGGTCATCATTTCATAAATTCAGTCTGTACAGAACCTAGTACATTCAATTGCAAGTTAAATATATCTTTATATTTCTTAGTATCACTGAAATTTAGCATTATTTGTCATTTCTATTGGTGGTAATAAACCAGAGTACTTTTACCAGCACCTGAACTTTAGGAGGAGGTAGGGGTAATATAGAGATTTTAATATAAATAATATAAATAAATAAATAGCATTTATATTAAATTTATTTCAGAATGCATTATAGTTAAAAACAAGCACATTTAATGTTGTTATTATTTTTCATTCAAATTTCATTAAGACACCGTGACATACAAAGTTGTTCATTAGAGTTGTTTCAAGCATAAAATATTCCAACACTAATACCACCATCAATGTCTCCCTCCCTCCTCCAATGTAATGTTTTGTTAAATATTTTATTACATTTCAGTTCTTTTAAATAATTAACTAACTATATTTCAGTATATTTGGCTCAGGTTTTAGTTCTTGCATTTAAATGCATTCTGAGAATTCAAATGTCCATTATCAAGAATGTAGAAAGTATAGAAATAGTAAGAAACCATTAACAGAGTAAGAGGAAATAAAACTTAATTTTCTTTTTTTTTCTTTTTTTTTTTTGGTTTTTGGGTCACACTCGGCAGCGCTCAGGGGTTACTCCTGGCTCTGTGCTCAGAAATCGCTCCTGGCATGCTCGGGGGTGGGGAGGGTAGGAGCGGCATATGGGATGCTGGGATTCAAACCACGGTCAGTCCTGGGTCAGCTGCATGTAAGGCAAACGCCCTACTGCTGTGCTATCTCTCCGGTCCCAACAACTTAATTTTTAAGCAAAGATCTAAGAGATGATTCAAGTAAAATAATTTTATTCAAAAAAAATCACTAGAATCATATCATTAAATTGCAAAAAGGGAAAAATTCTAAGATTCACAAACGATTATTTTTTTACTTTCTTACTACTGTCTAATTTGTAATTTTTCGGCACAGATTACCTATGTAATTTAAAAATACTGACAATATAAAAGTGCTAAGTGAACAGTTTGCTGTGTACTATTATATGTTATTACATATTATTATAGTATTACTATTACATAATGTGTAATATAAATATGCACACACACAAAGGGGGGGTATAGCATTTATACCATAGAAAAATCCAACACCCCTCAACCAAGTGAATCAATTACTATGCAGTAATGAGAATAAGCAAACATCATGTGCTTTTCTGACAGATAGGCAAAGAAACCAGTATCACTAATGAAGTTCTTATACAAAAATCTAATCTTGAGAAACATCCAAGAAACTCAACTTCAAAGTCATGGTACCAAATATACTCAATATTCAAATTGCTCAAGGTCAAGAAAGACTGGAATAATTTAAAGAGAGGATTTCCACTCCTAGCTCGAGAAAGTTAACAGAGATAATCTATAACCTCCACCTTAAACAACTAGAAAACTAGATAAAAGTTGTGAAACATTGGCATTTAAACATTACCCAAAACATAGTACAACTATAAAACTTAAGGGAAGAGAAGTAACTTCCATCACTCTTATTTATTACTGATGTTTCCAACTTATTTGCCAAAAAAAAAAGGGCAAAAACAAAATATCCATTTCTTAGAATGGTGCTACAAACAGCCTTATATCAACGAGGAAAGAGTTTGTTAAAATACCTAGGCAGCTAGAATAAATCATCAGAGATGAAGAGCTGCACCAAAAAATGTATTTGGAGTACCTAAAGAGGAGCTGTCTTCTTAAAGTGTTTGGATGAGAAATCTTTACATATGTGACAGTAAAGCACCAGAGGACAGAAAATCTCAGAATCAAGATATGCCCAGGGCTGAGATTACTCTCTGTGCCTACTTGTTGAATGGCAGGGAGCATCAGATAAAGTAACTAGGTGTCACCACAAATGTGAGGAAAAGAATTGATTGCAGATTTGTACCACCAAAGGCTATGAAACTGTATATGCAAGAGATCCTGAAAGCATGCTAAGACTAAAGTACAAAACCATTTGAAATAGTACAATGAATAGTACAATGAAACCAAAAGAGCCAATAAGCAATAATGTAAAAATTGAGATTAAAAAAAAACTGCCAAGTAATTTGCCCCCAAAATAAAAAAGAATGAATCACTAATAAGCTATAAAATGATCTAGAAATGACATGTAAAAACAGGCAAAGATGCCAAAAGAGCTATAGCGTGTTGATAATAAACAAGACAGTAAAGTTTTCATACACATAATAAAGCAAGGAATAGAAGACATAGAATAACACCCAGATGAAATTTCTAGAAATGATAAATAAGATGAAAAATATATTACATAAATTATGAGAAAAGATTAGTAAACTAAAGATAAAGCATTAAAACTCTGCAAAATAGAGAGGTAACAGTCAGAGATAGCACACTGGGTACTGTACTCGTAGTGCTTGCCATCTAAGAGCTGATCTAAGTTCAATCCCTGTATCCCGTAAGGTCTACTAAAAGTCAGCCAGGATTTCTGAGTGAAGAATCAGGAGTAAACCTGATTTACTTCCACCGAGTATAGCCCCAAAACCAAAAAAAAGTTTTAATTATATATATGCATTGTATATTTCATATAATGTGTGTGTATATATACGCACTTTTTTTTTTTTTTTTTTTTTTTTGGTTTTTGAGTCACACCCGGCAGCGCTCAGGGGTTACTTACTCCTGGCTCTTGGCAGGGCGAACCAATGATCTTCTGCATGAAAGGCAAACGCCTTACACCTCCATGCTATCTCTCTGGCCCTATATATATATTTTGAGAGAGAGAAGTGGGGCATAAAAAAGACTTCAGCTAATAGTCTATGATCCTGGGTTGGGTAAAAAATTTTTTTCTTTTGCTATAAAAGACATAAATAGCTATAATTTTAATTATGATCTATAGATTAATCAGGTAGCAATATTACATTAACATAAAAGCCTTCATTTTCATACTGTAATATAGTTTACAAGACACTTTTATAATCTTATAAATGGTGCTGGGAAAATAATTGTGCGTTAAAAATTATTTCTAGGAGCCAGAGAGAGAGCTCAAAGTGCTGCATAGAATGCCAGGCTAGGTCCTGCATTCAATCTACAGTACATGATTCAAGTATAGCATTGGTGCCTGCTGAGAAACACTTCGTGGTTGGCCCAGAATGCAGGGTCTTCGAGCTGAATCTTTAGGTCGGCACAGGATGATTATAAGATCTTTGAGAACTGCCTGAGAGATCTCTCAACCCACCCTGCCAATCTTACTTCAGAGGGAAGATTAAGCCTGAGATCAAGCCAGGAAACAGTATTGTAGTCTGAGTACAACTCAGATTCAATTTCTGAACTACATGGCCTGGAACATTTCAAGGTACAGATCTAGAACTCTCTGAGCAACTCCCAGATGGTCCAGGTGATTCCTGGCACCTTATGGGCCACACAGCATCAGTGAACTCCCTCCCCCCCAGGTGCAGGCCTCTCCCTTGATTGCCCCCTTCTGTGGCCCAGCACTTTCCATGCTTTAAGCCAGGAAAGGCCCAGCTTCCCCTGTATTAAGTGCTGGGTCCCCTAAATCTTCCTGCTTTTGCTAGCAACATCAGAGGCATACTCTGAACTTTCTTCAATTCCTCATGATACAAAATGATAATACAGCAGGTAGTGTTTGCCTTGCATGTGGCCAACCCAGGTTTGATCCCTGACACCATATATGGTCCCCAAAGCCTGCCAGGAATGATTCCTGAATGAAAAGCCAGGAAAAGCCCTGAGCACCAACAGGTGTGGCCTCAAAACAAAAAAAACTTGTAAAATTTAGTGAAATTTCATATAAGCCTTAAAACAAAGAAAATAGTCACTACCTTAAGAACTTTCAAAGTTCATAAGTTTTAATATATATGAACATGTATCAAAGACCATTAAAAGACCATTGCATTAAACTGTCAGTCTTAAATCCAGCTAACTCCTTGCTTACCTCAGGCTGCATTAAGAAGGTAGGGTCCTGCATATGATCTCGAACCTCTTTCAGGAAGCTTGGATGGCTACCTACCTAAAAAAAAAAAAAAAAAGACCAAATAAAAAGACTTTATAAAAACATTTAAAATGAGAAGGCAGAGTAAAAGATGACAAATAAGCAATCTATAGAAGTTGATTTGTATCCACTTTTATTTGGTTTTGTTTTGTTTTTAGGCCACACCTGGCAGCACTCATGGGTTACTTCTGGCAGGCTTGGTGAACCATATAGGATGCTGGGGATCAAACCTGGGTCAGTCGCATGCAAAGCAAGCACCCTAGCTACTATGCTATCTATTCCAGCCCTTATTCACCTACTTTTTCAATTTATAAATTTCAACATTATTTCAAAATGCTATGTCTTGTCTACAACATAAATGCCAACTTATAGAATTCTTTTTTTTTTTTTTTTTTTTTTTTTTTTGTGGTTTTTGGGTCACACCCGGCAATGCTCAGGGATTTTTCCTGGCTCCGTGCTCAGAAATTGCTCCTGGCATGCACGGGGGACCATATGGGACGCCGGGATTCGAACCGATGACCTTCTGCATGAAAGGTAAATGCCTTACTTCCATGCTATCTCTCCGGCCCCACTTATAGAATTCTTAAATTTAATTTGCCTATAGAAAAAATGTTATGATAAAATAATGGAAATTAAAAGATAAACCACTAAATTTGAATCATTTAAGTACATATTATCAGAAAAATTTACTGATTTTAGAGAGATAACAATGTATTATAAGATTTTACTCTTCTATTAATAATTTAAGATATCTCAAGTGTATAAAATTAAGTGCTTGAAGATTACACAAATCATAAATTTTATCATCTACAAATGACTTAAGGATCTTGAATTAAAGCACATATCAGAGACCGGAGAGATAGCATGGATGTAAGGCATTGCCTTGCATGCAGAAGGAAGGTGGTTCGAATCCCGGCATCCCCTATGGTCCCAAAAGTCTGCCAGGAGCGATTTCTGAGCATAGAGCCAGGAGTAACCCCTGAGCGCTGCCGGGTGTGACCCAAAAAAACAAAAACAAATAAACAAAAAAAAGCACATATCAACATATCAGCTTCCAGAGCATTCAAACTTGCAGGAAAGATTAAAATCCATACTTCTGCCTTTCAAGAAATTAAAAATACAATATCAGAGAGGCAGAGCAATAGAACAGCACAAAGGACAGCTTGCCTTTCATGCCGCTGATGTGGGTTTGATCCCTGGCATTCCATATAGTCCCCAAGCATCACCAGAACTAATTCCCTAAGGATAGAGCTAGAAATAAACTGGTGAATGTGGCCCAATACCACTCCCCCCTAAATATAAGAAACTGGAAGGGCCAGAACTTTGATAGTACAGCAGAAAGGATGCTTGCCTTGATAAAGCAGCTGACCCAAGTTCAATCTCCAACACTACATGTTATCCTAAACACTGCCATGAGTGATATGTGAGCACAGAATCAGTAGTAAGCCCTGAGCACTGCCAGAGGTGTCCCCCTTCTCCCAAGAAAACAATGACATAGAAGGATAAGTGATAAACAAAAATGTAGTCTCCACTGTCAGAATTTAAATTACCTGTATCAATATATTCTAGAAGAAATGTGAGTATTGGAAAATAAAACAAGACAGACAAGACAAAGTTAAGGGCAAAATTGAAAAGGGATAATAGATGGGAATTTGGAAAAAGAACTAGAGACACATGCACTAAGATTCAGGAGTTTCTAAGAATACCAGCTAAAAGAGATCAAAATAAAAATACTCCAAAACACATCCCAAATAGAATGATTAAAACCAAGCGAGAGCTAGAAAACACTGAAAGCAAAGAAAGATGAAAATTACATAAAAAGGAACATTCTTAATTTTACAGCAGACATTACATACAAAGGAACATTCTTAATTTTACAGCAGACCTATCAAAGGAGATCCTCCAGGCCTGCGGGCAATGGGGATATAAAGAAAAATTTTTGATTCAATGAAATGTTGTATTAGCTCTATATAAAAGTATTTGTTTGGGCCCGGAGAGATAGCACAGCGGCATTTGCCTTGCAAGCAGCCGATCCAGGACCAAAGGTGGTTGGTTCGAATCCCGGTGTCCCATATGGTCCCCCATGCCTGCCAGGAGCTATTTCTGAGCAGACAGCCAGGAGTAACCCCTGAGCACTGCTGGGTGTGGCCCAAAAACCAAAAAAAAAAAAGAAAAAAATGTATTTGTTCCCGTGCGATTTTTTTTACACATTTTTCTTTTTACAACTCCAAGGAACTAAGCATGTGATCTGATATTCTAAAAATGCTTTTGTTTGGGACTGGTAAAATTATTTCTAGGGGATGTGTACCTGTGGCAAAGAATGGTTTTCTAGGGCCGGAGTGATAGCATGGAGGTAAGACGTTTGCCTTGCATGCAGAAGAATGGTGGTTCAAATCCCGGCATCTCATATGGTCCCCCGAGCCTGCCAGGAGCGATTTCTGAGCGTAGAGCCAGAGTGACCCCTGAGTGTTGCCGGATGTGATCCAAAAAACAAAAACCAAACCCCCCCCCCCCAAGCCACGAGCATTTTCTGAGTGCATAGCCAGGAGTAACCCCTGAGTGTCACTGGGTGTGGCCAAAAGGCAAAAAAAAGTTAAAAAAAGTAAAATAGATTAGGAGTCAATCAGCAGGCACACAAAGTGGTAATACTAGTTTTCACTGGCAGAGTCTGGACAAGAGGTGTCAATCGGGTAGAGAAGGTATGAAAGATAAAGCACATAAAGCCACTCAAAAAAGCAAGGAGATGGATAAGGAAGATAATTCATTCAAAGAGAAACAGGAGAAGCAGCAGAAAAATCTAGGAGCCAGAGAGATAGGACAATTGGTAGGGTATTTAGCTTAAATAGTTTGATCCCCAGCATCTTGTATAGTCAACTGAGCCTGCCATGGGGGAGGAAAAAGGGGAGAAGTGATATGAAGAGAGAGGGAGAGGTAGGAATGAGAAATGGAGAGGGGAAACAGGGAGGGGAGTGGGAGGTAAGGGGGAGAGAAGATAGGGAGGGGGTGAGAGAGAGAGAGATATCTGGGAGATCTGATATAGGTCTAATATCTCGGGCTGGAGCAGTAGCGCAACAGTAGGGAGTTTGCCTTGCACTTACTGACGCAAGATGGACCTCGCTCGGTTCAATCCCCGGCGTCCCATATGGTACCCCAAAGCCAGGGGACATTTTTGATCACATAAACAGGAGTAACCCCTAAGCCTCACTGGGTGTGGCCAAAAACCCAAAAACCAAACAAAAAGAAACAAAAAAAGGTCTAATATCTAAGATATATAAGGCTGGTAGAGTTTAAGAAGGGAAAAATATCTAAACCTATCAAAAGATGGGGAGAAGAAATGAACAGAAACTTCATCAAAGAAGAAATACAGAGAGCCAAAAGGTACAGGAATAAATGCTCTATATCATTATCAGGAAAATGAAGATCAAAACAAAGAGGTACACCACAGAGAATGGAACACATCAAAAAGAACTAAACAGTGATGGTCCTGATGCAGAGAGAAAAGGGAGTGCCATTCACTACTAGTCGGAATGCCAATTGCTCCAGCATTTTTAAAAAACAATATGGACATGCCTCAAATATTACATATTGGGGCCGACGAGATAGCATGGAGGTAAGACATTTGCCTTTCATGCAAAGGACGGTGGTTCGAATCCCAACATCCCATATGGTCCCCAAGTCTGCCAGGAGCGATTTCTGAGCATAGAGCCAGGAGTAACACCTGAGCACTGCCGGGTGTGACCCAAAAACCAAAAATAAACAAATAGGGCCCGGAGAGATAGCACAGTGGTGTTTGCCTTGCAAGCAGCTGATATAGGACCAAAGGTGGTTGGTTCGAATCCCGGTGTCCCATATGGTCCCCTGTGCCTGCCAGGAGCTATTTCTGAGCAGACAGCCAGGAGTAACCCCTGAGCAATGCCAGGTGTGGCCCAAAAACCAAAAGAAAAAATAAATAAATAAACAAATAAATAAATATATATTACATATTGAGCTACAATATAGCCCAGCAATAACATTTTTTGAGAATATACTCTAGGGCCCCAAAGCACAATATAGAAAAGGCATCTGTACTCCCATGTTCATTGCAGCAATATTCACAGTAGCCAGAATCTGGAAACAATGTAGGTACCTGAATAGAGAGAAGTAGGTAAATAAATGATGGAACAATTACACAATAGAATACTACACAGCTGATAAGGAGTGATAGCACAGCAGTAAGGCGTTTGCCTTGCATGCAGAAGGATGGTGGTTCAAATCCCAACATCCCATATGGTTCCCCAAGCCTGCATGGGGCAATTTCTGAGCATAGAGCCCCTGAGCGCTGCCAGGTGTGACCAAAAACAAAAACAAAAAAAAAATTATACTACACAGTTGTTACAAAAAATAAAGTTATGATATTTGTTTATAAATGGATATGGAAGTATTTCAGTAAGCAAAATTAGTCAGAGGGAAAGGGATATAGAATGATCGCACTCGGTGCTGGAGAGATAGGACAGCGGTAAGGCGTTTATTTGCCTTGCATGAAGCAGATCCAGGACAGACGGTGGTTCGAATTCCAGCATCCCATGTGGTCCCCTGAGCCTGCCAAGAGTGATTTCTGAGCACAGAGCTGGGAGTAACCCGAGAGCCGCAGGGTATGAACAGCCCCACCCCAAGAAAAATGAAGATACTCATTGGGGTATATAGAAAAAATAATAGGTAATAATAACCAAAGACAGAATGATAATAATACCATTATGACAATAGAGTTGAGGACCAGAAAGACTAATAGGAAACGTGCCACAAATAGAAAGCAGTGCAGTTCAGGCAGAGAGGGAACCACTATGATAATGATGGTTAGAAATCACTTTGGAGGGGCCGGGCGGTGGCGCTAGAGGTAAGGTGCCTGCCTTGCCTGCGCTAGCCTAGGACGGACCGTGGTTCGATCCCCCGGCGTCCCATATGGTCCCCCAAGCCAGGAGCAACTTCTGAGCGCATAGCCAGGAGTAACCCCTGAGTGTCACCGGGTGTGGCCCAAAAAACAAAACAAAACAAAACAAAAAAAAAAAAAAAGAAAAAGAAATCACTCTGGTCGAAGAGAGAATGGAGGTTAGATGTTTGCCTTGCATGCAGGATGGGGGTTCAAATCCTGGCATTCCATATGGTCCTCAAGCCTACCAGAAGCAATCTAAGCGTAGAGCCAGGAGTAACCCGAATGCTGCCAGGTGTGACCAAAAAACAAATCAAAACAAAACTAAACTAAACAAACAAACAAAAAATACCAAAAGAAATCACTCTGGACAAGAACTGGGTTCTGAACGGAGGTAAAGCAATAAGCATAATAGCCCTTCAGGAACAATACGACAAATCGTAGTGCTAAAAGGAAAAGGTGGGGGGAGCAATACATGGAGAGACTGGGGACATCAAGGGTGAGTAGAAGAGGGCAATTCAACCTTTTGGTTCTCACTATGTTGTTTTTACCTAGCTATGTGAACCTAGCCCAGTTCCTGGCAAGGTGAAAGTATATTCTTTTCAAATGTTTGGTCTATCCAGTATTCTGTACAATCTGAAATTAAATGAACTCTTGTTCCCTGGCATTCCATATGGTCCCCCAAACCCATCAAAAGTAATTCCTGAGCAGAGTCAGGAGTAACCCCTGTAACTGCAGGGTGTGGTCTCCCCCCTCCCCCCTCCCCCCAACAAAACAAAACTAAATTAAAAAAAAAAGACTTTATGGACCAAACTCACAGGGTTATTATTCCTGGCACTTCAAAATCTCCTAAACAGGAGAGAGAGCAACTCCAACCAACATGCTAATAGTAGTGTTGTATGGACAAGTATGCCCCTATCAAGCCCACTCCCCTCATCCAAAAAAGACCAACTTAGAATTAAAATTTTAACATTGAGAATTTTTATTAAAAAATACAATATAGGGACCAGAGAGACAGCATGGAGGTAAAGAGTTTGCATTGCATGCAGAAGAAAAGTGGTTCGAATCCTGGCATCCCATATCATCCTCTGAGCCGCCAGAAGCAATTTCTGAGCATAGAGCCAGGAGGAACCTCTGAGCACTGCCGGGTGTGACCCAAAAACCAAAAACAATATAGGGGTCGGAAAGATACCATAGAGGGAAGGCATTTGCCTTGCATGAAAAAGGATGGTGGTTCGAATCCCAGCATCCCATATGGTCCCCCAAGCCTGCATGGAGCGATTTCTGAGTGCAGAGCCAGGAGTAACCCCTAAGTGCTTCCAGGTATGGAGACAACACCCTCAAAATACAATCTAGGGGCTGAGCAATGGCACGTGCAGTAGGGCATCTGCCTTGCAGGTGCTCTCCTAGGACAAACCAGTTTGATCCCCCAGCATCCCATATGGTCGCCCAAGCCAGGGTGATTTCTGAGCACATAGCCAGGAGTATAAACCCTGAGCGTCACGAGTGTGGTCCAAAAATTAAATAAAAAAAAAGAATAAGAAGAATTAGAAATACAATATAGGGCCAACTGATAGTGCAGCGGTAGGGTGTTTGCCTTGCATGCAGCTAATGCAGGATGGACCTTGGTTCAATCATTGGCGTCCCATATTGTCCTCTGAGTGCATAGCCAGGAGTAACCCCTGAGTGCCACCGGGTGTGGCCCAAAACAAACAAAAAAAATGAAATATAATATAGGGGTTGAAGGAAAAACAAAATGGGGAAGGCAATTGCCCTGTATGTGCCAGAAGCTCCCTTGAAGTCAGACCCAGTAGTTAGCCCGAGGACTACCAGATGTGATCCATAAAAGGGAAGGGAAAAAAAAAGAGGAAATAAGATAACCAATCATTTGTAAACTTTTAACAGTTTGAAAATCATATTTTCAATCCCTGTCCATCCTACACTAAAGAAAATTCCAAAGAGAAATCATTCTAATAGCTTCCTTACCATACTTTACCATAGTATGTTAAACCAACAATCTATCAGTAGTATTTCAGAACTTGTTTTTAATAGGTCAACTCCATTGTATGAAGACAATAATGGATGTTAAAAGATTCCAAGATAAATTTGGCAAATAAATGGTGTAAGAATAATAATACTTTTGCAGCAGTCTTTTTATATTTTTCCCCCGGTTTTCACACAGCAGCGCTCAGGGGATACTCCTGGTTCTATGCTCAGTAATCGCTCCTGGCAGGCTTGGAAAACCATATGGGATGCCGGGATCCGAACCACCGTCCTTCTGCACGCAAGACAAGCACCCTACCTCCATGCTATCTCTCCAGCCCCATGCAGCAGTCTGTTTGCACACTGGTAGCATCTAATAAGAAAAAACACATTTAAGCCCATCCAAAATTGGGAAGAGATGAAAAGAAACTTCCTCAAAGAAGAAATACAAACAAGAAAAATGTTCCACATAATTAGTCATCAGGGACATGCAAATCAAAACAACAATAGGGGAGGCAAAACGATAGCACAGCATCAGGGTGTTTGCCTTGCACACAGCCAGCCCTGGATGGACCTAGTTCCATTCCTGGCATCCCATATGGTCCCCCAAGCCTGCCAGGGGTGATTTCTGAGCGCAGAGTCAGGAGTAACCACTGAGCACTGCCAGTGTGGCCCCAAACCAAAAAACAAACAAACAATAGGGTATCATCTCACACCACAAATAAGAACAACTTGTACTAGAGAGAATGCAGGGAGAAAGGGAATTGCATTCAGTGCTGATGGGAATGTCAACTGTTTTTGGAAAACAGTATGCACATATCTCAAAAATTAAAAATTGAAATTAAAAAAAAAAAAAAAAAGAATTAGAAATTGAGCACTCTATATGAGCCAGCAATACCACTCCTAGGAATATACCTAAGGGGCCCAAAAATGGAGAAAACAAAATGGAGAAAGGCCCACTACATTCCAATTTTCATTCTGGCTAATATACCAGAATCTGGCTATAGATCCAAGTGCACAATAATAGATGAGTGGAGGAAGAAACAATGGAACACCTACACAATGGAATATTATGCAGCTATATTAACATACTATATTATGTTAGAAAAATTTGAAGTCATGAAATTTGATTATACATGGATAGATATAGAGTATTATGAATCACAGGGAGAGGGATAAAAAAGAATTATTGTACTCATTTGTGGGATATGTGTATATATAAATATAATAGTATGGAATAATATCTTAAGATAATATAGAGATTAGAGCCAGGAGGATTGGTCCATGGTAGGAAGCTTCCCACACAGCATGGGAGAGCAGTTAGAGCAGAGAAGAGACCATTATGACAATAATAGTTGGAAATCATCATTCTAAAAAAGAACTAGGTGCGGAAAGGAAGTAAAGTGATACACACTAAAGATACCCTTTCAGTAACAATATTGCAAACCACATGCCTAAATGAAAAACAGAAAGAATGAGAGGGAGAAGAGGAAAGTGAGAGTGTAAGAAAGTGTGAGAGACAGTAAGAAATTTTGTATGCCAGAGGCAGGCAGGAAGGAGGGCAGGAGGGAATACAGGAGGAAAACTGGGGACACTTGTAAAAATAAATAAAAATAAAGCAACTCACCTGTTTGTATTCACTGACACAACTTTGACAGCAAAATCTTTTCTGCTGACCATCTATCACTAGAACATTATTTCCAGCCCCTTTGCTGGGCAAGTACTCTCCACACTGTTCACAGCAATTCATTATTAGACCATTAGCCATTCTGTATCTATTAAAACAGTGATCACTGCAAAGCTTATGAGTCATATTTTTAAAGCTGACTTCATGGCGAATCTAAAAGAAATAGAATTTTAAAAATCTTCTTGTAGCAGCATGATAAAATTATCTTATTTACAAAGTATTTTAACAGAAAGAACTTGTCTCAACAATTTTTCTAATAATGCCTCTTTGAGGTAAAATAGAAATGAATAACATTATGTTAATATTACTTCTATACAACTAAGGACTATGTAAGCCAGGAGGAACCTGGCTTATCATCACTATCAAGTTTTCTACAGGAGTTAAAACTAAGAGGAATAGATCCAGTTTTGATAATTTGGATACTAAATTTCTAAAGAGACTAGAAATCTTTGTATAAATTAAATATAAAGCTGAAGCTGGGGGGCCGGCAAGGTGGCGCTAGAGGTAAGGTGTCTGCCTTGTGAAGCGCTAGCCAAAGAAGGACCGCAGTTCGATCCCCCGGCATCCCATATGGTCGCCCCAAGCCAGGGGCAATTTCTGAGCACTTAGCCAGGAGTAACCCCTGAGCATCAAACGGGTGTGGCCCAAAAAAAGCAAAAAAAAAAAAAACTGAAGCTGGATAAAGTACATTCATTTAGACCCCTGCTGTGGCAGATCCCAGTCCAACCCCACACTCCCTCAGAGCCTCATAAATAGGCTCTGGCAGATCCTCTCAACCACCAAAGTTAGCCAAGAATTTTACTATAAAGGAGTCCCATGCACACACACCCAGCATAAAGCAGACAACAGAGTTCATTAGTTTATGCAATTTATGCACAAATTTATATTTTCTCAAACAAATATTTTAATACCGTTAACAGTATAAAACTGAAATTAAATTTTTCCTCATTTTTATTTGTTTCAGTGGTCAGAATAATACAGCAAATAGGGTTTTTGCCTTGTACCCAGACAATCAGGACTCAAGCCCATATAGTTTCACCCTCCTCCACCCAGTCTGCCAGGAGTGGTACCTGAGCACAGAGCCAGGATGAACTCCTAAACACAATTGGTTGTAGCACCAAAACAAAACAAAAAGAATGTCATTTTTGAGGAAGTGGACACTGGTAAAAGAATTAAGTGTTCAAAGAGTGAATGCCTGAAACCTAATTATGAATAACACTGTACTCAGAAAGACTAGAGATGAGGACCAGGAAGAGTAGTACATGTTATGAATGTAATACATGTTTGGCACAAAGAGGAGAAAAAAAAGTTAGGGAACCAAAATAAAGGAAAAATAAAGAAAGTTAGGGCAGTAATCACTATAACTACAATACTCAAAAGTGTTCACTCTGGACAAAAATTGTACTAAGAGATAAAGTAACTTCCATGATACCCCTTCAGTAACAATATTGCAAACCATAGTCAAAACGACTAAGGGAAAATGGGAGAGCGAGAAAAATGTTTACCATAGAGATAAGGGGATTGGGGATGGGAGGGAAACTGGGAACACTGGTGGCTAGAAATAAGCCCTTATAATTAAGGGATGAGTGTTGTAACTTTCTATGACTAAAATTCAATCATAAACAATTTTCTATCTTATGGTGTACCCATGGTGTGTGTGGTCATGTGTTTCATGGTGATTCTATTAAAGAAATTATTATTTTAAAAATATGTATGGGGGGGAGCTGGAGAGACGGTACAGTGGCAGGGCGTTGGCCTTGCATGCAGCCAATCCAGGGCGGATGGTGGTTTAAATCCTGGCATCCCATATGGTCCTCCGTGCCTGCCAGGAGTAAATTTTTTTGATTTTTTTGGCTTTTGAGCCACACCCAGCAGCACTCAGGGGTTACTCCTGGTAGGCTTGGGGGACCATATGAGATGCCAGGATTTGAACCACTGTCCTTCTGCCTGCAAGGCAAATGCCCTACCTCCATGCTATCTCTCCGGCCCAGCCAGGAGCAACTTCTGAGCACAGAGCCAGGACTAAATCCCTGAATGCTGCTGGTTGTGACCCAAAAAAAAAAAAAAAAACAGTAGGGGGCTGGAATGTTGACACAAGTGTTAACATTGTCTCATATGGTACCCCAAGCCAGGATAGATTTCTGAGCACATAGCCAGGAGTAACCCCTGAGTGTCACTGGGTGTGGCCCAAAAACCAAACAAAAAAATAAAAAATTAAAAAAAAAATTAGGGCCGGAGCTGTAGCACAATAGGTAGAGCATTCGCCTTGAATACCGCTGACCCGAGTTTGGTTACGGGCATCTCATATAGTCCCCCGTGCCCATCACGAGTTATTTCTGAGCACTCCTGAGTGTGGCCCCAAAAAAATATCCATAGTTAGGGGCCATAGCCATAGTAAAGAGCGGAGGGCATTTACCTTACAACCTACTGGCCCAGATTCAACACCCAACCTCCCATAGGATTCCCCTAAGCCTGCCAGTGATTCGAGATCACAGAGCCAGGCGTAACCGTGAGCACCACAAGGAGGTACAAAAACAAACAAAATATCCATTATTTAAAATGAGTAATAAAGCACAATAATACCTCTGTTAGTTTACCACAAATTGTACATCTTGATTTATTTAGAGCTCCTTTTGTAGGATTCTGCTTATCTTCATAGAGAGACAAACAAGATGTACTACAGAATTCCTGGAAGGACTCACTTGAATCAACTTGAGCAACTATTGTTCCTTTCATTGTAGTTATATCCCTGTAAAATAAGAAAAAATTCTATGATGAAAGAAATAAAAGGTAGTATAATAAATACTTTTAATCTTCGTAAGTTAATCCTAGAATCAAACACCATTTTAAAATCCATTAAATCACTTTTATGTGAAAATTCTTGGCAATAAAAATCTAAATACAAAAGGAGACGGAAACCATTCATACTATTAAGTGATTGGCAAGCCAAATTTGTCTTGAAGCTTCAGAGTACATTTTCAGATACAATCAGAACAATCAGAAAATAAGCTTAATATCAAGTGCTTAAAGAAACTTAGAGGAAAAAAAGTAACTTAGAGAATAAATAAATACTCATTTCCATGGGTAATTAGAAAGTCTATCTAGGACATAGGAACAATGGCATACATAATAGAGGATAACTAAACTGAAATACACTTCCATAACAAAGAAAAATCCCACCTATCATTCTACAGCTTTCCAAATGCAAACAGACATTTAAAAATAGCAGGGCGGGAGAGATAGTACAGTGGTAGAGCATTTGCTTTGCATGTGGCAGACACAGGAGAAACCCAGTTAGATTCCCAGCATCTCATATGGTCCCCAGAGCCTGCCAGGAGCGATTTTTGAGTGCAGAGTAACCCCTGAGCGCCACGGGGTGGTGACCCAAAAACCAATCAATCAATAAAGTTTTGTTGTTGTTTTTTTTTAAAGAGGGGCTGGAGCGGTGGCACAGGCCGTAAGGCATTTGCCTTTCACGAGCTAGCCCCGGGTGTCCCATATGGTCCCCCAAGCCAGGAGTAATTTCTGAACATATACCCAGGAGTAATTAAAGCTTCACGGGGTGTGGCCAATAAACAAAAAAATAAATAAATAAAAAAACCAAGAAATTTAAAAATAGGGAGCCTGGGGCCGGTGAGGTGGCGCTAGAGGTAAGGTGTCTGACTTGCAAGCGCTAGCTAAGGACGGACCCAGGCGTCCCATATGGTTCCCCCCCCCCAAGCCAGAGGCAATTTCTGAGCACTTAGCCAGGAGTAACCCCTGAGCATCAAATGTGTGTAACCAGAAGGAAAAAAAAAAGGGGAGCCGGAGAGATAGCATGGAGGTAAGGCAGTTGCCTTGCATGCAGAAGAACAGTGGTTCGAATCCCGGCATCCCATATGGTTCCCCGAGCCTGCCAGGAGCGATTTCTGAGCATAGAGCCAGGAGTAACCCCTTTATGGGTGTGACCCAAAAAAACAAAAGACAAAATAAATTTAAAACAAAATTAAAACAAATTTAAAACAAAAAAAATTTAAAAATTGCAACATTGATGACCAATGAAAGAAAGCATCCTTTAATTCTGAATTTTATGATCCTACATACTATAATATACAAATCTACTAAAAAATAATTTAAAAACTGTGTAACCCGGGGCCGGAGAGATAGCATGGAGGTATGGCGTTTGCCTTTCATGTAGAAGGTCATAGGTTCGAATCCCAACCCCATATGGTCCCCCGAGCTTGCCAGGAGTGATTTCTGAGCATGGAGCCAGGAGTAACCCTGAGCACTGCCAGGTGTGACCCAAAAAAAACAAAAAACAAAAAAACTGTGTAATCCCGGTTTTACAGGATGTACCTTAAGTCTTTAAGATCTAAAGGTACACAACAAGGAACCAGAGCAATAGCACAGTGATAGGGCATTTGCCTTGTACGTGAATAACCTAGGACAGATCTGGGTTCAATACCCGGAATCCTATATGGTCCCCCGAGCCTGCCAGGAGTGATTTTTGAGCGCAGAGCCAAGAGTAAACACTGAGTGCAGTCAGGTGTGGCCTAAAAACAAACAAAACAAAGATATATAACAAACTGAGGCTTAGGATGAAAATCCATCCTAAGCATTGAACTATGTAATTTTCCTTTCCTTACTTTCTTTCCTTTTATAGTCAAGGGTTGAATCAAGGGCCTCACACATCAGTGAACAACATCCTTAGCCGATCTCACTTACTTTAAATTAGTTAAACCAATACTTAATGGCAGAGAGGCCTATGGACGAAAAAGCTCAATGGTAACGTAATATCTCAAGTGCAAAGCACTGATTCAATCCTTGGTGTGGAGGAGGGGACGAGAATATTTAAAACCACCCCCAGCCCCCAAAATAAATCTAAAAATAGTGAAACAAAATGGAACAGTAGTTCAATTCCCAACTCTTCTCCCCCACTCCCATATACCCGCAACCATACACACACAGCCCACATAGAAGTGACCAGTGTAACACAAGTTTTGTTTTTGGGTCATCCCCAGCTATGCTCCTGGAGATGCTCAGAGGAGCATCTGGGGTGCTGGAGATTGAACCCAGAGCCCCAAGCAGAAAGTATTTTAATAAACAATATAGGCTTAATTTTAATAGAAAATTCTCTGAAGTTTTCAAGCTTGAATTAGGCTTTAAAATTAAATCAATCTGGGGCTGGGGAGATAGCATGGAGGTAAGGTGTTTGCCTTGCATGCAGAAGGTCAGTGGTTTGAATCGCGGCATCCCATATGGTCCCCCGAGCCTGCCAGGAGTGATTTCTGAGCATGAAGCCAGGAGTAACCCTTGAGCGTTGCCAGGTGTGAACCTCCCCCCAAAAAAGAAAAATAATTAAATCAGTCTAACAATATTTTAAACATCTCTTTGTCTTTAAGATTACAATTTTCTGATCATGACCTTGGGTGGGGCGCATCTCCTTCAGGGGATGGCTCCTGGCTGGCCAGGCTAGGGAATCAGGTTGGCAGATGTATTAAAGTGTTAAAAACTTGAAAGAAAAAAAAATTACAATTTTCTCAATATTTTCTATGAATATTCAAGCATATGAAATGATATTTGAAAATGTAACCTACTTTTTACACATAACACAGAGTTTCTTTGGGGCAGGCTTGTGAGAAAAAGAGGAGAGGCAGGTGGTGGAACAGAAGAGGTGAGCAGACCCTTTCCGTTGATAAGCTGTTTGTCCCTTCTG
Organism: Suncus etruscus; assembly: GCF_024139225.1. NCBI lineage: Eukaryota > Metazoa > Chordata > Mammalia > Eulipotyphla > Soricidae > Suncus > Suncus etruscus. The sequence goes on from NC_064857.1 coordinate 50,442,928, forward strand.
CAATGGTTTTTTGCAGTTTGCACAAGTGACTTTTACTGGTTTAGTAGGCTGCTGTTGAGCAGAAGGCTGGAAAATCTGTTTAGGAAGCGAGGCCACCGGTGATAAAGAATCCACCCCTGGTTGCTTCTGATTGCGGGGAAATGAAGCTGATTGGGAGATCCAAGAATCTTAAAAACAAAATGTGAAAGAGTAATGAAGCAATATTTACACATACTGAAATTTATAAATCAGTTTTATAGTTGTTTAAACATTACTAAAACAGTAGTCTAGTCCCTTTTATTAAACATTGTTGACACTCATCTTAGAAAGCAGAAGAGTACTCAAAATCAAAACCAACATGGGGAGAACATACAAATTCTAAATTGACAATGTTTTTTTGTTTTGTTTTGTTTTGTTTTTTTTTGGTTTTTGGGCCACACCCGGTGACACTCAGGGGTTACTCCTGGCTATGCGCTCAGAAGTTGCTCCTGGCTTGGGGGACCATATGGGACACCAGGGGATTGAACCGCGGTCCGTCCAAGGCTAGCGCAGGGAAGGCAGGCACCTTACCTTTACCGCCACCGCCCGGCCCCCTAAATTGACAGTGGTACAACCCAAAAACAGGTTAGTTTTTCCTAATCAACTTTAAAACTGCATTATCGGGCCCGGAGAGATAGCACAGCGGCATTTGCCTTGCAAGCAGCCGATCCAGGACCAAAGGGAGTTGGTTCGAATCCCGGTGTCCCATATGGTCCCCCGTGCCTGCCAGGAGCTATTTCTGAGCAGACAGCCAGGAGAAACCCCTGAGCACCGCCGGGTGTGACCCAAAAAAAAAAAAAACTGCATTATCGGGCCGGAGAGATAGCAAGCGGTGTTTGCCTTGCAAGCAGCCGATCCAGGACCAAAGATAGTTGGTTCGAATCCCGGTGTCCCATATGGTCCCCCGTGCTTGCCAGGAGCTATTTCCGAGCAGACAGCCAGGAGTCACCCCTGAGCATCGCTGGGTGTGGCCCAAAAACAAAAAAAAACTGCATTATCTAAACAGCTATCTACAGCAAAAAGGTAAAGTATACAGGTTATCAACTGGCTGGCAATATTTCACTTCAATAAGACTGAAAAGTTGTTTAAACTGAACTGTATTCTTCCCCAAATAAGAGATGAAACCAACCTCAAAAGACGGTAACTTCAGGGGGCCGGAGCAATAGTAAAGTGAGTAGGGTTGCACATAGCCAACCCATGTTTAATCCCCGGAATCCCATAAGGTCCCCTTAGCCTGCAGGAATGATTTTAAGGACAGAGCCAGGAGTAACCCCTGGACAACCCCAAGAGTGCCAAAAAGTAACATTCAAAAGGTATAAAAAACTTCATAGACTAGCATGTAGGAATCTCTTTAAAAAAACATGGGGCCGGGACCCAGAGAGATAGCACAGCGGTGTTTGGCTTGCAAGCAGCTGATCCAGGACCAAAGGTGGTTGGTTCGAATCCTGGTGTCCCATATGGTCCCCCGTGCCTGCCAGGAGCTATTTCTGAGCAGACAGCCAGGAGTAAACCCTGAGCACCGCCGGGTATGGCCCAAAAACTAATAGAGAAAAAAAAAAAAAAAAACATGGGGCCAAAGCAATAGTACAGTACCTAGGGCATTTGTCTTCACACGGCCAACCTGAGTTCAATCCCTGGCATCCCATATGGTCCTGAGATATCAGGAGTGGTTTCTGAGCGCAAGCCAAGCGTAATCCCTGAGCACTGCCAGGTATGACCCAAGTTTTGTTTTTTTGTTTTGTTTTGTTTTGTTTGTTTTTGGGCCACACCCAGCGGTGCTCAGGGGTTACTCCTTGCTCTCTGCTCAGAAATAGCTCCTGGCAGGCATGGGGGACCATATGGAACACCGGGATTCGAACCAACCACCTTTGGTCCTGGATCGGCTGCTTGCAAGGCGAACGCCACTGTGCTATCTCTCCGGGCCCGTTGTTTTGTTTTTTTTTAATAAAAAGCATAAATCAGGGGCCGGGAAGGTGGCGCTAGAGGCAAGCGCTATCATAGGACAGACCGTGGTTCGATCCCCTGGTGTCCCATATGGTCCCCCCAAGCCAGGGGCGATTTTGAGCGCATAGCCAGGAGTAACCCCTGAGCATCAAACGGGTGTCCCCCCCAAAAAAAAAAGCATAAATCACTAAAAAAAAATACTAACCTTTACTTAGCTGTTAAAATAGGAAATAACTGGGGGCCAGCAAGGTGGCCCTAGAGGTAAGGTGTCTGTCTGCATTGCAAGCGCTGGCCAAGGAAGAACCATGGTTCGATCCCCCAGCGTCCCATATGGTGCCCCCAAACCAGGGGCAATTCTGAGCGCTTAAGCCAGGAGTAACCCCTGTGCATCAAACGGGTGTGGCCCGAAAAACCAAAAAAATGGAAATAACTGACTTACAGAACTTTAAGGACTACATGTACATCAATAGAGAAGTATAAAAAAACATCAGCCACTCAATTTTAACAAATATAACAAAGATAAGATAAACTTACATAAGCTTTAATTCAAGACACCTTTTGAACATATGCAGTAAGTCAATTGCTTGCCTTGTATTCAGTCAACCAGAGATTGACCCCAAGATAGCCTATATGGTTCCCAAAACCACCAGGAGTGATCCCTAAGTATAGTGCCAGAAGTAAGCCTCAAGCACTTATGGGTATGGCACAAAAACAAAATAGGTTCTCTTTTGGGGAAGTGAAGACCTCCCAAGCAATGCTCAGAGGGACTGGGGCCCACAGCAATTCTAAGCAAGTCACATCAATTTAGTGCAAGGGCCCATGGATGTGATGCCACACAGGCTCTGCTGTATGAGGGAAACCTGGGTAACCACAGCAATGCTGAGGGTGACCTCTAGGGCCTCAACTGGCCAAATCCAATAGTACTCAGAGGCTGTACTACAGATGTTCAAGGAAGTACATAGTCCCAAGATACAAACACAGGTTGGGAACATATTTTTCGTTATTTTTTTTTGGTTTTTGGGTCACACCTAGCTGCGCTCAGGGGTTACTCCTAGCTCTACATTCAGGGGACCATATAGGATACCGGGATTCGAACCATTGTCCTTCTGCATGCAAGGCAAATGCCCTACCTCTATGCTATCTCTCCGGCCCATATAAGATTCTTAGGTTTAGTTTATTCTTAGGTATAGTTTATACAAACTATAAAAATATTTGATAATATATATCATATATACTCATAGTATACTATGAGTACTAACAGAAATTTTGTTAAAAAAACATGTAGTGGGCTGGAGAGATAGCATGGAGCTAAGACGTTTGCCTTGCATGCAGAAGAACAGTGGTTCGAATCCCGACATCCAATATGGTCCCCAGAGCCTGTGAGGAGCAGATTACTGAGTGTAGAGCCAGGAGTAACCCCTGAGCACCGCAGGTGTGACCCAAAAACCAAAAACAAAAAAACAAAAAACATAGTGACCAATCCATCATATACCACTACAAATCTGGCATCACACAGCATTAAAAAATGTCTAACATTAGGGCCCGGAGAGATAGCACAGCGGCGTTTGCCTTGCAAGCAGCCGATCCAGGACCAAAGGTGGTTGGTTCGAATCCCGGTGTCCCATATGGTCACCCGTGCCTGCCAGGAGCTATTTCTGAGCAGACAGCCAGGAGTAACCCCTGAGCAACGCCGGGTGTGGCCCAAAAACCAAAAACCAAAAAAAAAAAAAAAAAAAAATGTCTGACATTACATTGTGAGGGCACAGATATATCTATTCTCAACTGAGTAACATTTTCACAAGTCACCAGCTTACTACTCTTATTGTTCCACAGTCTCGTCTTTTGTGTTTTGGTTTTGGGGGGGGCCAAACCTGGCAGCGTTCAGGGCTTACTCCTGGCTCACTCAGAAATTGCTCCTGGCAGGTTTGGGGGACCATATAGGATGCTGGGGATCAATCCAGGTCATACAGAATCAGTGGTATGCAAGGCAAACGCCCTACCGTTGTGCTATTATTCTGTGCTATTACTCCAGTCTTTTCATTATATTACTAAAAGTAACAGTCCCCTCTCCCTTATTTTTGGGCCACAACGGGTAATGATCTGGGATTATTCCTGACTCAACACTCAGGGATCACTCCTGACAGGGCTTGGGGAATCAGATGGGGTGCCAGGGATCAAACCCAGGCTGGCTGTATGCAAGGCAAACACCCTACCCACTGTATTATCACTTTGCCCCCAACTTTATTTTCAAACTTTGAGGTCACTATTCCTAACCTCTACTACTTAAATTTCCCTTCATTATTTCCCTTACTAGTATCTCTGAATTTTGAACTTCCACATATATAAGCAACTTTCCTTGCATGCAGCTTGAATCCCTGGCTTGAATTTGTATTCAATAACCAAGTATTACAGGTAGTGACCCCTAAATAAATACCTTAAGCATTCCTTCTGATCAAGAAAAATTAATTGTGAATATGGGGCCGAAAGATAATACTGCAATTAGTGTTCATGCCTAACATGTACCCTACTGAGGTTCAATCCCCAGCACCACATGCTCACCCCACCCCATCCTGTAGCTCCAGGTGTGATCCTGATGGCCCCTAGTGCACTGCTTAGAAGGCCCGGGTATCCCTGGCATTGAAGGGCCCTAAAAGTATTGCATCTTTTGATTCTTGCCCTAAATAATTGGCCAAATTAAAACATCACCAGGGGAGGTGGGGGTGTCTTTCTGAACACTGCTTGGGAACTTCATCTCTCCCCACTAAAAAAAAATCCAATATTAATTGAACATATGGGACTAGAAGAATAGTACAGAAGATAGGTCATTTGCCTTGTAAATAGTCAATCTGGGTTTCAATCCCCAGAATCCCCTATGGTCCCCCAAGCGCTGCCAACAATGAACCCTGGGTGCTGAGCCAGGAGTAATCCCTGAACAATGCTGGATGGGGTCTAAAAACAAACTAATCTAAAAATCTGAACATTAACAAGAACATATAGTTTATGTTTACAAAGCAATTACTGACACCTTCAGGTTTTCAACTTTGTAGATACAGCACTGGAGAATAATTAGTAAAGAAACCAATATAAGGTTTTATTTTCTGGACTGTTTTAGGACCACACCAGAATCAGCTGTGCCCAAGGCAAGCACCCAACCCACTGTACCATCTATTTTAAACTGAAAGCAAAACTTTTATTTTTTTTAAACTGGCAAATTTCTATTCTGTTTAAGTTCAATTCAATTTAGAGCCTGTGTAAATCATGATTCCCTTATGTTACACGTCCTTACCTTCAAATTATCATTTCCTCTAATATCAAAATACCTTAGAAGTGATTAAATAATTTTATATAAATTATTTTATACAAGGGTTAATTTTCTCCCACTCACAATTATTCTAATTAGCCAAGACATTACAACTTTCTATTAACAAATACAAAATATATAAAAATAGGGCCTGGAGAGATAGCACAGCGATGTTTGCCTTGCAAGCAGCCGATCCAGGGCCAAAGGTGGTTGGTTTGAATCCCGGTGTCCCAGATGGTCCCCCGTGCCTGCCAAGAGCTATTTCTGAGCAGAGAGCCAGGAGTGGGGCTGGAGAGATAGCATGGAGGTAAGGCGTTTGCCTTTCATGCAAGAGGTCATCGGTTCGAATCCCAGCGTCCCATATGGTCCCCCGTGCCTGCCAGGAGCAATTTCTGAGCATGGAGCCAGGAGTAACCCCTGAGCACTGCCGGGTGTGACACAAAAACCAAAAAAAAAAAAAAAAAGAGAGAGAGAGAGAGCCAGGAGTAACCTCTGAGCAACGCTGGGTGTGGCTCCCCCCCCCCCAAAAAAATATATATATAATAAAAAGAAAAAATAAATAAAAGTATATGTATTACTTTTTTTTTTTTAATTTTTTGGCAACACAGGTGATGCTCAGGGGTTACTCCTGGCTTGGGGGACCATATGGGACACTGGGGATCGAACCACAGTTCTTCCTAGTATAGCACCAGCAAAGCAGATGCCTTACCGCTCCATGCCACCACTCTAGTCTTATTTATACTTTCTTTTTAATATCTTTATTTAAATACTGTGATTACAAATATGATTGTAGTTGGGTTTCAGTCATGTAAAGAACACCCCCCTTCACCAGTGCAACATTCCCATCACCAAAGTCCCAAATATCCCTCCTCCGCACCATACCCCTGTCTATACTCTTAGACAGGCTTTCTACTTTCCTCATTCATTCACATTGTTAGGCTAGTTCTCAATGTAGTTATTTCTCTAACTATACTCAATACCCTTTGTGGTGAGCTTCATGAAGTGAGCTGTAACTTCCAGCCCTCCTCTCGTCTCTGAAAATTATTGCAAGAGTGTCTTTCATTTTTCTTAAAACCTATAGATGAGTGAGACCATTCTGCGTCTCTCTCTCTGACTTATTTCACTCAGCATAATAGATTCCATGTACATCCATGTATAGGAAAATTTCATGACTTCATCTCTCCTGACGGCTGCATAATATTCCATTGTCTAAATGTACCACAGTTTCTTTAGCCATTTATCTGGTGAAGGGCATTTCAGTTGTTTCCAGAGTCTTGCTATAGTAAATAGTGCTGCAATGAATATAGGTGTAAGGAAGGGATTTTTGTATTGTATTTTTGTATTCCTAGGGTATATCCCTAGGAGTGGTATAGCTGGATCGCATGGGAGCTCAATTTCCAGTTTTTGGAGGAATCTCCCTATCACTTTCCATAAAGGTTGGACTAGACGGCATTCCCACCAGCACTGGATAAGAGTTCCTTTCTCGGGGCCGGAGAGATAGCATGGAGGTAAGGCGTTTACCTTTCATGCAGGAGGTCATCGGTTCGAATACCGGCATCCCATATGGTCCCCTGTGCCTGCCAGGAGCAATTTCTGAGCCTGGAGCCAGGAATAACCCCTGAGCACTGCCGGGTGTGACCCAAAAACCACAAAAAAAAAAAAAAAAAAAAGAGTTCCTTTCTCTCCACATCCCCGCCAGCACTGCTTGTTCTCATTCTTTGTGTGCTAATCTCAGTAGCGTGAGATGGTACCCCATAGTTGTTTTGATTTGCATCTCCCTGATGAATAGTGATGTGGAGCATTTTTTCATGTGCCTTTTTGCCATATGTATTTCTTCTTTTACAAAGTGTCTGTTCATTTCTTCTCCTCATTTTTTGATGGGATTAGATTTTTTTTTCTTGTAAAGTTCCATCAGTGCCTTGTATATTTTGAATATTAGTCCCTTATCTGATGGGTATTGGGTGAATAGTTTCTCCCACTCATTGGATGGCTCTTGTATTCTGGGCACTTCCTTTGAGGTGCAGAAGCTTCTCAGTTTAATATAGTCCCATCAGTTTATCTCTGCTTCCACTTGCTTTGGAAAGTGCAGTTTCCTCCTTTAAGATGCCTTTAGTCTCAATTGTCATGAAGTGTTTTACCTACATGTTGTTCTATATACCTTATGGTATCAGATCTAATATCAAGGACTTTTTATCCATTTGGATTTTATCTTGGTACATGGTGTTATCTTTTAACATGGTGTTATACTTTTAATGAGTGCACATTTAAAAGTTGGATTATTTTTTAGTGAATAGGAATATAATTCCTATAATACATAAAACTGATTCAGCAGACATTCAAGATATTGCTTCAGATTTGATTTCCAGCATTACACTGTCCCCTGAGCTAGTATAAGCACCTGATTAGTTTATGACTCATAAAAAAAATAAGAAACATGACAGAAGCGATAGCACAGCAGTCGGGCATCTGCCTTGCACACAGCTGATCCAGGACGAACCTCTGCGGGCCAGAAGGAGGAAGGAGGGGAGGGGGAGGAAGGGAGAGGGGAGGGAGGGGAGGGAGAGGGAGAGAGGGAGGGAGGGAGGGAGGGAGGGAGGGAGGGAGGGAGAGGGAAGGAGGGAGGAAGGGAGGGAGGGAGAGGGAAGGAGGGAGGGAAGGAAGGAAGGAAGGAAGGAAGGAAGGAAGGAAGGAAGGAAGGAAGGAAGGAAGGAAGGAAGGAAGGAAGGAAGGAAGGAAGGAAGGAAGGAAGGAAGGAAGGAAGGAAGGAAGGAAGGAAGGAAGGAAGGAAGGAAGGAAGGAATACCACCACCACCACCACCATGGCTAGGAACTAACACAGCAGTTAAAGTACAAATCTGAGTGCCGGAGTGATAACAGAGTGGTAGGGCATTTGCCTTGTAAGCTACTGACCCAAGATGGACCTGGGTTCAATCCTGGGCATCCCACATGGTCATTCTTCCTACCCCAGCCTGCCAAGAGTGATTTCTGAGCGCAAAGTGAGGAGTAACCCCTGAGCACAGCCAGGTGTGGCAAAAAAAATAAAATTTAATTAATTAATTAATAAAGTTACAAGTCTGTTCTATACCTGTCATGGGTTTGAATCCCAGCACCACACAGTCCCCCAAACATTAGAGATACAGCCCTGGTTGGGGCCCATACAAGCCCAAGTTTGATACCACGCATTCCATATGGTCCCCTGAGGCTGCCAGGAGCAATTTCTGAGCCAGAGCCAGGAGTAAAACCCAAGCGCCGTGTGGCCCCCCAAAAAATAGAGATACAGTCCTAGCAACCCCTAAATACCTCCAGGGTAGTCTACGTATCCACAGCACTGCTAGGTCTTAACAGCATTGTATCTGCAAGACTTTGCACTGAACGACTTGTCCAGTTGGCCAGGTATTCCTGGTGGGGAACACCCGAGACTGTTGAGTACCACTTAGGGTGGCCCCTGGGTAGAGGAACAAACAGAATCAAAATTTGTGTATAAGAATATTGCGGATGGGGGCCGGGAAGGTGGCGCTAGAGCTAAGGTGTCTGCCTTACAAGCGCTAGCGTAGGACGGACCTCGGTTCGATCCCCCGGCGTCCCATATGGTCTCCCCAAGCCAGGGGCGATTTCTGAGCTCATAGCCAGGAGTAACCCCTGAGCGTCAAACGGGTGTGGCCCAAAAACCAAAAAAAAAAAAAAAAAAAGAATATTGCGGTATTTTGGCGTCAGACCGAAAGCACAGCAGTAGGGTATTTGCCTTGCATACTGCTGACCTTAGACAGACCCGGGTTCGGTCCCCAGTATCTCATATGGTCCAGCCAGGAGCAACTCCTGAGCACAAAGCCAGGAGTAACCCAGGTGTGGCCCAAGAACCACCCCCCACAAATTTTGAGTTATTTAAAAAATGAAAACTAGGGGCCAGAGCGATGGCGCCGTGGTAGAGCATTTGCCTTGCGTGTGGCTGACCTCGGGTGGAGAGCTGTTTGATCCCCTGGTGTCCCATATGGTCCCCCAAGCCAGGAGCAATTTCTGAGCGCATAGCCAGGATTAATGCTGAGCGTCACCAGGTATGAACCCCCCAAAAAGAGAAAAGAAAACTAAAGCTGAGCTCAAATTAACAAAATAACAATTACCCTTAAAGTATTTATTATTATGCATTTAAAGGGTAAAAGAGAGAAAACTAACCTCAGATTAGAATTCTCTTTGGGGAGATTAAATGTAATTTTCTTTTTCACATTCTTATTTTATATACGAATATATATAAAAAAATCAAAAGAGGAGGCTGAGAAATAGCATGGAGGTAGCGCTTTTTGCCTTGCATGTAGAAGGACGATGGTTCGAATCCCGGCATCCCATATGGTCCCCCAAGCCTGCCCGGAGCGAATTCTGAGAGTAGAGCTAGGAGTAACCCCTGAGAGTTGTTGGGTATGACCGAATAACAAAAACAAAACAAAACAAAAAAATCAAAACAGGTTATTGTGAGGAGGCTTGAAGACTCCTAAGCAACGTTCAGAGAACCCAGAGGCCACTCCTCACTACACAGGTCTGACAACTTAGTGAAACAACACTAGGGAGTCAGCAGGGTGACATCCTGCAGTGCCTGGAATACCATGTGCTAATATCAAACTCAACCACAACTTGCAGGTGCTCCAACCCTTTGTGCTACTTCCCTAACCCAAAATCAAAATCTTGCATATGCAAAACTGATCCTTTATAAAACTTTTCATAAGCTGAAAACTACAATAAAAAACAGTCAAATGGGGCCAGAGAGTGAGCATGGAGGTAAGGCGTTTGCCTTGCGTGCAGAACGTGCAGAAGGACGGTGGTTCAAATTCTGGCATCCCATATGATCCCCTGAGCCTGCCAGGAGCAATTGCGTAGAACCCTGAGCGCTGCTGGGTGTGACCCAAAGAAACAAAAAAAAAAACAAAAGACACTTAAATAAATAACTGTTAGTAGTATGACAATATGGATTTTTCTGGAAAAGTATTAATCTAATTATGTTCATACTCATACCCACACACACATCCCACCAAAAAAAACCCACATCCAGAGGCAGACAACAAAAGGCACTCACAGATTGAACAACTGACCAACAGACCAACCTACCAACCTACCTCTATAATACAAACACATGTGGTCTTATAAGTCAAGAATATTTTTTTTTTTTTGGTTTTTTTTTTTTGAGTTTTTTTGGGCCACACCCGGGAATGCTCAGGGGTTACTCCTGGCTATGTGCTCAGAAGTTGCTCCTGGCTTGGGGGACCATATAGGACACCGGGGGATCGAACGCGGTCCGTCCAAGGTTAGCGCAGGCAAGGCAGGCACCTTACCTTTAGCGCCACCGCCCGGCCCCTAAGAATTTTCAAAACAATAGTAAGAAACGTATTTTTCTTAAAATCACTAAATTGTGTTTTGTTTTGTTTTGTTTTTTGGTTTTTGGGCCACACCCGGTGACACTCAGGGGTTACTCCTGGCTATGTGCTCAGAAGTCGCTCCTGGCTTGGGGGACCATATGGGATGCCGGGGGATCGAACCGTGGTCCGTCCAGGGCTAGCGCAGGTAAGGCAGGCACCTTACCTCTAGCGCCACCGCCCGGCCCCACTAAATTGTGTAAGACCAAAAATTTTATGAAAGCACAGATAACCATTCTTTAGTCTATTAACTTTACTTCTATGATATAGTCTACTCTATAGAAATATGAAATTCAAACATAATATGTACCTACTATAATAAAATATGGCAGACTATGTAAAATTAAAATATGTAAATGGTATACACATCAGAGCTGAGCTAAAAATATTAACAAATTAACAAACAGAGTAAGTTGGAGCAAGCTGTCAATCTTAATGTTTTGAGAAATTACAGTAAAATTAAATGAAGGAAAGGTAGAAGCAAATTTATCATACTTCAACTTAGTTAGAAAATAAAAAGGAAAATGACAGAGGATTCGAGAGATAGCACTGTGGGGGTTAAGCCACACAGCCTTCCATAATTGATCCTCTGCATAGCCTCTAAGCACAGAAATAGGAATAGCTCCCAAGTACCCAAGCTCCCAAGGATCAGGAAAGAGGGGCCCGGAGAGATAGCACAGCGGCGTTTGCCTTGCAAGCAGCCGATCCAGGACCAAAGGTGGTTGGTTCGAATCCCGGTGTCCCATATGGTCCCCCGTGCCTGCCAGGAGCTATTTCTGAGCAGACAGCCAGGAGTAAACCCTGAGCAATGCTGGGTGTGGCCCAAAAACCAAAAAAAAAGGATCAGGAAAGAATCTTTAATTAGTGCTATAAGAAACTTCCTTCATTTTCAAATTCAATTTTCCAAATATTCAATAACATCTCTCACACATTTTTTTGTTTTTTGGCGGCACTTACTCCTGGCACTGTGCTCATAAATTGCTCCTGGCAGGCACAGGGGACTATATAGGATGCCCGGATTCGAACCACTGTCTGGCTGCAAGCAAGGCAAACTCCTACCGCTTTGCTATCTCTCCACCCACAATAAAAAAAAATTTTTTTAAAGAATATTCTTGGGGGCCCGGAGAGATAGCACAGCGGCGTTTGCCTTGCAATCAGCCAATCCAGGACCAAAGGTGGTTGGTTCGAATCCCGGTATCTCATATGGTTCCCCAGTGCCTGCCAGGAGCTATTTCTTTTTTTTTTTTTTTTTTTTTTTTTTTTGGCCACACCCAGCATTGCTCAGGGGTTACTCCTGGCTGTCTGCTCAGAAATAGCTCCTGGCAGGCACGGGGGACCATATGGGACACCAGGATTTGAACCAACCACCTTTGGTCCTGGATCGGCTGCTTGCAAGGCAAACGCCGCTGTGCTATCTCTCCCGCCAGGAGCTATTTCTAAGCAGACAGCCAGGAGAAAACCCTGAGCACCGCCAGGAGTGACCCAAAAACCAAAAACCAAAAACAAAAAAAAAAAGGATGTTCTTGGGGCCCATTAGATAGTATGGAGGTAAGATGTTCGCCTTGCATGCAGAAGGAAGGTGGTTTGAATCCTGGCATACCATATGGTCCCCCAAGCCTGCCAGGAGCAATTTCTGAGCGTAGACCCAGGAGTAACACCTAAGCACTGCCGGGTGTGACAAAAAAAAATTTATTGTAAATCACACATTATTCTCCACAATTCTGAGATTGATAATTGCTAGAGCCTAATTTAAATAATTTTATATACATACATATGATTAATATAAAGTCAGAGGTACATGAAATCAACTCAAAGGTTTGAGGGCATATAAAGGAATAAAAAGATATGACCCTAAGAAAGAGATAATTCCTGAGATTTCTCTAGTGTTTTCAGAGAAAAGCTGGCACAAAAAAAAAACTTTCAAATAGTCAAGAAGCTTTTAAGACTTTATAAAAACCAAAAGGACTAATAAAATAAAAGTTTAAAATCATATAGAAATCAAAATTAGCTTCCTCTAATCCCCTCCTTCCTTTCCTGCCCCCCTATTTTTTCCTTTTCCCCCTCTCCACCCTCTAAAAAAAATGTCAAAATTAAACAGAAAGTGAAAACAAATTTAAATGCATGTATAGCTGTGCAACATATGCAGGCGATCAAATCCATGAATTTGGAGGTCATGTTCATGCTGGGCCAAATATAAGAGACTTGAGCTAGGGGGTCCATTAGGTTATCCTAAAACCAATTCTATCCCGACCTTCACAACCTTTCTCTCAGACTCTGCAGATTCCAAGAGACAACTATAGTTAAGTCTTTGGAGAATCAAAAGATAGAAACCGTTTATTGACTCCATGGGAACTGGTTCACAGAATTCCTGCTTTATTCAAGAAGAATTACTTTTCTGGGCCCAGAGAGATAGCACAGCAATAGGGCATTTGCCTTGTATGCAGCTGATTCTAAAAGATGGTGGTTCGAATATCGGCATCCCATATGGTCCCCCATCCCCAGTGCCTGCCAGATCACTGCCGGGTGTAACCCAAAAGCAAACAATAATAATAATATTTTTTACTTTTCTGGGGCGAAAGAGATAGTACAGTGGTGGGGCATTTGCCTTGCATGCGGCCAGACCGAGAAGGACCCAGTTGGAATCCCATCATCCCAGTTGGACGAACTGGTATGCCTGGAACCCAGAGTCTGTCTTATGCCAATAAATTTCTGGCGTGAGGCCTTTTTGTAATCAGGTCAAGAATTTTTTTTCGGGGGCCGGGCGGTGGCGCTGGAGGTAAGGTGCCTGCCTTGCCTGCGCTAGCCTAGGACGGACCGAGGTTCGATCCCCCGGCGTCCCATATGGTCCCCCAAGAAGCCAGGAGCAACTTCTGAGCGCATAGCCAGGAGTAAGCCCTGAGCGTCACAGGGTGTGGCCCAAAAACAAAAAAAAAAAAAAAGAATTTTTTTTCCATTTTCCCCATTTTACTGGACCTATGCAAACAACGGCGATTGCCACTATCACACCTTTACTATACTTTTTTACTCTTATCCTTTAAGGAAAAAAAATACAACTTATTGAACTTAAAAACAAATAACTGTAGCAGAATGCCTGTCTCGAATACAGGCAGGGGATGAGAAGGGGGGAGGGGGTAATGTTACACTGGTGAAGGGAGGTGTTCTGGTTATGACTGTAACCCAAATATGATTATGTTACTTAAATAAAAAATATATTTAAAAAAATTGGCCCCTGGCTTGGGTTGACCATATGGGACCCCCGCGGTAGCGATCTTTCCTTGGCTAGCGCTTGCAAGGCAGATACCTTACCTCTAGCGCCACCTCGCCAGCCCAGGTTTCACATCTCTTATTAGTTATAAACATCAAGAATATTAACATATATAAGCTAAGCAAAGTAGCACCAACTACTACAATGAAAAGAATCAGTCAAAATTTTAATTCATATGCATGGGGTTAGGGTTAGGATTAGAGACTGCTGACTACTTACCAGGATTATGATGTGTTGCAGATTCTCCATTCTGAAAAACGTCTCCTGCCACATTCATTCTACCAGGATTAAAAGGTCCTACTCCAGTCTTGCTCTGTGAAGTTAAAGATGGGGTGTATGTTTGTATATTAACAGCAAAATTACTTGGCTGTAGTCCGTTAGAGACATCTCCCAAGTTGGTATTTTGCAGTGATGTTACATGTGTAATCATTAAGTTCATATCTCTCCCGTCTGTATTTTCTAATTGGCCATCATTCACAGAGCTTACACCTGTTTCTAAAGTTGTAACATTAGCAATCTGAATTTCAGAGTCTGGTTCTGTGGTGATACCACTATTACCCATTCCTGCATTTACCTTACTTCTTGAAAAAGTAGGAGTGGAGAAATCCGTATCATTGGTTCTGTTTTTAGTTTCAGAAGGTCGTCGTTCAATAAAATTGGAGGAATTTTTCTCCTGACCTTGATTTGTTTCCATGTCTTCTTCATCATCAATGACAATTGTCTCACTTACACTCCCCTTCTGAGAAGCCAATTCTTTTGAGGAAGGAAGAATTTTTGAGTCATTTCCTTGTAGTTCTTCGTTTTTGGATGATGTAAATGTTATGGCTCTTTGATCAGGTACCACTGGTGGGGGAGGTTGTACAGGTTCGATAAAAACAACATCATCATCATCTTCTACCGATGAGTTTTGAAACTTATTAGCTCTGGATAGTAAAGGATTAGATGGACTACTGAATGAATTTCCTACATTTGTGAGACTAGTTGCCATGGTCGTATTCCCTAATAAAACAGGAGTCTGATCAGTCAGTTCCAATCCTGCCACTGATCCTGTGTCCATGCCAGTGTCTGTTAATGAGATGGAAAACAGAAATTGTCAGTATGTGATTTTAAATTATTCTAATTAAATATTACTTCAGTAATATATAAATTTTATGTTCTACCACCTTCTTATAGAGCACACTATTTAATCTAAAACCTTAAAATGAAACAGAGGGCCCGGAGAGATAGCACAGCGGTGTTTGCCTTGCAAGCAGCCGATCCAGGACCAAAGGTGGTTGGTTCGAATCCCGGTGTCCCATATGGTCCCCCGTGCCTGCCAGGAGCTATTTCTAAGCAGACAGCCAGGAGTAACCCCCGAGCACCGCCGGGTGTGGCCCAAAAACAAAAAAACAAAAAAAATGAAACAGAAATCGCCCCACATACCCAACAAAATAAAATCTTTAGTTTTATACCATTAAATAAAATGAGTGTTGGAGCAATAACATAGCGTTAGGGCACCATGCTGCCAACCCCAGATGGGCATGGATCAATCCCCGGCATCTCTATGGTCCCCCAAGCCTACAGAGCGATTTCTGAGCACAGAGCCAACAGTAACAACCCCTAAGCACTGCTGGGTGTGACCCAAAACACAAACAAAAAAATTATATGGCCTAATCCTTAACTTTTTTTTTTTCATTTTCTTTTAATGCCTCCAAATGGTTCCAGTTCTATATAACTAAATCACTTCAATCATTATTTTGTGGTTCTTTATAATCATGTATTATATAATATGTTTAAGGATGGTCCCTAAACATATCAAGAATCTGTAATATTGGGTTCAGAATATTAGCACAGAGGTAGGGCATTTGCCTTGCATGCAGATGGCCCAAGTTCACCCAAGTCTGCCATAAGTGCCCTCCTTGAGCACAGAGGAGTAACCCCTGAATCCAGCCAGGTGTGGTCCAAAAACAAAAACAAACAAAGCAATCTGTAATGTTTTACCTTAAAGAGGAAAAAAAAAAGTAGGGATCATTGCATAATATAAATAATCTAAGTATTTTCGAGTTAAATTACCTGATGGAATCTAAATACAACCATAAACATAGCATTAGGAACAGGAGATAGAGGGAGATTATAGGAAGAACAGGCCATCTGATCATAGGTGAACTTATAAATAGCCCAGGAAATGGTGGCAGTCATAAGACATAGAGAGACAAGAATTGGATTCTCCTCTAAAATCCTCCAGAGGAAAGCATGACGGTATGCACAACTTGACGAATTTAGTGTCACTGATTTCTAACTTCTGACTTCCAGAACTTTGAAAACAAAATTTCTTTTTGTCAAGCCAATAAGTTTGCAGTAATTTATCATGAGTGACAAATTTTGTACAATTTCAAAACAATCCTTGATGCATTATTTATCCTACTGCAATCATTTAGAAACACTGGTTATGGGATTGAAGAAAGTACAGTGGGTAAAGGAGCAGGAGTGAAAATACAGTAGGTAAGGCACTTGCCTTGCATATAACCAAACAGGTTCTAACCTCTGCACCCCAAATGATCTTCCCAAAGCACTACCAGAAGTGATCCCTGAGTGCAGAGCCAAGAGTAACCCCCTGACAACACTGGGTGTGGCACCAAAAACAAAACCAAACAAAAAGGCAAGTGCTTTGCATGTGGTCAAACCAGATCCAATCATTGAGCACAAAGCCCGAAATAAACCCTGGCACAGAGGGGTATCGCCCAAACCCCCAACCCAAATACTGTCATAAGAATGACAGATTGGAGCTGGAGAGATAGCACAGTGCTAAGGTGTTTGCCTTGCATGCAGCCTCCCCAGGGTGGATCTGGGTTTGATTCCCAGCATCCCATATGGTCCCTCAAGCCTGCCAGGAGAGATTTCTGAGCACAGAGCCAGAAGTAACTCCTGAGCATCACTAGGTATGACTCAAAAATCAAAAACCGAAAGAAAAAAGAAAAAAAAAGAATGACTTAGATTAGGCCAGAGAGATAACACAGCAGAAGGGTATTTCCCTTGTACACAGCCGACCCAGGTCAGACAGTGGTTCAAATCCTGGCATCCCGAATGGTCCCCCACAGACTGCCAGGAGCAATTTCTGAGTGCAGAGCCAAGAATAACCCCTGAGCACCTCTGGGCATGACCCAAAACAAAACAAACAAAAAAAAGGACTTACATATCCAAATCACACAGCTACATGCCCAAATCTTTATCTCAACAATTTATATTCTTCATCGTTTTATTTTCAATTAATATTTTCTGAGCACCAACTAAATATAATGGATAGTACTAAAGCCAAAATCATGTGAAAGTTGCCCAAAATAAAAAACAAATGCTTGAGCTGATGAAGAGGGCAAAGAGAGGGGCATAGGTCAAAGTAAAACTTAATAGATCTCCCTAATCTCAGTGACTAAACAGGGTTAAAAACAAAACCAATATAGGGCCCGGAGAGATACAGCTGATCCAGGACCAAAGGTGGTTGGTTCGAATTCCGGTGTCCCATATGGTCCCCCGTGCCTGCCAGGAGCTATTTCTGAGCAGACAGCCAGGAGTAACCCCTGAGCAACGCCGGGTGTGGCCCAAAAACCAAAAACCAAAAAAAAAAAAAAAACAAAAACAATATAAAAAGAAAACCCAAACCTAGAAGGAAACAAAATGAAATGTGGAGTATGTGAATATAACTTGCAGGTAAATTTGTAAATAGAATGTATGGAATTCTGATTTATCAAGGTAGCCTCTTTCTAAACTATTTGAAAAGGTAAGTAGTAAATATACATTTCTCTATTTTTGTTTGGGGTCACACACACTCTTGGCTCTATGCTCAGAAATCGCTCCTGGCAGGCTCAGGGGACCGTATGGGATGCCAGGATTCAAACCACTGTCCTTCTGCATGCAAGGAAAACACCCTACCTCCATGCTACCTCTCTAGGACCCTCCCCCCTTTTATTTTTCAAATATAGTTTTTTTTTTGTTTTTTGTTTTTTTTGTTTGTTTCTGGGCCACACCCAGTAACGCTCAGGGGTTATTCCTGGCTATGCGCTCAGAAGTTGTTCCTGGCTTGGGGGACCATATGGGACACCGGGGGATCGAACTGTGGTTCGTCCAAGGCTAGCACAGGCAAGGCAGGCACCTTACCTCTAGCACCACCGCCCGGCCCCCAAATATAGAGTTTTTAAAGATAGATTTTTAGTTTTTGTTTTTGGGGTTTGGACCACACTCAGCGGTGCTCAGGGGTTACTCCTAGCTTTGTACTCAGAAATCACTCCTGGCAGGCTCGGAGGACCATATGGGATGCCGGGAATCAAAACCGGGTCCATTCTGAGGCAGCTTTGTGCAAGGTAAATGCCCGCCACGTGTGCTACTGTGCTATCACTCCAAGCGCTAGCCCCTTAAAGATGGTTATAAAGACCGAAATATCAACATTTAAATCCTCTGTAATCTGGGTTTTTTGTAATAAAGTCCACAAAGACTGCACTGCTTATACTACTATATAAAGTCTCTGAAAGGACAATGACATAAAATGATGCTAGAACTGAACAGAAGAGTGACGGATGGAAAAATTCAAGCACAGTAAAAATCAAAGTGATTGGAACATGCAAATGAGGTGAAATATAAAAACGGATGCAAGATAATAAAATGAATTACAGAGCACAGCATATTTACAAAATACCACCCTATATACTTGAGAAACAATAAACAAACAGCTGAACTTTGTTATCATCAGAAAGCAAAAATTCTAAAGGTTTTAGTTTGATTTTTACTGTAACAAAAAACATTGCAGTGTTTTCACTAAAAGGCTAATACAACCTCACTTATGTTTACACTGCAAGGGAAATATACCACAAAAGAGCAAAACTGGAAGAAAAAAGCCCAACTAGCTGGTCACTTATCACCGATGACATATCTCAGTGAGATATGAAACAATATTAATGATAAGAGACAGAAAAACTAAATTGCTTTTTTTTCCTCTTCACGTGTTTATAAAGCTTTTCATAATAATAATAATAACCTACAAAATAACCTGAGTTGTTTATATTCAAGGTTCTAAGACAACACACCAATTTTCAAACACCATGTACAAAAGAAAACTCAATTCCAAAACCAGTCCACTCATCCTTAAGTGTTGTCTTCAGTAATGAAGACAAGTTAATGTGGAAATGGCAAAAGATACTTATTCTGCTTTAAAACATTATGGGAAATTATTTGCTTTTCCAAAGACCTACAAACTATCATTCCATTTAAGGTATTTTATTGGTTTGTTTTCTTGTTTGTAGAGCTGGGAATCAAATCCAGGACTTCACACACACAAGGTATGTGCTCTACTGCTATGCTACATCCCCAACCAAATATATAAGACAATTTTAAATACATTTTCAAAACTTAAATAGAAACACTACTACTCCAAAGTGGAGGTTCCCAAACATACTTAACCTACTAACAACCCCTTTTCTGAAAGATAATTAATTACTCAGTGCCCGCGGGCAGCAAACAGACCTCCATACAACATTGTGTGGCCCTGCCCTAGAGGAATCTTTTTTTGTTTTGTTTTGTTTTAGTTGTTTGGGTCACACACCCCCAATGTTCAAGGCTAACTACTGACTTTGCACTCAAGGATCACCCCGACTTTGCCTCCTGCGGCCCCAGGTAAACTGAGTTTGAGACCCCTGATTTAGGGGAAGGGTGAAGAAATAACACAGCAAGTAAGACGTATACCCTGCACACGGCTGACCCAGGTGTGCACTGTAGAAATGACCCTTGCACATAGAGCCAGGTATAAGCCCTAGCACCACTGAATGTGGCCCAAAAACAAACAAACAAGTAAAAAAGAAATATTCATGTTGGGACCTGAGCAATAGTACAATGAGTAGGACACTTGCCTTGCACAAAGCTGACCTAGGTTCAATCCCTGGCATCCCAAATGGTCACCCAAACATAGCCAGAAGTGAGTCCCTGAGTGCAGAGCAAAGAGTAACCCCTGAATATTGCCAAGTGTGACCAAATCACAAGACAAGGTAAGAATATTTATTTTGCTTTGATATAACATTTATGTTATGTTGATAGTACTATGACATCATTGCATATCAAAATGTTCATAATTCAGTAATTTTAGTGTATAGTACATTAATCAATAATGCTTAACAAATACTTCATTCTTGTTATGAGCATTACTCATTTAGATAATTGTTGGTTTTTGTTTTGGTTTTGGTTTTTGGATCAAACCCAGTGGCACTCAGGGGTTACTCCTGACTCTGTGCTCAGAAGTCACCCTGGCAGGTACAGGGGACTATATGGGATGCTGGGATTCAAACCACCGTCTGTCCTGGATCAGCTGCATGCAAGGCAAACACCCTATCGCTATGCTATCTCTCCGGCCTCATTTCAGGTAAGTGTTATAGCCCACCCTGAAGTAAAAATATTATTTCCAATGTTCAGATTGAAAGAAAATTCAGCCTCAAAATTAAGCCTGTAGGGCCAGACCAATATATAGCAGGTAGAGTGCTTGCCTGCATTCGAGTGGCCCAGGTTTGATCCCCAGTGTCCCATATGGTTCCCTGAGCCCATCAGGAGTGATTCCTAAGCCAGTAGTAAACCCTGAGCATTGTTGGGTATGACCCAAAACCTTTAAAAAAAAAAAAAAACTAAGCCTGTACAGCGCCTGGAGCAAGAGGATAGGGCACTTGCCTTGCACATGGCCATCCCAAGTTCAATTTCCAATACCCAATATGGATACTCTAAGCTGGCCCAGAGTGATCCCTGAGTGCAGAGACAGGAGTAAGCCCTGAGCGATACTGGATGTAACAACCCTTGCCTCAAAAAAATAAAATCCTGCAATGGACTGCTGCCAGGGTGCCATTGAGCAATGACTGGGAGGATGATTCAAAAGACTGAACACAGGGCCCGGAGAGATAGCACAGTGGCGTTTGCCTTGCAAACAGCCGATCCAGGACCAAAGGTGGTTGGTTCGAATCCCGGTGTCCCATATGGTCCCCCGTGCCTGCCAGGAGCTATTTCTGAGCAGACAGCCAGGAGTAAACCCTGAGCACCAACGGGTGTGGCCCAAAAACCAAAAAAAAAAAAAAAAAAAAAAAAAGACTGAACACATACTTTGTATGCAGGAGCCCTGGGTTTAAATCTCAGCAGCACAGTTTTTTCAGAACAATCAGATGAAGCTCCAAAGGAAAAAGAAAAGATGTTCAAGCAATCATGGCAAAGAAGGATGACCCTGGCAAGTGGACAAGCATCATGGTCATCCCTGGCCAGCATTACAACCTGACCATTAAACCGCAACTCCAGATTAGCCCCTTTGTATGCATCTCCCCAGTTTCAATCCCTGGCATCCCATATGTCCCTCAAGCCTGCCAGTAGCAAACTAAACACTGACAAGTAGGCCAAGTATGTTCAACCCCCAACAAATGTGAAAAAAAAAACCAACAGTATAAGGGACTTTTGTGGCCAAGTGATAGCACAGCAGGAAGGGCATTTATCTTGCACACAACCAACCTAAATTCAATCCCCAGCATCCCATATGGTCCGAGTGATTCCTGAGCACAAAACCAGTAGTATCCCGATGTCACCAGATGTGGTTCAAAACCCCTTCCAAACCCCAAAAAGTGAAGCATAAACATCAGCAAGCACCTAAGACAATTTATGCAAGTTCCGTATACAAAGTGTGACCCTGTTCTTCACAATAACAAAAAAGAAAGAACAAAGGGAGTGGAGGGAGGTAGTTAAAATAAAAAGAATATAAATGAGATTGAGGTCAAGCACAGGCTTAGGTATGTGCTCCCTGAGTTGTATATTTCAGGTACCACCAAAAACACATAAGCTAAACCTGAGGTTAATGTTCATTCATCAGAATGATGGTAGTATTAAGCAAAATAACAATTTTCAGAGAAAAAGACAAATCTTCATGTATTATGAAATTCAAAGCTTCAAGTACATGAGTTTCTATATCCTTTGTTTCTGCTTACCTAAAAGAGAAAAAATTTCCCCTAGGCAGTGGCAAAGCAATGGCCTTTCAGGGTTCAATCCCCAGTACCACATATGGTCCAATGACCACCACTGGTCCAATGACCCCACCCCACCCCCCCCAAAAAAACTCATGTTCCCCAACCAAAAGATAGCAAAACCTTGTCAGCACAGAGCAATCAATGTCACAAAACAGAATAATGGGGGGCCAGAGGGATAGCACACTAAGTAAAGCATTTGCCTTTAATGTGGCGGACCCAGGTTCAATCTCCAGCATCCCATATGGTCCCTCGTGCCTAGTCCTACCAGGAGCGATTTCTGAACACAGAGCCAGGAATAACCCAAGTGCCATCAGGTGTATCCAAAAAAAAAAAAAAAAAAAAGCAAATAAATAAACCAACAAAATAGAATAATAAGGTACAGTGGACAGGGCACTTGCTTGCCATGCACATGGCCAACCAGGTTTGGATTCCAGCATCCCATGTGGTCCCCCAACCATGACCAGGACTTATGTCTGGGTGCAGAACCAGAAGAAACCCCTGAACACTACTGGTGTGGCCCAAAAACCAAAAGCAATAAATCAAAACCAGAATAACTACTCAGTTGCAATATCTATTATCATTCAAAGTTGGAGGAATAGTTAAGAGAGTGGGAAGGGTGTTTACCTTGCATGCAACCAACTCAGGTTCAATTGCCAATGTGGTTCCCTGAGCTTGCCAGGAGTAATTTCTGAGCTTAGAGCCAGCAGTAACAACTGAATGCCATTAGATGTGGCCCATAAACAAAACAAAAAAAAAAAAAAAAAACAAAACTACATCATTCAAATAAAACCTATTTCATTAAGACACATTTTTAGGCCAAGTCAATTTCCAATTACCTATTTAGATTATTAAGCAAATCACTTCTCTGGGATTTTTTTAAAAGCTAAAAAAAAAAATTTTAGGGCAGGAGAGATAGCACAGCGTTAGGGTGATTCCCAGCATCCCAAATGGTCCCCCAGGGACCAGAGAGATAGCACAGCGGTAAGGCGTTTGCCTTAAGGACAGTTCAAATCCTGGCATCCCATTTGGTCCCCCGAGCCTGCCAGGAGCTATTTCTGAGCATAGAGCCAGGAGTAACCCCTGAGCACTGCCAGGTGTAACCCAACAACAACAACAAAAAAATGGTCCTCCAACCCTGCCAATGGCGACATTTTTTTTGGGGGGGGGCCACACCCGGCTGTGCTCAGGGGTTACTCCTGGCTGTCTGCTCAGAAATTGCTCCTGGCAGGCACGGGGGACCATATGGGACACCGGGATTCGAACCAACCACCTTTGGTCCTGGATCGGAAAACACCACTGTGCTATCTCTCCGGGCCCTCAAGGGCGATTTCTAGGTGCAGAGCCAGGAATAACTTCTGAACGCCACTAGGTGTGGCCAAAAAAAAAAAGTTAATGTGGGCGACATGTGCTCAGAAACCATGTACCAAGGCAATACAAGTATTCTGAATTTCAATTTTCACTACTATAAGTGACATAAGAATTATCAGGACTTTTCTTAGAATTCAAAGAAATAACTAGGTATTAAAAACTTATTAGCATACCGCCCAGAAAGATAGCACAGTGGTGTTGCAAGCAGTCAATCTATGACCTAAGGTGGTTGGTTCGAATCCCTGCGTCCCATATGGTCCCCCGTGCCTGCCAGGAGCTATTCCTGAGCAGACAGCCAGGAGTAACCCCTGAGCACCGCCGGGTGTGGCCCAAAAACAAAAAACAAAAAAAAAAAGATTATAAAAAAACTTATTAGCATACTAAATGGTAAACTCCTTATAAAGTTCCATTATAGTTAAAAAAAATGCATGTTTTACATGGCCAGTTATAGCCCAGTATCCTATCTGCCCCAGCACAAAAAATGAGTACCTTTATTTTTGCAAATACAGACATTACAAAGTTAGTAACTGAGTAACCACTTGACAAAAAGCACCAGTAAATTAACTTTACAGACATATGCCTGCTTTTTAGCAATCTAGACTAAAATTCTAAAACTGATCCAGAATGTAAAGGTTCTAATGACTGCTAAACAACTGAAAGAAAAAAAACCCTAATTTCTTTTTTTTTTTGGTTTTTGGTTTTTGGGTCACACCCGGCAGTGCTCAGGGGTTATTCCTGGCTCCAGACTCAGAAATTGCTCCTGGCAGGCACAGGGGACCATATGGGACGCCGGGATTCGAACCGATGACCTCCTGCATGAAAGGCAAACACCTTACCTCCATGCTATCTCTCCGGCCCCGAACCCTAATTTCTTGAATACAAAAATTTAATGCAACAAATTATAGGATCAAGCTCAAAGATTCAAACCTGTAGGTATACGTATTCCTTAAGTACTATGTTCAGTCACATCGCAGCTCTGGGATGTTTTTGGTTTGTTTTGGTTTTGGTTTTGGGGTCATACCCCAAAGGTTACTCGAGGCTCTTCGCTCATTAATCGCTCCTGGCAGGCTTGGGGGACCATATGGGATGCCAGGATTCGAACCACCGTCCATTCTAGATCAGCTATGTGCAAGGCAAAGGCTCTACCGCTGTGTTATCACTCAGGCTCCTGGTTTTGTTTTTATTATTTTGTTTTTATTTGTATTATTTTATTATTATTTTATTTGTATTTATTTATTGTTTTGTTTTTATTATTTTGGGGTGTTTTGGTTGGTATTTTTTTTTTTTTGCTTTTTTGGGCCACACCCGGTGATGCATTTGACATATTTTTTTTGTTTTGTTTTTTTGGGGGGGCCACACCCGGCGATGCTCAGGGTTTACTCCTGGCTGTCTGCTCAGAAATAGCTCCTGGCAGGCACGGGGGACCATATGGGACACCGGGATTTGAACCAACTACCTTTGGTCCTGGATCAGCTGCTTGCAAGGCAAACACCGCTGTGCTATCTCTCCGGGCCCGCATTTGAACATTTTTTATTAGGATTTTTGTTTTTGTTTTTGGGTCACACTCGGCAGCGCTCAGGGGTTATTCCTGGCAGATTTGGGGAGCCCAAAAACAAAACAAAACAAAACAAAAACAAGAATATATGTATTTCTTGTAGCATAGGGGTTTGAATCCAAGGCTCACATGTGTCGTGCATTCTACAGATGAACAAGCTCCATGACCCAAGTATATTTTTTACTATTACCACAGTTGTTTGTAATAAGTTGGTCTGAATGAGTGAAAGGAAGCATGAGAATATAACTAAATAGTAAATGAAATGATAGGACAGGGCAAGGGCACTAGCTGTGCATGAAGATGACTGTAGTTTCATCCCCAACACCACATGATCTCTGTACCTTAATCCTAAATCTTCCCCAAAATAATAAAAAGCATAAGAGTTGGGCCCCAAGCCCACCAGGAGCGATTTCTGAGTAAGTCAGGAGTAACCCGAGTGCAGCCAGGTGTGACCCAAAAACCAAAAACCAAAAACCAAAAAAAAATAAATAAATGGGGGGGGCCAGAGAGATAGCATGGAGGTAAGGTGTTTACCTTACATGCAGAAGGTCGATGGTTTGAATCCCGGCATCCCATATGGTCCCCTTAGTCTGCCAAGAATGATTTCTGAGCATAGAGCCAGGAGTTATCCCTGGGCGCTGCCGGATGTGACCCAAAACCCATAAAAAAAAAATCCTAGACACTACCCTGCATATGGATCCCTTGAACCCCACAACCAAGAGTTGAGACTCCCAAAAAAGCACCAGAACCAAGTATGCAAGCAACGCAACACTCGTGTATGCTCCTCAAAACAAAGGGGGTGTGAATGGGTGGTGAATTATTTTATTTTCATTAAAAAAACAAGCACAACATAAAACAAGCACATATACTCTCAATAATGGGTAGAACCAACACCACAAATCAACTAGAATGCTCTACTTGGAGCTATAAAGACTGTACTTTGAGGTTTTGTTTTCAATTTTTTCTATTTATTCATTATTTGGGGAGCCACACCCAGCAGTGCTAGAGAATTACTCCTAGCTCTACACTCAGGGATTACTCTGGGCATTGTTTGGGGGCTTATTCAGGGTGCCGCAGATTGAGCCTGAGCCAGCCATATATAAGACAAGTGCCCTTACCTGCTGTACTATCACTTCGGCCCCATGCACATATACTTTACTTTGAAGTGAAAGGTCAAGGTTCAATCCCTACTCACCCATGTTTCTCCAAGCACCAAAAATATAGCTGCCCTCAAAGCTGCTGGATGGGGGCCAAATAAAAGACTCCACCCAACAACAACAGACATATGTTCTCAACTACAAATTCACTTGTATAAACTCTCTGGTAACTACAAAACATTTCTACACCAATTTAAAAAAGCCAAAATCAGAGGCTAGAACGACAGCACAGCAGTACACATTTGCCTTGCAGCAGATGACCCAGGACGGACCACGGTTATATTCCCCAGTGTCCCATGTAGTCCCCCAAGTCAGGAGCAATTTCTGAGAGCATAGCCAGAAGTAACCCCTGAGCGTCACTGGGTGTGGTCCAAAAACAAAAACAAAAGTAAGACAAAATTATATAAAGGGACCAGAGAAATAGGACAGTAAGTAGGGCGTATGCCTTGCAAACAGCCAAGCAGGGCTCAATCCTCAGCATTCCATAGTCTCCTGAGAATACAAAAAATATTTCTTAGTGCAGTGCCAGGAGCACCACCATAGGGGTAGCAAAAACCAAACAAACAAAATTACACAGAATAGCTTTTCTGCATTTAAAATGGAATGAAGCTAAAAATAACAAGAGCATAAAAGAAAACCCAAAGGGCCAGAGAGATAGCATGGAGGTAAGGCATTTATTTGCCTTGCATGCAGAAAGAGCGCTTTCAGAGAGTAGAGCCAAGAGGAACCCGAGTGCTACCAGGTGTGACCCAAAAACAAAACAAAAAACCAACAATTGGTTTCTCTCTCTCTCTCTCTCTCTCTCTCTCTCTCTCTCTCTCTCTCTCTCTCTCTCTCTCTCTCTCTCTCTCTCTCTCTCCCCCTCGCTCTCTCTCTCTCTCTCTCTCTCTCTCTCTCTCTCTCACACACACACACACACACCTTTAAGTAAACAACTAGTCAAAAAGAAAGGAGGAATAGCACATATACTAAAATTGGAACGATACAGAGAAGATTGGCATGGTTCCTGCGCCAAGGATGACACACAAATTTGTGAAGCATTCCATATTTAAAAAAAAACGGGGGCCTGAGAGATAGCATGGAGATAAGGCATTTGCCTTTCATGCAGGTCATCGGTTCTAATCCCTGGGTCCCATATGGTCCCCCGTGCCTGCCAGGAGCAATTAAAAAAAAAAAACAAAAAAAAACAAAAACAAAGAAAGGTGGCTCCCTCGAGCTCTCTCTCTCCCCCTCCCTCTCTCTTTCTCTCTTTTCTTCCCTCCCTCCCTCCCTCTCTCTCTCTCTCTCTCTCTCTCTCTCTCCCTCTCTCTCTCCCTCCCTCCCTCCCTCCCTCCCTCCCTCCCTCCCTCTCTCTCTCTCTCTTTCTTTTTGGCTTTTGGGTCACACCCGACAGCACTCAGGAGTTACTCCTGGCAGGCACAGGGGACCATATGGGATGCTAGGATTCGAACCACTGTCCTTTTGCATGAAAGGCAAACGCCTTACTTCTATGCTATCTCTCGAAAAATACGGTAATCCGAGTGTTGTTAGGTATGCCACACACCCCCAGAAAAAAAAAGAACACTTAAGGTCCTGATATTTATGAATTTCAATAAAAGTTGGTAAAGAAAATGGTCAGGACCATGTTAAATTCAAACTCCCAGAAGTCTAGAAATAAAAATATTAAATTTTATATATTAAAGAATTAAAACAACAAAGGAGACCTGGCAACTGAGACAAGAGAGCAAATCTGAAACCAGAGAAATAGCAGAGGTCAGGGGAAAGCATGATCTGTATGTGGCCAACCCTGGTTCAATCCTGGGCTGCCTAGTGGCATCCCAAGCACACCAAAATTGCAGAGCCAAGAAGCTCTGAACACTGTGAGGTGTTGTGTCTCTCCCCGAAAAAAAAATATTTTAAAAAAGTATAATAGGCATACAGACTGAATCATAACTGCTATTACTGAGTACCTAAAATTGGCTAAACTGTACTATTTGTAAACAGTTATCTCCTAGCAATCTCAGGAAAACAGGCTTTACTACAATCATTTGTCAAATGTCTTACCAAAGATCAAAAACTGATAAACAGTGAAATAAAACTAGAATAAACATTGTACTCAGGTTAAACTTAAAATATAATTAAACATTCGTTTTAAATAAAAGGGAGGAGGGCCTTTAAAAGATCACATCCCATTGATTCTCAGGGTTATTCCTGGCTTGTACTCGGATATTATGCCTGGTAGTGTTCAGAGTACCATATCAGATGCCAGGGATAAAAGGGATAGAAACTGGGTCAGCTACATGCAAATATGCTACATGCTATACTATCACTCTAGCACCCAAGCTTATACTAAACGTAGACACCTATGGAAGTCATTGCCACAATGTACTTTCAGAACACCCTCACCACCCAAAAAAATCATTTCTGGGATGCTCACTGGCAAAATGAGATTTTTGGGGCTGGAGGAATAGCAGAGCAGTAGGGCGCTTGCCTTGCACGCATTTCTTTCCTTCCTTCCTTTTTTTTTTTTTTTTTTTTTTTTGGATTTTGGGTCACATCTGGCAGTGCTCAGGGGTTACTCCTGGCTCTAAGCTCAGAAATTGCTCCTGGCAGGCTCAGGGGACCATATGGGATACTGGGATTCAAACCATTGTCCATTCTGCATGCAAGGTAAAAGTCCTACTTCCATGCTATCTCTCTGGCCTGCAAAATTTGATTTGGGGGGGGGCGGGTTTGAGGCCACACCTGGCAGCACTCAGGGGTTATTCCTGGCTCTATGCTCAGAAATCACTCCTGAAAAAAGAAAAGAAATCGCTTTTGACAGGCTCAGGGGACCATATGGGATGCCGGGATTCGAACCACCGTCCTTCTGCATGAAAGACAAACGCCTTACCTCCATGCTAGCTCTCTGGCCCCAAAAATTAGATTTTTTTTTTTTTTTTTTTTGGTTTTTAGTTTTTGGGCCACACTCGGCGGTGCTCAGGGGTTACTCCTGGCTCTCTACTCAGAAATAGCTCCTGGCAGGCACGGGGGGCCATATGGGACACCGGGATTCGAACCAATCACCTTTGGTCCTGGATCGGCTGCTTGCAAGGCAAACACCGCTGTGCTATCTCTCGGGCCCCAAAAATTAGATTTTTAAGACAGAAAGATTGAAAAGTTTCACTAATTCGCTTTCTATGTAAGGTCTCAATATACCACTAGAACTAGACCAAATCCCAGGATCTCACCAAATTCAAACTGTTTCTAAAATCTGGATAATGGGGCCAGAGAGATAGCACAGCAGTAGGGTATTTGCCTTGCAGCCCATCCAGGAAGAACAGTGGTTCCAATCCCAGCATCCCATATGGTTCCCCGTGTCTGCCAGAAGCAATTTTTGAGTGTAGAGCAAGGAGTTGAGCGCTGCCAGGTGTGACCCAAAAACCCAAATAAAATAAAATGAAATAAAATCTGGATAAGCCCCATCTAAGTATAGCATGATTAAGACTTAGAATAGGGGCCAGAGAGATCGCGCTGTGGTAGGGCATTTGCCTAGCATGCAGCCAACCCAGGACAGACCTGATTCTATTCCAGCAATCATAGTCGTCCCCCAGCCTGCCAGGGGCGATTTCCGAATGCAGAGCCAGGCGCAACCCCTGAGCATCACCGGGTGTGGCCAAAAAAACCAATCAATTAATAAATAAATAAATAAACTGAAGGGGGAAAAAAAGCACCTAGAATAGGAGCCGGAGAGATAGCACAGCAGTAGGGCATTTGCCTTGCACACAGCCAACCCAGGGCAAACAGTGTTTTGATTCCCGCCATCCTACATGGTCCCCCGAGGCTGACAGGAGCAATTTCTGAGCACAGAGCCAGGAGTAACAGAAAATATACAAATAAACAATAGAAGTCAGGGGTTTGGGGCCAGAGCAACAGACAGCTGTAGGGTTTTTGCCTAACATACACCAACCACTGAGGGACTCAGGTTCAAGGTCCAATTTCCAGAATCCCATATGGTCCCCCGATTTCTGAGCAGAGAGCCAGGAATAACCCCAAAACCATAAAAAAAAAAGGTCAGGGGGCCGGTGAGGTTGCGCTAGAGGTAAGGTGCCTGCCTTGCAAATGCTAGCCAAGGAAGGACCACAGTTCAATCCCCGGGCGTCCCATATGGTCCCCACAAGCCAGGAGCAATTTCTGAGCTCATAGCCAGGAGTAACCCTTGAGCGTCAAATGGGTGTGGCCCAAAAATAAAAAAGTCAGGAATTTGTGAGTAACCCCTGACCACTTGGTGTGGCCTAAAAAAAAAAAAATGAAAAATAAGCAGAATGCAATTAAAACTGAAAAAAATGTCTGCACTCAAAGAAATCTCTCCTTGTTTCTTTAGAGAAAACACTGTTAGAAAATACCCAGAGAGGTGTGGGACCTCTGGGTAGGATATTTTTCTTGCACACACGAATCCGTAGCCAACCCAAGTCCAATCCTTGACAACCCATATGGTCCCCTGAGCATTGCCAGAATTTCTCAGTGCAGAACCAAGAATAACCCTGAGCACTACCACATTGTGGCTCCCCCAAAAAAGATAAATCCTAAAGGAGAACACTTTGAACTCTGATATTTCCTTAAAAAATATAATCAGGTTTGGTGAGGCCAGTCATACCACAGTGGATATGGCATTTGCCCTACATATGGCCGAACTGGGTTCAATCCCTATTATCCCATATGCTCTCCCAAACCTGCCAGGAGTAATTTCTGAGTGCAGAGTCAAGAGAAACCCTAGCATCGCTTAGAGTGGCCCAAAAAAAAAAAAAAACACACAAAAAAAAGTTTCTCCAGGTTTGGGTCAGAAAGATAGCTCAAGTGATAAAGTACGTGTTTAAGGCCCTGACTTTGATCCCTGGTACCACACATACCAACCTCCAGCAAATCATTTGTGACTCTGGTGGTACCCAAGGAAGGTATGGCCCACATGAAAATTTAAAAATGTTCAAATGCGGGACTGGAGAGATAGCATGGAGGTAGGGCATTTGCCTTGCATGCAGAAGATCAGTGGTTTGAATCCCGGCATCCCATATGGTCCCCTGAGACTGCCAGGAGTGATTTCTGAGCATAGAGCCAGGAGTAACCCCTGAGTGCTGCTGGGTGTGACCCAAAAACAAAACAAACAAAATATCCTAATCAAAAATGTTCAAATGCATCAAGTTGAATATGCCAACATCTTTAAAAGGGACCTAATAGGGGGAAGAAAAAAAAACCAGAAGATTTCTAATTGTACCACACATACTGAGGAGTTTCAGAATTTCAAACTTTTTTTTTTGTTTTATGTGTCACAGGCACTAATGATCAACATTAGTCATCAGGCATTATTACTCCTGGCTCTGCGCCCAGGAATCACTCCTGGCAAGCTCAGGGACCATGTGAGATGCCAGGGATTGTACCCCGGTCATCTAAATGCAAGGCAAATGTTCTACGTGCTATATTATCACTCAGGCCCTTTTTGTTTGGGGGCCACACTCATGAGTGCTGAGGAGTCACTCCTGGCCATTAACTCCTAGTGAGTTCAGGGAACGATATGGGATGTTGGGGATCAAACCTGTTCAGTCACATACAACATAAATGCTGCACAGCCCGGCTCATTCTTTTAAACAGTAATAACACAGCAACTGATCAAAAGGAAAGATTCACTCTTACAAATGCATTGTTTTTTTCCCCACCATACAAAGAAAGCAAAGGCAAAAAACAGTTCTAACATAAAAATTGTCATATACATAAAGCTCCACATTCATGAAAAAAGCTGAAACATTCATGCCAGCATCTTTGTGCTATGTTTTAGAATTATTTCATAACATAGAGTACAAAAGTCCACCCCGTTGGATTATATAAGAACATAGATTACGGGCCGGGCGGTGGCGCTGGAGGTAAGGTGCCTGCCTTACCTGCGCTAGCCTAGGAGACGGACCGCGGTTCGATCCCCCGGCGTCCCATATGGTCCCCCAAGCCAGGAGCGACTTCTGAGCGCATAGCCAGGAGTAACCCCTGAGCGTTACCGGGTGTGGCCCAAAAACCAAAAAAAAAAAAAAAAAAAAAAAAAAAAAAAAGAACATAGATTACGGGGCCGGCATGGTGGCGCTAGAGGTAAGGTGTCTGCCTTGCCAGGGCTAGCCTAGGACGGACCGCGGTTCGATCCCCCGGTGTCCCATATGGTCCCCCAAGCCAGAAGCGACTTCTGAGCGCATAGCCAGGAGTAACCCCTGAGCATCACCGGGTGTGGCCCAAAAACCAAAAACAAAACAAAAAAAAAAAAAACAGATTTCTCCCCAAATATCTAAGAGGACAGATTAAAAGGAGATGGCAAGAGAATTACAAACTTATTAAGGATAAATCTGACAACAGATGAGCGGTTAAAGAAACTGTGGTACTTCTACATAATGAAATACTATGCAGCTGTCAGAAAAATTGAAGTCATGGAATTTTCCTATACATGGATGGACATGGAAACTATTATGCTGAGTGAAATAAGTCACAGGTAAAGAAACAGTCACAGAATAGTCTCACTTATCTATTGGATTTAAGAAAAATAAAACACATTATTGTAATAATACCCAGAGACAATAAATGAGAGCTGGGAAGGACTGGCCAATGATACCACAAAGAGTGGTGAGTTCAGTTAGAGAAGTAATTACACCAACAACTATTATGACAATGGTAATGAAAGAAACAGAATACCTGTCTCAAATACAGGCAAGGGGTGAGGTCGGAGGAAGATGGAGGGCATTGGTGATTGGAATTTTGCACTAGTTAAGGGGGGTGATTTGGTTTTTCTTTTACATCTAAAAACCAACTTCAAATATGTTTGTAATAATGGTGCTTAAATAAATATATTAAAAATAAGTAGGGCCCGGAGAGATACACAGCGGCGTTTGCCTTGCAATCAGCCGATTCAAGACCTAAGGTGGTTGGTTGGAATCCCGGTGTCCCATATGGTTCCCCATGCCTGCCAGGAGCTATTTCTGAGCAGTCAGCCAGGAGTAACCCCTGAGCACCCCCGGGTGTGGCACAAAAATAATAATAATAATAAGTAAGAAACTATTAAGGATACACTACAGAAAAATATCACAAATGTAAAAAGTTTTTTTGGGCTGTTGAGGATAAGCAAGTTGCAATGCTGGGAGATCAATCAAAAGGCTCCCACATCCAACACATGTTCTCCAGCATTTAACAAAATACTTTTTTTTTTAATCAAATGAGTGAAGATCATGAACAGTTCTTCTGAACATGGCATCTTTTGCCTACTCCTTGCTGCCAGAGACTTGACAGTACTTCTTCTCACAAATCTGAACCACATTTGGCTTTAGAGAGGAAGCAGTTGAGACCCTCAGTATGGCTTGAAGATGATCATCATGAAGTCTAGACCTGTACTTTGACTTATTGAAGTTCAATGTGGAGAATAACTTTTCACACAAACATGTGCTCCCAAAAAAGGCACATGGTGTGCTTGAACATTCGGGAAAGCTCAGGGAAGCTGGGGGGCAATTCTCTCAAAAACTGCCCATGCATGTCTGCTTTTCCACTAATCTCCCTGAACTTGGCTTTGAGATCAGAGTTGCATTGCAGGTCAATGAGCTCCATTTGAAGCACAGGAGGGGCATCTTGCACATCAAAGGAAAAGGGGCCACAAAAATTTAGAAAGTGGCTCTGTGCTTTTTGAAGTCTGCAAATCTGTGATCAAATTCCTTCTCTACCTTAAAAATAGCATCAACATATTTCTCACCACTGACTGGTATGCCTGCATCCACAAGTTCCTTGCATGCTGGGAAATGGCAAAGTTTTGTCTGAGAGAGCTGGGATTTCCATAACACAAGTTTTGTGGAGAATGCTCTCACGTTGTCATAGGCAGCACTGATAAGCTGCCCTGGGCCTTGGAATATCTTATTTAGTGCATTCAGCTTATGTGTGATGTCAACAAGAAAAGCTAAGTCCACTTGTGATCACGCAACTCAGAAACAGCATTCCCATCCTTCTCCATGAAGGCTTTCACTTCTCTCAACTCAAAAAATCTTTTCAGGACATTTCCCCTGCTGAGCCAACGTACCTCATACCTCGGTGAAATAGAGCACATCCCCATATTCTGACTCCATTTCCTCTAAAAAAGCACGGAACCTCCTGTGCTTTAAGCCCCTGAATCTGATTTGGTTGATGCATTTCACAACAACAGACATCACATTGTCACACAACAGGCATTTACTGCAAAGGGCCTGCTGATGGGTAATACAGCGAAGAGCAATGGTTTTCGCTACACCCTCCTCTTCAAGTTTTTTTGAACAAGTGCCACCAGTCCATTTTTCCTCCCTGTCATCGATGGTGCTCCATCGGTTATTATTCCAACAAATTTCTTCCATGGCAAACCTGCATTCTCAACGGCATCACACAGATGCCGAAATATCTCATTAGTGGTGGTCTGGCCATGCATTGGAATTATTGAGAGCAGCTCCTCTGTTGATTCAAAATTGCAATCAACACCACGGACATAAATTGTGAACTGTGCAGTGTCTGTTATATCTGTCCCCTCGTCAAAAGCAACTGAGTATACATCAAAACATTTGGCTTTCTCACACAGTTGATGATAAATGTCACTTGACATGTCAGAAATGTGCTCTGCCACAGTGCTGGCAGAAAGGCTGATTTTGCTAAACTGACCTTTCTTTTCTGGACAGATAATACTTGCACAGCCTGTAACATACATTTTTTTAACAAACTCTCCTTTTGTGAATGGTTTCCCTGCCTTAGCAATCATCTCACTAACCATGTAACTAGCTTTGACTGATGCAACATTCTCTTTAGTTGCTTTCTTAAGGAAATCTTGTTGCCTCATTAGACATGCTTTAAGACTGGCAACCCACTTGGCTCTCTCATTTTCTTGATATTTTGCACATTCCTCAGCATGTTTAGTTGAAGAATGGTGTTTCAAGTTGTATTCCTGGTGCACTGCAACTTTCTCTGAGCAAATAAGACATGTGGGGATGCCCCTGTGCTCAACAAAGAAATACTGCATCTCCCACTTTCCCTGAAATTGTGCTCATCATCAATCACTCTCTTCACTGCAGGCTTTGATGAAGTTATGATGAAAGTATGACAAAATCTAATTCTGTAATAAACTTCTCTCCTTTCTCTCCCTTAGGCCTCCGATAACGCAAAGGACAGCGGGCAAGAGCAGCGGAAATGACGTCTGCGCTAGACGCAAAGTATTCGCAATTATTCACTTACCGAATATTCACAATAAAAAATCACATTAGTGGGCCCGGAGAGATAGCACAGCAGCATTTGCCTTGCAAGCAGCCGATCCAGGACCAAAGGTGGTTGGTTCGAATCCTGGGGACCAGCCAGGAGTCACCCCTGAGCACCGCCGGGTGTGGCCCAAAAACCAAAAAAAAAAAAAAATCACATTAGTAAGAAGCAAAAAATCGCATTAAACATTTGCATAACCCAAACGAAACTGCTCGGATATTTGAATGTTTAATGCAATTTTTTTTCTTTCTAATGCGATTTTTATTGTGATTACTATGATATTTGAAGGCCGGCCGCGGGCCACAAAATGTTGTACAGAGGGCCTCAAGTGCACGAGTTTGAGACCCCTGCCATATGCCTGCTAGGAAAGATTTCTGAATGCAGAGCCAGGAGTAACCCCTGAGCGCAGCCAGGTGTGATCCAAAAACAAAAGAAAACAAAACAAAACAAAAAAAAGTAACTACATTCCTACACGCATAACTCAATATTAAGTGACCCAAAGAACTTAAGTCAAGGACAATCAAAAACTGTCACAAAAGCCGGAGTGAGGAGCCGGAGAGATAGCATGGAGGTAAGGTGCCTTGCATGCAGAAGGACAGTGGTTCAAATCTCGGCATCCCCTATGGTCTCCCAAGTCTGCCAGGAGCAATTACTGAGTGTTAGAGCCAGGAGTGGCCCCTGAATGCTGCCGGGTGTGACCCAAAAACCAAAAACCAAAAAGAAAAAGACAAAAGCCGGATTGATAGCACAGCTGATAGGGCATTTGCCTTGCATGCAGTCAACCTAGGTTCAATCCTCAGCATTTCATATGGTTCCCCAAGCCTGCCAGGAGAAATCCAAGCACCTGAATGTAGCCCCCCCCAACAAAAGAACAAAACAAACAAACAAACAAAAAAGATTCTTGGGGCCAGAATGGTGGCGCAACGGTAGGGCATTTGCCTTCATGTAGCTGACCTAGGATGGACCACAGTAAATCCCGCTGTGTCCCATATGGTCCCCCAAGCCAGGAGCAATTTCTGAGCACATAGCCAGGAGTAACCCCTAAGTCACATTAGGGGCCAGAACAACAGAACAGTAGGTAGGGTGTGTCTGCCTTGTTCAATCCTAGCACCATATATAGTCCCAAATGCCCATGATCACTAAGCACAGAGCCAGAAATAAGTACTGAGTGCTGCCAGGCATGGCCCAGAAATCAAAAAATATTTTAAAACTGTCATGTTATCATTTTCCTTTTCTGTTGTTGTTGTTGTTTTTGGGTCACACCTGGCAGTGCTTAGGGGTTACTCCTGGCTCTACATTCAGAAATCACTCCTGGCTCTACACTCAGAAATTGCTCCTGGCAGGCTCGGGAGAATCATATGGGATGCCAGGATTTGAAATATTGACCTTCTGCATGCAAGACAAATGCCCTACCTCCATGCTATCTCTGTCATGTTTTTTTTGTGTGTGTGTTTTTGTTTTATTTTTAGGCCACACCCGTTTGATGCTCAGGGATTACTCCTGGCTATGCGCTCAGAAATCGCCCCTAGCTTGGGAGGACCATATGGGACTCCAGGGGATTGAACCGCGGTCCGTCCTACGCTAGCGCTTGCAAGGCAGACACCTTACCTCTAGTGCCACCTTCCAGGCCCCGGGCCCCCTGTCATGTTATTTTTATCTTACTTATCCAGCACATGTCAGAATGATCTGCTGATGCTTTTCTTTTTTTTTTTTTTTTTTTTGGGTTTTTGGGCCACACCCGGTAACACTCAGGGGTTACTTCTGGCTATGTGCTCAGAAGTTGCTCCTGGCTTGGGGGACCATATGGGACACCGGGGGATCGAACTGCGGTCTGTCCAAGGCTAGCGCAGGCAAGGCAGGCACCTTACCTTCAGCGCCACAGCCCGGCCCCATGCTGATGCTTTTCAAGTAATTTATAACTCTGAGGTAAATCAGCATGTAAATAATCACATTTTTGGCTTTATCTTTAAGAACTGTGACCCTATGACTGACAAAGTTTTTGTTTTGTTTTGTTTTGAAATCACACTAGGCAATTCTCAGGAACTCACACCAGGCTCTGCACTCAGGAATCATTCCAGTGGCATACCAGAACAATACAGGATGCTGGAGATTGATTAACCCCAGGTCTAATAAATGCAAGGCAAACATTCTACCTGCTATACAATTTTTCCAGCCCCCATGATCAAGTTTTGACTGTACATTTTGTATGTCAATTCCAAATATCTACTAAAAATAACCACCTATTAAGAATATCTTTGTGGGGCCAGAGTGATAGCACAGTGAAACAGGACAGACCTGGATTTGATTCTTGGCATACCATGTGGTCCCCTGAGCCTGCCAGGAGCAATTTCTGAGCACAGAGACAGGAGTAACCCCTGAGCGCCGCCAGGTGTGGCCCAAAAAGGGAAAAAAAGAAAAATTCCTTTGTGAAAACTAAAGACAAAGAAAAAATATCAGTGGTGATTAAATACTAGGAAATATGGTAAGTGTTGCCCCTCTATCTGCAATACCTGAGTGTTGGGCCCAGAAAGACAACACAACAAGTAAGGCAGTTATTCCCTTATAGGTTCTACCCAAGTGAGATCCCTGGCACTTCTTATGGTCCCCCAAAGTGTCACTAGGAACAAGCACAGAACAAGGAATGCACATAGACCATTGCTGGACATCTCCCAAAACAACTAAAAAAAACCTTCAGATTTCATTGAAACGACATTATGCATGAAAAGAACTTAAGAGAAATTACATTAAAATAGTAGCATCTAATAAACAATTATGGACTCTATACACAACCAAATAACTTATACAGGCACTGAAAAGGAATTTCTTTTTTTTTTTCTTTTTTTTGGTTTTTGGTTTTTGGGCCACACCCGGCGGTGCTCAGGGGTGACTCCTGGCTGTCTGCTCAGAAATAGATCCTGGGGCCCGGAGAGATAGCACAGCGGCATTTGCCTTGCAAGCAGCCGATCCAGGACCAAAGGTGGTTGGTTCGAATCCCGGTGTCCCATATGGTCCCCCGTGCCTGCCAGGAACTATTTCTGAGCAGACAGCCAGGAGTATCCCCTGAGCACCGCCGGGTGTGGCCCAAAAACCAAAAAAAAAAAAAAAATAGATCCTGGCAGGCAAGGGGGACCATATGGGACACTGGGATTCGAACCGACCACCTTTAGTCCTGGATTGGCTGCTTGCAAGGCAAACGCCGCTGTGCCGGGTCCCGAAAAGAAATTTTTTTTAAGAATGTTATTCTGAGGGGCCGGGCGGTGGCGCTAAAGGTAAGGTGCCTGCCTTGCCTGCGCTAGCCTTGGATGGACCGCGGTTCCATTCCCCGCGGTTCCATTCCCCGGTGTCCCATATGGTTGCCCAAGCCAGGAGCAACTTCTGAGCACATAGCCAGGAGTAACCCCTGAGCGTTACTGGGTGTGGCCCAAAAACCAAAAAAAAAAAAAAAAGAATGTTATTCTGACTCAAGAAATCCGGGGGCGGAGAGATAGCATGAAGGTAAGGCATTTGCCTTGCATGCAGAAGTTCGGTGGTTCGATTCCCAGCATCCCATAAGGTCCCCTGAGCCTGCCAGGGATCATTTCTGAGCATAGAGCCAGGAGTAACACCTGAGCGCTGGCAGGTGTGACCCAAAATCCAAAAAAATAAATAAAAGAAAGAAATCCTTTAAATTTTGAAATGAGGCACTAAAATAGTATAGCAATCTACCTTTGGTTCTACTAGGTTTTCTTCTAAAAAGGTTCACACTTTATTTATTTACATTGTCCCCAAACAAAGAATCAGAGTCTGGGTGGGGGGGTGGAGGGAATTTACTGTTGTTATTTCTAAATTTGTAAAACAAACATATTAAAGTAGATATTTACACAGTTGCTGAACTTAGGCTCTGAAACTGCTTAAGTTGAATTTTTTTTTTAAGTTGAAAATTTTGATTTACCAAAATTACCTGGGTTATCTAGGCTATTCCTGTCTCCTCCCATCATCATCAATGAGAAATGATTTAATGTTTGTTAAACATTAGTTTGGTTGTGTACTGATAATTTGTTAACATTTTATAAATGACAGATTCAGAATACTAATTTCACTTATAAATCTGAAATTTTTTAGGTCATATTCGGCAGTGCTCAGGGGGTTACTCCTTGCTCTGCATTAAAAAATTATGCCTGGGGGCCGGAGAAATAGCATGGAGGTAGCGCGTTTGCCTTTCATGCAGAAGAAAGGTGGTTCAAATGCCAGCATCCCATATGGTCCCCCGAGCCTGCCAGGAGCGGATTTCCTAGCGTAGAGCCAGAAGTAACCCCTGAGCGCTGTTGGGTGTGAACCAAAAGTCAAAAAACAAACAAAAAAAATTTTTTTCCTGGAGCCGTAGAGATAGCATGGAGGTAGGGCATTTGCCTTGCATGTAGAAGGACGCTAGTTTGAATCCCAGCATCCCATAGGGTCCCCCAAGCCTGCCAGGAGTGATTTCTGAGTGTAGAGCCAGGAGTAACCCCTAAGAGCTGCTGAGTGTAACCCAAAATTAAAAAAAAAAAAAAATTCCTGGCCAGCTCGGGGGACCATATGGGATGCCAGTAATCAAACCCGGGTCCACCGTATACAAGGCAAATGCCCTATGCTTTGTGCTATCATTCCAGCCCTAAGCGGTGGCGCAAACGATAAGACATCTGCCTTGCCCGCGCTAGCCTAGGATGGGCTGTGGTTCGATCCCCCAGCGTGCCATGTGGTCCCCCAACACAGTGGCGATTTCTGAGCACATAGCTAGGAGTAACCCCTGAGGTGTGGCCCAAAAACCCAAGAACAAAATTTTTTTTCCATTTCTTTAACACTAAATTTAGAACTGTGCTGGCAGTTAAGGACTCTGCAGGCTACTTGCTAGGATTAAAATACATGAAAGCTGAGGGGGGGGGGGGGCGCGCGCCAAAGTGATGGTACAGTTGGTAAGGCACCTGCCTAGCAAGCAGTCAACCTGGCATCTGGTGTGGTCCCACAGCACTGCCAGGAGTGATTCCTGAGGGCAGATCCAGGAGTAACCAACTGAGCATTGCCAGATGTGGCCCAAAAACAAAAACAAAACAGATACATGAAAGTGGTCTACTGTGACCAGAATGGTATGCATTTTAATAAGCTGCTGTCCTACTTTATCCTTCAAAACCAGTATTTACTAAATAATCAACAATAAACTTCAATTTGACCTATTTAAGCTAGTGTGCTTATCATCTCCACATCTAACTGATGTAAAGTTACAGTATTGACAAGCTCAAGAGAGGTACAAGGTCTTCTCAACATTAGGTTTACTGGTACTCTGTAACAAATTTCAAGCTCATGCTTCCACTGATTCGAGCTGCAGCACTTCAAAGTCCACCTAAAAACTAACAAAGCAGGGGGCCGGAGCCACAGAACAGAGGTAAGGCGTTTGCCTTGCACGGGGCAAACACAGAATGGACCTTAGTTCGAGTCCCTGCATCCCATATGGTCACCCCCAAGCCTGCCAGGAGCAATTTCTGAGTACGCAGGAGGCAACTTCGTGCCCTTCACTAACTAAAGACAATAAAAAAGGCAAGCCAATTGTGAATGTAAGCTGTCTAACTTTGTGCTTTAACTCGAGTCAAAAACTGAGTGGTCTGGTGCACATGTGCTCCCAGGGCACATGGAACATGGTCTTTATATGAACCGATTGCCCTCTTGATAGGAGTACTTTCCTACTTTCATGCTGGCTCTCCCACCTTTGGAGAAGTCCATATTCCTCTCTCCCTTTCTTATCCTCTCCGTCCTCCAAATAAAAAACATGAACAAAAGATACCCTGTGGTTCTTCCTACTTTTGCTCTTCTCCCACAAACACACACACACACACACACACACACACACACACATCCGTCCTCCAAATAAAAAACATCAACAAAAGATACCCTGTGGTTCTTCCTACTTTTGCTCTTCTCCCACAAACACACACACACACACACACACACACACACACACACACACACACCACCCTTTCTCATAAGCAGGGGTCCAGCTGACAATGCTCTAAGAAGCCCCAACGCACAGCGGATCAAACAACATCCATTCCTACTCGGAACTCTAGGGGGCACCCAAAAGATGCCCTACTCCCAAAAGCCAGCAGCTGCAAGGCCCAGCACTGGTCGCCGAGGTTGGTCTGCAGCAAGCCGCGGGCAAGCACTCACTAGGTCTGCAGCGGTGCAGAAGCAGCGTCCACTCCCAGCTGCTGCAGCTGCGAAGCCTGGTCCCCATCCCCACTGCAGCAGCCAAGGGGGGCAGCTGCCACTCGAGAGCCGGACCCTGAAATCAAGACATCCAACCTGACTGTACACGGTCCTCTTTAACACCCACCGAGAGATTTAGCCACGAAGGACTCACAATCAATCGGAGTGCTGTCCTCACTTGCAGGCAGGAATGCACCAGAGAAGACGATTTAAGGAGAGATTTCAGGTCCTGGGAGGAAAAGGGGGGGGGGATAAGAAAGAAAAAAATGCTGCAGCCAGGTGGAAAGCTAGGTCTGTGTTGTGTGTCTGTCTGCTCGTCCCCCGCCCTGAGAGTCCGTGAAGAGAAGGCGAGGTCATCACCAAGCGTCCGGACCCTCCCTCGGGCCAGTCGCCTCGAGGAGCCCCCCAGGAGAGGGGCAGGAGAGGGGCGCACCGGGAAGGCAGGGCGGGGGAAGGGCGAGCAGCCTCGACGCCACGAAGGGCATCCGCTCCCCTCGGGCGCCGCCGAAGCCGGGCTCGGGGTTCCAGGTCGCAGAAGAGCCGCTCGCGAGGGTGGCGGCCCGGCGCCCCAGGGGGGTCCCAGTGGCCCCCGAGCAGTAACTCCCGGGCCCGGAGACGCGCCCGCCCCCACCCCCCGCAGTCCGTCGCGACCGGCGGCGCTGCCTCCACGTCCGCCATTAGAGCCCGAGCCAAACAATACGTGCGGAGCGAGAGCCGCGCCGCGCCGCGCCGCGCACAGGGGCGCAGAGGGGAGCCCGGCCGGGGGCACGGCCGACCCGGGGAGGAGGAGAAGAAGAAGCAAC
Source organism: Suncus etruscus (assembly GCF_024139225.1). Taxonomy (NCBI): domain Eukaryota; kingdom Metazoa; phylum Chordata; class Mammalia; order Eulipotyphla; family Soricidae; genus Suncus; species Suncus etruscus. Next base: position 50,485,200 of record NC_064857.1, read on the forward strand.
TTGGGATGGCGGCGCCGACGCCGGAGGGGAGGGAGAGCGCGGCAGCGGGGCAGCGAGGCAGGCAGAGGCCGGGGCCCGACGCGGGGCCGGAGGAGGAGGAGGAGGCGCCGGCCCCACCCCCACCCACCCCACCCGGAGCGGAGCGGAGCCCCCGCAGGACCCACCGCCCGGCCCGGCCCGGACGGCCTCGCCCACTCGGGACCCGCCGCCGACACGAGCCCAGCCGAGCCGCCCCCGCCCGCCGCGGCCCTCGGGGGGGGGGAGGGACGGACGGACGGACGGGAGGGAGGGAGGGAGGGAGGGAGGCCCCGACGCGCCCAGGCCCAGGCGGCCGAGGTCGGCGCTTCGAAGCGCGCCGTGCTGCGCCGCGGGGAACTCGAGGCTCCGAGGCTTGCTTGCTTCCTTCCTTCCCTCTCACGTCTCCGCCTCAGGGCGCCTCACTCGCCGCGGACGCCACCCCACGCGCGGCGCCCGCACCGCCCCGCACCGCAGCGCCGAAAAGAGGAGAGAAGAGGACAGAAGAGACGCCTCACCCGGCTCCGGCCGCGGCTCCGCCGAGCGGACCGTCCCGACCTCCCGCCTCCGCCGCCTCCTCCTCGCCCGGCCCGCCCGGCCCGGCCCCCTCGGCGGCGACGCGCAACTCGGCTCGGCTCGCCTCGGCTCCGCTCCGCTCCGTCCAGGCCCGGCAGGAGCGCTGAGGCGACGAGGAGGAGGAGGAGGAGGAGGAGGAGGCGGAGGCGGCGGCGGCGCGGCAGGCCCCGCCCCTGCTCCTCATTGGCGGGCCCGAGGGGCGGGCTGGAAAGCTCCCGCCGCGCTATTGGGTGCCTCCGCCTTCCGTCACGCCTACCGCCAATGAGGAGGCGGTCCGGAAGGCCGTCCTTCGACGCCGGCCACGCCCCCCGCGCGGACGCTCCTCGTCGCCGCGCCCCTCCCCTCCCTTCCCCTCCCCTCCGAGCCCGCCCTCGCTCCGGGTTCTGTCAGGGTCAGTCAGGGAGCCGAGTTGGGAGCTCGCGTCTGCTCCCCGGGGACGACGCCTCTCGCGGGCCCCGCAGGCTGAGGGAGGAAGAGAGGGACGGCGGCCGCGGTCGCTCGGGCGCTCTCGCAGGCCCTCAGGCGGCCGCTCCTGTGGAGAAGCCTGCCTAGACTGAGACGCCCGCCCGGCCTCGATGGCCCTCGCTTCCCGCCCGGTCCTGACTGACTGACTGACTGGCCGGCCCGAGGCGCGAAGCCCCCTCCCCGCCCTCGGGCGCGGCCGACCGGCGGAAGCGCTCCAGGGCGAGCTGCGGGGGAAGCCGCCCCGAGGGTGCGGGGCTCCACTCGCCTCAGCCCCGTGGGGAGGGGAGCGGAGCGGGCCCCCCACCGCTAGTCATGGCTGCCCGAGGAGACAGAGACGGCGTCCTCCATTTTGTCGGGCCGCCGAACAACTGTGCGGGGGCCGGTGCCCCCGCGGCCCTCAGGGCTTCGGGGACTCTCGCTCTCTCTCACCGGGCCCCGCAATGGCGGCCCCTGGCTACGCAGTCGGTAGCTCACACTCGAAGGGCGGCGAGCTGGGCCCCAGACTGGCCCGGACCCCGCGCCCGACTCCCTCCACCAAGATGGAGGCCGCCGCGGGCTCCTCAAGCGGGGCTCCCCTCAGCGAGGCCCCTCGTGGCGCGGGCTGCGGCCTTCGCGGCATCCAGGCAGCCCCTCAGGGGCCGCGGCCTAGCGCCCGCCTGCACGCGGGAGCCCCCCTGCGGCCTAGGCCGGCGCCTCTTTGTTCCCCATCGACAGCGCGTCCTGCGCGGACGGCGGACCGAGGCCTCGAGCCCCCACGATCTGGCGGCCCGGTCGCTGGCGCCCTGGCGGCCACAGGCGGCATGGCAGGGCTTCGCCGGTTCGCGCTTCGTGGTCCGGCTTCCATGACGCTGGCCCGCTCACTCACTGCCTGAGGAGGAGGAGGGGCTGCTACCTGCGAACGATTCGACTCCTCGAGCTCTGAGACGACGTTCCGTCGCCCTTGGCTGGCGCCCGTGGTGTGCGGGTGCTTTTTGCCTCAAGACCCGCAGGGCTTCCTTCGTCTGTGTGGAAGCCGACGTGCTTCCTCAAGAAACGAGTTCAAGGGCCCGGAGAGATAGCTCAGCGGCGTTTGCCTTGCAAGCAGCCGATCCAGGACCAAAGGTGGTTGGTTCGAATCCCGGTGTCCCATATGGTCCCCCGTGCCTGCCAGGAGCTATTTCTGAGCACACAGCCAGGAGGAACCCTTGAGGAACGCCGGGTGTGGCCCAAAATCCAAAAAAAAAAAAAAAAAAAGAAGAAGCGAGTTCATTCTCCCTCCACTCACGCTGAAGTGCGAAGAATGCATTCGACTTACTGAGTCTCCAGTCTATGAAGCAGCTTTCTCCAAGCTCTTCTGTAGATTAGCCTACATGATTTACTTTTTGCGATTCTGAATTGAAATATTTAATCTCCGTGTATAGGGGAGTGTATTTGGGTCATGTCCAGCGTTGTTCAGGGGTTACTCCTGACTCTGCACGCAGCTATCACTCCTGGCATAAGCCTGAGAATATATGGGATGTCCGGGATCAAACCCTTGTCTGCTCTACCCGCTGTGCTTTCTACCCAGCCCCTAAATCTCCATTATTTTTTTAATCTATAGCCTTTAATGTTTTTTTTATTTTGAGCCACACCCAGCCATGCCCAGGGGTTACTCCTCGCTCTGCATTCAGGAATTACTCCTGCCAGGCCTGAGATCAAGTCTGGATCTGCCACCGGCAAGACAAGAGCCCTATCCACTAGGATATCTATGACCCTTATCTGTATTTTTTGAAATTAGTGTTCTGGATGTCACTAACTTCAGAAAAGAACATCCTCTGGTACCAAATGCACAATAACACTGTACTTCATGAACATTTAGGCTCTATATTTTGTCACCATGAAGCAATAATTACTGGTTCAGTTTAGGGTCAATTTATATTTAGAAGGCCTAACATACCTCCAAATCTACTGTCATAAAACTTAGGTTTACTTCCTGATTTTTGACACTACAGTAAACTGCTCTCAAAAATTCCCTCATATTATAGACTCCCTGGGTATTTGGTAACAATCAACATGAATGATAAACATGTGTTTTAGTATATGTGCTGCCGAAGCGACACAACATATAATATTTTATTTTCCTTTGGAACAAAACCAATGGACTTTGGAAATGTTCACTGGACTGTCTGCATAGTATGGAATTCTTAGTTGAAAGTCGAACTATGGGTGACAGGATATTTTTGTCATATTTAAATAAAAATACTAAATTTTGGGGCCGGGTGGTGGCGCTAAAAGGTAAGGTGCCTGCCTTGCCTGCGCTAGCCTTGGACAGACCGCGGTTCGATCCCCCGGTGTCCCATATGGTCCCCCAAGCCAGGAGCAACTTCTGAGCGCATAGCCAGGAGTAACCCCTGAGCGTTACCGGGTGTGGCCCAAAAACCAAAAAAAAAAAAAAAAAATACTAAATTTTATGTTAAAACCATAACAATATAATATTTATAACTTGTTAATGGAAGAGACAGACTAAATGTCCAAGTAATGGATGCATAAACAAAATGAAACCTACAGTGGAAATTAAGCTATAATAAGGAATAAAGTTATGGTACATGCTTTGCAATGGATTACCCTTGAACCCGTACTAAGGGAATTAATCAGATACAAAAGACATGACATAGTGCTATTATATATATTTGAATTGTCCAAACAAGGCAAACAAATACAGAAGGTAAATTAGTTGGTATCTGCACCTTGAAAAGTGATGAGTATAAGCCAATGTTTAGGAGATTCTATATCTAAAGAAATGTTATAAAATTAATTATAGTGAGGACAGCACAACACTGAATAGAGCCACTTTAGATGATGATGTATGAAATGGAAGGATTCCCAAACAGTGGTCAGAAGCCCGCTAACCCCCTGATTCTGAGCCAACCAACTGACATTTCAGGTGCAAGGCCCAAAGATGCAATGCTGCTGGGCCCTGCTACCAGGGATTTCAGGCCACCTGGTGGTGTGGGCCTCCTGGACCACATCTGTGTATGAGAATGAAGCCTCAATCTCCAAAGCCAGAGAAACAGACACAGGTCTGGAAGCACACACCAGTGCAGGAAATAATCCACACACACTCGAGGGTGAAACTGAATCAGGAATTCCAATATGCAAGCCTTCCACTCCTAAGAGGCAGCAAACTCAGAGAGGAAAGCCGGAAATGCAAGAGAGTTTTCCTGAGACCTGGGATATTTATTGGGAAGAATCTGACCACACCTTGGAGTGGAGAACAAGTAGACTAAATACAAATCCAAGGTGCTACATTCAAAGATATTCCCAATGGGGCGGAGAGATAACATGGAAGTAAGGCGTTTGCCTTTCATGCAGAAGGTCATTGGTTTGAATCCCGGCATTCCATATGGTCCCCCGAGCCTGCCCGGAGCGATTTCTGAGCGTAGAGCCAGGAGTAACCCCTGAGCGCTGTCGAGGCCAAAAAAAAAAAAAGAGAGAGATTCCCAAGAATGAGTAACTAGGCGTATACTGAGTGGGGTGGCATCTGGTTAATCCAACATATGTGGATTCTCGGGTTCCTTTTGGATCAGATCTGGGTGGTAATCCAAGGTGCCAGAATCAAACCTAGGCAAGGTACATACTTCACAAACCCTAAGACCCTCCTGGCCCCTATAGTATGCTTTTGGGGTGATTGCGGCATAGTAAGCCACACCTAGTGGGTGATGCTTAGAACCCTGGCTCTGCTATCAGGATTCACTCCTGGAGAGGCTCTGAGGGTCATATATGGTATCAGAGATCCAACTAGAGGCAGCTGCATGCATGCCAAATGCATTAATGCAATTTTAACTCAATAAAACTACTAAAAAATGTTTAGTAGCATTATTTTATACTACTGAAAACTAAGAACCCAAACTTAGACTGGAGGATTCTCAAAAGGTTTGTTTTGCATGGAAAGAACCCCAGGTTCTAGCTCCACAACAGCACTCCCCTAGCACTTACAGAAGTAGTCCCCGAAAGCAAAAAGGAGGGGAAAGTATCTAAATATTACAAAGTAATAGTCTGTGTGAAGAGTTCATAAAAGGGCCCGGAGAGATAGCACAGCGGCAAGATGCGGCGTTTGCCTTGCAAGCAGCCGATCCAGGACCAAAGGTGGTTGGTTCGAATCCCGGTGTCCCATATGGTCCCCCGTGCCTGCCTGGAGCTATTTCTGAGCAGACAGCCAGGAGTAACCCCTGAGCACCGCTGGGTGTGGCCCAAAAAACCAAAAAAAAAAAAAAAAAAAAAAAAAAAAAAAAAAAAAAAGAGTTCATAAAAAGATTTGCATTTTGGGCCGGAGAGATAGCATGGAGGTAAGGCATTTGCCTTTCATACAGGAGGTCATTGGTTCGAATCCCGGCGCCCCATATGGTCCCTCGTGCCTGCCAGGAGCAATTTCTGAGCCTGGAGCCAGGAATAACCCCTGAGCACTGCCGGGTGTGACCCAAAAAAAAAAAAAAAAAAAAAGATTTGCATTTTAAATAAACTTGTTTGGTGCTAAAAGTCTTGAACAAGTTGTCTTCCCCTCTGATCACCAGTTTTCATACTTTATAAACTAAAGCAAAACACTGTAGCTAAACATACAAAGCACGTAGCCTGTTTTCCTATAAACAGCACATGTCCTACTTTCGCCTAAACACAGAACACACACCCTGCTTTCCCCTAAGCACACAGAACACACACCCTGTTTTCCGCTAATCCCCTAAACACACAGCACTGACAACCTATTTTTCCCTAACCTCATAAGTATCCTACTCCCACCAAAAATAAATCAAGTTATCACCCCTCACAAGTGTTCATGATGGTTTTGAATTTGTAAGCACTCTGATTGCCCGGGAACTAACATCACCAGCTTCAACTACAAAAAGGATCAAATAACACTTGTGAATATGATAAATAAAAATGTTAGAAATTACTTATAGAAGAAATTTTAAGAGCTTTCATTTAGGGGCCGAAGAGATAGCACAGAGAGTAGGGCATTTTCCTTGTATGAGGCTGACCCAGGACCAACACAGGTTAGATCTTAGGTATAGGTATCCCATTTAGTCATCTGGCTTGCCAAGAGCAATTTCTGAGTACAGAGTAACCCCTGAGCACTGCCAGGTATGACCCAAAACCCTAAATAAATAATAAATAAATTGACTGAAACAATAGTACAGCAGGTAAGGTGCTCACCTTGCACATGACCAACTCAGATTCGATCCCCAACATTTCATATGGTTCCCCCCAAACCTCACCAGGAGTGATTCCTGAGCACAGAACCAGTAATCCTGAGCATTGTGGGTAGGCATTTGCCTTGCACACAGCCTACCTGGGTTTGATCTACATTATCCCACATGGTCTCCCAAGTTTTACCAGGTGTGCTTTCTGAATACATATCCAGGAGCTCTGATTGCCACCAGGTGTGGCCCAAAAACTAAAAATAATCAAAAAATTTAGGGGCCGGGAAGGTGGCGCTAGAGGTAAGGTGTCTACCTTGCAAGCGCTAGCGTAGGTCGGACCACGGTTCGATCCCCCAGCGTCCCATATGGTCCCCCCAAACCAGGGGCGATTTCTGAGCGCATAGCCAGAAGTAACCCCTGAGCGTCAAACGGATGTGGCCCAAAAACAAACAAACAAAAATTTTAAAAATCAGGTTCATAGGTGTTAAATAGGTTTATTGTGAAAATTGTTTCACAATGTATGCATATTTCAGGAACTCAGTGGTAAAGTACTTGTCCTCACATATGAGGGAGGCCCTAGTTTTAGCTGTCAGAACTGCATGGTACTCCAAAGGTGTGACACTCAAAGTATCACAACATACAAAAATATATACAATATATATTTGATAAATATATATGAAATAAATATATACGATATTCATATTTCAAGTGACTGTGCTTTGCACTCAAAACTAATGTCAGTTACTTTTCTTTTTTCTGTTTTTGGGCCACACCCAGTGGTTGGCCACATACAAGGCAAACCAATGGCTGTGCTATCTCTCTGGCTCCTACTTTTTTTTTTCTTTTTGGGCCACAGTCCATCGCGATCAGAGCTCCTGGCTATGCACTCAGAAGTCTTCCTGACCCAGCTGGGAGACCATATGAGATGCCGGAGATCAAGCCCGGATCTGCCACATGCAATGCAATGCCCTATCTGCTGTGCTATCGCTCCAGCCCCTAATTACATTTTTTTTTTTTTTGGTTTTTGGGCCACACCCATTTGACGCTCAGGGGTTACTCCTGGCTATGCGCTCAGAAGTCGCTCCTGGCTTGGGGGACCATATGGGACGCCGGGGGATCAAACCGCGGTCCACCGCGGTCCGTCCTAGGCTAGCACAGGCAAGGCAGGCACCTTACCTCTAGTGCCACCGCCCGGCCCCCCTAATTACATTTTTATTTTAAGTTAGGTATAATTGAATATAGAACAATGAAGAGCTTGCCAGTATTTGAGGTAAAATATAGCAGTTACTGTGAATATAGATTAGAAGTTATTTTTTATAACTGAAACCCAATTACAAACATGTTTGTAATCATGGTGCTTAAATAAAGATTAAAAAAAAAAGAATACTCAAGTTTAAAATCTGTTATTCCCATAACTCAATGGGTAACAGAAGGCATGTGTTAAAAAAAATGTTGCTGGGCCGGAGAGATAACATGGAGGTAAGGTACTTGCCTTTTATGCAGGTCATTGGTTTAAATCCTGGCATTCCATATGGTCCCCCGTGCCTGCCAGGAGCGATTTCTGAGCATGGAGCCAGGAGTAACCCCTGAGCACTGCCGGGTATGACCCCCCCCCAAAAAAATATGTTCTTAAGCAAATGAAAATAATAATGCCATTGTTTTAGAGGGATTTAATAATTTGGGGGGGGGGGTTTTACACCCGGCAGTACTCAGGGGTTACTCCCTGGCTCTACTCTCAGAAATCGCTCCTGGCAGGCTGAGGGGATCATATAGGATGCTGGGATTCGAACCACCATCCTTCTGCATGCAAGGCAAACGCCTATCTCTCCATGCTATCTCTCCGGCCCCATATTTTAGAGGGATTTAATAAAAAATTACATATGTAAAATAACCAACAAACATGGACCTTCTGCTTGGTAAGTCTTCAACAGATATTTTGGAGCTGGAGAGATAGTACAGCAGGTAGACACTTGCCTTGCACGTGATCAACCAGATTTAATTCCCAGCACCACATAGGTGCCCCCAAGCCCCACCAGGGGTCATCCTGGGGTACAGAATCAAGAGTAAATTCTGAGAACTTCTGTGTGACCCAAAGCAAAAGAGTTTTTTATTATTAACAACTGACTCTGGATATTATAATAAAACATATTACAGAGAGTATAATAGATATGACACTTGCTTTGCACGCAGCCAACCTCGATTCAGTCCCTGGAACTCCATATGGTTCTTGAAGCACTGCCAGAAGTAGCCACTGAACATTGATGGATGTGACTCAAAAATCAAAAATAAAAACATTAAAATATATAATACGTTTTATGTTGAACACATTGTTAGTCTCTATCATAGTGTGCTAGTAAGCAATCAAAACCAACATCATCATATTTGCAATAAACAGGTCAAATCTTTTTTTTTTTTTTTTTCATTTTGGTTTTTGGGTCATACGGCAGCACTGAGGGGTTACTCAGTAACCTAGAAATGCCTGCCTAGAAATCGCCCCAGGCAGGCATGGGGACCATATGGGATGCTGGGATTCGAACCACCGTCCTTCTACATGAAAGACAAACGCCTTATCTCCATGCTATCTCTTCGGCCCCAGCAGATCAAATCTTGAAAAAAAATTCTTCAATTTTCTTTCTTTTTTTCTTTTTTCTTTTTTTGGGCTACACCTGGTGACACTCAGGGGTTACTCCTGGCTTGGGGGACCATATGTGACACTGGGGGATCGAACCGAGGTTTCTCTTAGGTTAGGATGTGCAAGGCAGACACCCTACCGCTTGCACCATCACTTCGGCCCCATTCTTCAATTTTCTTTTCTTTTTAAAAATGAATTAATATTATCTCCTAGTATGTGTATGAGGGACTGAAAGATCATATTGAGAGAATACTGACGGTGTATAAGAGAACTAATACAAAGTAGCATATTCTACTACTAAAAAGGGAGAACACTACTTTTTATTCCTAAAGTTAAAAAACAGTACCCCAGTTTAGGACCCTTTTGATCTTTTTTAAATGACTTAAGGGAGAGAAGGGTGAAGCAATAGCACAGTGGGTTGGGCGTTTGCCTTGCAGGATCCCAGGCAACCTGTAAGGTCCCTAGAGCCAGGTAACCCCGGAGTGCTGCTGGGTGTGGCCCAAAAAGAAAAATAAAAGGTCTTAATGGGTCAGAGAGACAATACAGCTGGCAGGGCACTTGCTTTGCAAGGCCAACTTGGATTTTATCCCCAGTATCTCATATGGTCTCCCATACCCACCAAGAGTAATTTCAGAGTTCCTAAGAACTATCAGAAATGATTGTCAAAAAAAAATTAAAAAATTGAAATGTCTTGGGGCCGGAGAGATAGCATGGAGGTAAGGCGTTTGCCTTTCATGCAGGAGGTCATCGGTTCAAATCCCGGCACCCCATATGGTCCCTTGTGCCTGCCAGGAGCAATTTCTGAGCCTGGAGCCAGAAATAACCCCTGAGCACTGCCGGGTGTGACCCAAAAAACACACACACAAAAAAAATTGAAATGTCTTAAGGATGGGCCGGATGGATAGCATGAAGGTAGGGTGTTTGCCTTGCATGCATAAGAACACTGGTTCAAATCCTGGCATCCCAGATGGTCCCCGGAGCCTCCCAGGAGCAATTTCTGAGTGTAGAGCCAGGAGTAACCCTTGAGCGCTGCCGGGTGTGACCAAAAAAAAAAAAAAAATTTCTTAAGGATAATGGAAATAGTTCAAAGTGTAGGGGCCTGAGTCTTGGAGTTAACCCCTAGCCTGTATGTTCCCCCAAGAGCCACCTGGAGTAAATTATGAGCACGACCTAAAGCAAATCATGTATAAGTTTAAGTTTTCAAAAACAGGCACACGGTGATAATAGAAACAGAGGGTACACCACACAGAGTGCTGAATGCAGTTAGGGAAGTAACTACACTAACAACTAGCATGACTATGTTAAAGAAGAAGAGGTAGAATGCCCTTCGAGAATACAGGCAGAAGTGGAGGAGGAGGGGGCCATTGGTGGTGGGAAGTTGCACTGGTGAAGGGGGTATTCTGTTTATGACTGAAACCCAACTACAATCATGCTTGTAATCATGTGCTTAAATAAAGGTGTTTTTTGTTTGGTTGGTTTTGGTTTTGGTTTTTTGGTTACACCCAGCAGCACTCAGGGGTTACTCCTAGCTCTGTGCCCAGAAATTGTTCCTGGCAGGCACGAAGAACCATATGGGATGCTCGGATTCGAACCACCATCGGTCCTGGGTCAGCTACTTGTAAGGCAAGTGCCCTACTGCTGTGCTATCTCTCTTCCCCTTAAATCAAGATTCAATATTAAAAAAAAAAAAAAAAAAATATATATATATATATATATATATATATATATATATATTTAGAGAGAGAGAGAATGAACTATAGGTTGAAATAAATCCCCCTTTTTTGGGGGGGTTTGGTTTTAGGGTTACACTAAGCAGTGCTCAGGGGTTAGTTACTTCTGGCTTTGTGCTTAGAAATCACCCCTGGCGGGCCCAGAGAGATAGCACAACGGCGTTTGCCTTGCAAGCAGCCGATCCAGGACCAAAGGTGGTTGGTTCAAATCCCGGTGTCCCATATGGTCCCCAGTGCCTGACAGGAACTATTTCTGAGCAGACAGCCAGGAGTAACCCCTGAGCACAGCCGGGTGTGGCCCCAAAAAAAAAAATCACCCCTGGCAAGCACGGGGACCATATGGGATGCCGGGATTCGAACTACAGTCCGACCTTGGTCGACTGCACACAAGGCAAAAGCCGCCCTACCCCTGTGCTATCTCTTCGACCCCTGAAATAAAGCCCTTTAAAAATAGGTATTAGGGGTCGAGAGACAGCACAGCGGCGTTTGCCTTGCAAGCAGCTGATCCAGAACCTTAGTTCTGGCTGGTTCGAATCCCAGCATCCCATATGGTCCCCCATGCCTGCTAGGAGCTATTTCTGAGCAGATAGCCAGGAGTAACACCTGAGTGCCGCGGGGTGTAGCCCCCCTTCAAAAAAAAGATATTAAGGCTTCCTTTCTTCTTCCCAAATTCCCAACAATATATTTTACATTTTGCTAAAATTGGAATGCAACTAACAAAGATATTTGAACATAGGAAAACACAAAGTCAAAATTTATATCAGGGGCCGGCGAGGTGGCGCTAGAGGTAAGGTCTTGCCTTGCAAGCGCTAGCCAAGGAAAGGACCACGGTTCGATCCTCCGGTGTCCCATATGGTCCCCCTAAGCCAGGAGCAATTTCTGAGCACGTAGCCAGGCGTAACCCCTGAGCATCTAACGGGTGTGGCCCAAAAAACAAAAACAAAAAAAATTTATATCAAATCTACCAATTGTGGGGCCGGAGAATAGCATGGAGGTATGGAGGTAAGGTTTGCCTTGCATGCAGAAGGAGAGTAGTTTGAATCCCGGCATCCCATATGGTCCCCCGAGCCTGCCAGGGGCCATTTCTGAGCGGAGAGCCAGGAGTAAACCCAGAGCGCCACCGGGTGTGACCCCCCCAAAAAAAATCTGCCAATTGTTACTTGTGGCAATCTACTAATTGTTAATTAGATCTTTTTATGCCTTTTTCTAGAATTCAGATACTCCTCGCTTAACGACCTCTCTGTTTAGCTACCGCTCACACTTACTACCATCTCTTCACCATTATTTTATCTTATTTTAAATATCCTTTTTCCATCTTGTACACTCTCCAGTACAGTACTGTGGGTTTGGTGCTTTAATGTACCTACTTTACTAACTTTATGTTCTGTAATACATTGCAGTACTGTGTTGTGTAAATTACACAACCGATGCAAATTAAAACAAGTGGAAATTTTCAGTTTGATCTTTCTCATTATTTTTTTTTTATAATAGCTTATTTTTATTGAGGATCAGAAGTTAATATACGGTTAACATTATTTCTGCACACATCTTTCCAACAATACCCCCATGGCCTGAGCACTTCTTACCTTCACAGTAGCCCAAGGGCCCCTTTCATAATAGCTCAATCCAGGGCCTATTTTAGTAACATAGGATTGAAACATAAACCAATCAGATTTGTACAAGTACAACAATTTTAACCAATGGGAGCATAAACACATTTTGATGGCGGGAAGGATAAAGAAGAACCTGGCAGGATGGGGGGAGGGGAAGCAAATTCTTAAACAAATAGCTAATTGATATTTACGCAAATACAATTATTTGTTTAGCCTATTTTCCATTTAGATCTATCTTTTGTGCAAGCAATAAGGATCATAATTTAAACTTTACAAAAACATATCTATAACTACATGCTTGAGAGCAGTTACAAAAACAGGTTCCATGGAAAGGTTAAGGCATCTGGTTAAGCCAGATTCTTTGTGCTGAGCTAAATTTATTTGCAGAGTTTTCTGTTGGTTCGGGGCTATGCAAACTTTTGTGGCTTGAATCAGACAGGCGGTGGAAAATTCATTCAGAGTTCCTTTGATATGTGGGGTGCTCGATCTCCCACATCTCCCCCTGTTTAGTATACAATATAGAAGGGACAGACGTGCCTCGGTGGACTGGCCACACTGGGTGAAGAGGTGTGGGGCTTCCAGTCACCGCATCTGCTACCCTTGATTCAGCCGTTTCCAAAGCTTGGCAAGGCACAGATTGAGGTCTATGCGCCAGCTCCTCGATAACTTCAAACTTAAGTGGCGGAGAGTTGGCAGGAGGGGAGATGTCAGGTGTCAGCTGGTCTTCTGAGGTGCATAGTTGTTGGTATAGAACCTTTGAGTCCTTTCTGGTTGCTTCATCCACTTGATTCTTTACGAAGGTGGTGAGTTTGCGAAAAGCCCAAGGACCAAAGGAAACTAGCAACATAAAGCCAATGAAGGGCCCCAAAAAGGCTGGGAGCACTGTTGTTATCCATGGAGTGGTAGAAAACCAATTTTTGTACCAGCTCTCACTCTGCTCTATATCTTTTTGTCTATTTACTAAATTATCCTCTATGTGTTGAATGCTATCTCTAGCTAAGCCGAATTTATTTTAAAAAGCAATCTTTTACTCTAAGGATGACACAAATTCCCCCCTCCCTCAAAAAAAATGTTAAATTTTGAACCACGGCGGTTATTCTGTACTCTTTGCTAGGAAATCAACAGTAGTGTAAACTTCTTTAAGTTTGTAAACATTTTTAGCAACAGTTATAAGGCATTAGCAGATTCTAGAGTATGAACCAATGAATAAATATTTGTGCTTACACCAATAACACCTAGGCCTTTTAATAAGGCTAGGGTGATGGCAGTGTTTGATTTTTGTACTGCAGCGGGGAGAGACACAAGATTATATTTAGGAGGTAATAAGGCAATTTTTGATCTAACAGTCAATTTAGGCATTAAAACAACCAAAACACAGTGGTACGAGGACTAAAGAAACAAATGTAAAACAATGGGGGAGGGCCGGAGAGATAGCATGGAGGTAAGGCGTTTGCCTCTCATGCAGGAGGTCATCGGTTCGAATCCCGGCGTCCCATATATGGTCCTCCCGTGCCTGCCAGGAGCAATTTCTGAGCCTGGAGCCAGGAATAACCCCTGAGCACTGCCGGGTGTGACCCAAAAACCACAAAAAAAAAAAAAAAAAAAAAAAAACAATGGGGGAGATAAACTAGTGAAACAGGCAAAAAAACGTTAAATTGGGGGCAATCATGAACTGAAAGGAGAAATCAACGACAAGAATTTGATTACAATTTTTTCAGATTATTAAAATTTGCGGCAGGGAGGTCTTGGAAGAGTTCTTGCATTGGGGATACTTTTGGAGCTAGGCCCAGTTTCAAGGAACAGTCCGCGTTAGGGAGAGTTAGTAGGGAGGGCCTCGCAGCATGAGTCCACAGGGGAGTTGGCTGTCTTTTCTTTCAGGAGACGAGGTGTGGGTTTATCTGGGTGTCCCCTCGCCTGGGTGCAGGGTACTGGTTCGTTGAGTAGGAGGTCGATCTTGATGCCTAATAGAGGTCGTTCAGTCATTATCAGATTGCTAGTTGATCATTCTGTTACTTCTTTTGCTTCTGAACATTAGATAACTTCAGATAGGGCCTGGAGAGATAGCACAGCAGTGTTTGCCTTGCAAGCAGCCTATTCAGGACCTAAGGTGGTTGGTTCGAATCCCAGTGTCCCATTTGGTCCCCGTGCCTGCCAGGAGCTATTTCTGAGCAGACAGCCAGGAGTCACCCCTGAGCACCGCTGAGTGTGGCCCAAAAACCAAAAAAAAAAAAAAAAAAAAAAAAAAAGATAACTTCAGATAACACATTGACACCTAAGATGGTATTTCCTTTTTTGTATTTTTTTTTTTTTGGTGGGGGGAGGCCACACTTGGTGGTGCTCATGAGATTATACCTGGCTTTGCATTCAGAAATTACTCCTGGCAGGCTGGGGGGACCATATGGGATGCTGGGCATCAAACCCATTTAGGTTCCAGTTTGACCACATGCAAGACAAACACTACTCTCTCTGGCCCCTAAGATGGTATTTCCTAAAAGGATGACAGAATTTAAAAATAAAATAGGAACTTTTGTATAGTCCAGGAATTCCAAGCACTATTGATGGTACTGAGGCTTTTGTGTGGCATATTTTTATCTGCCAGGGCTTCTAGAAGAACAAAAAAGCAGGAAAGGTGTCCACACTCACTCCCAAAAAGTCCTGTGATATCAGCTTTCCACGTCATGGTCAATATGCCCATAATTTTCCATAGCTTGGTATACATCTTTTTCAAAAACAGAGTGTATCTGTAGGACTGGCCAAATGCAGACAGGTCACTGTGTTTGAATATCTATAGCTATCTATCTATCTATCTATCTATCTATCTATCTATCTATCTATTTATCTATATTTTCTTTTTAGGCCTAACCCAGTAACGCTTAGGGGTTACTCCTGGCTATGCACTCAGAAATTGCTCCTGGCTTGGGGGACTATATAGGATGCCAGGGGATTGAACTGTGGTCAGTCATAGGTTAGCATGTGCAAGGCAAAAAGCCCTACTACTTGCGCCACCACTCCAGCCCCTGAATATTTTATTGCAGAGTAATAAAATAGGATATCTCTCTTTTTTTTATTTTTGGGCCATGCCTGGTGACACTTAGGGGTTACTCCTGGCTATGCACTCAGAAATTGCTCCTGGCTCAAAGGACCATATGGGACTCCAGGGATCGAACCCAGGTCTGTCCCAGGTCAGCCGCTTGCAAGGCAAATGCCCTACCACTGTGTTATCGCTACGGCCCCAGATAATCTCTAAAGTATTTTAAATAATAAATATATATTGCATTAAGGTAAAAGTCTACAAGCAAAGTTTAGTAGAAATAAAAGTTGCAGAACTTGTAAATGTACAACCAATAAATAGTTTACATGGATTATTTTTGTTCTAGAGACCATACCTGAAGGTCGTGGGAGGGAGCCTACTCTCTTTCTGTGCTCAGAAGTTACCACCAGGGGCCAGTGAGGTGGCGCTAGAGGTAAGGTGTCTGCCTTGCAAGCGCTAGCCAAGGAAGACCACGGTTCAGCGTCCCATATGGTCTCCCCAATCCAGGGGCAATTTCTGAGTGCTTAGCCAGAAGTAACTCCTGAGCATCAAACGGGTGTAGCCGGAAAAAAAAAAGAAAAAAAGAAGTTACCACCAGACCATGTGGGCCCATGTCACCAAGGTACAAACCATGAACTTCCACTTGCAAAGCTCATGTCCAGAGACTTTGAGCTGTCTCCTTGGTTCTTGTTGTCATTTTGTGTCAATGAACCAGAGAGTCAGCTCTGAGGTTTACTACATGCTACAGAGCATTTGCATGTTACAGAGCTGGACACTGAGCTAGAGGAGTTGTGTTCCACATAGTACATAAGCCTCACATTTACAAAAGGTGT
Source organism: Suncus etruscus (assembly GCF_024139225.1). NCBI lineage: Eukaryota > Metazoa > Chordata > Mammalia > Eulipotyphla > Soricidae > Suncus > Suncus etruscus. Next base: position 50,501,248 of record NC_064857.1, read on the forward strand.
CTGTATGAGCACAGGAGCAGACATCACAGCTGGAGGCAACCCCAGTGAGCAGCCAGGATCATGGGCTACCTTGTGTGAATTTTTTTTTTTTTTTGGTCTTGGGCCAAACCCAGCAGTGCTCAGGGGTTACTCCTGGCTCTGTGCTCAGAAATCACTCCTGGCAGGCACGGGGGATTATATGGGATGCTGGGATTCGAACCACCGTTGGTCCTGGGTCAGTCGCTTGCAAAACACGCACCCTACTGCTGTGCTATCTCTCCAGCCCCTGTGTGCAATTTTTTTTGGGGGGTCACACCTGGCAGCGCTCAGGGGACCATATGGGATGCTGGGATTCGAACCACCATCCTTCTGTATGAAAGGCAAACGCTTTACCTCCATGCTATCTCTCTGGCCCCTCCCTGTGTGCAATTTTATTAATCAAATAAGTAATGAAGTTCAAAACCACAGCAAAGAAGTGCCCATTGCACATTGTTCAAATAGAACGTTTCATCTTCTGTTTTTAGAGATGAAATGATTTCCAAAGAGGGCTGGTCCTGCATATCAGTATACCACTGTCTTCCAAGGGCCTATTCCATGATCCTTGTGGAAATTAAGGGGCGTAGTAAGTCCTTTGTCTTATTTGACTGGGTGGGTGCTATGAATGCATGCTCTGTGGGTTTCACTAGTGATGCTATGTGTGTCCTATGGATTCCAATATTGTCATTGTGTGTGTACCATATCTTCCACTGGTGGTGATAAGTGAGTGCTTCATAGGTGTCACTGATAACATGGTAAGTGCATGCTCTGTGGGTTGTACTGGTCGTGCTGTGAATGTATGCTCCATGGGTTCCACTGGTAGCTCTGTGACTGCATGATCTGTGAATTCTGCTTGTTGTACTGTGTGTGCTTTACTGATGGCACTGAGAGTGCCTGCTACAAGGGGTCAGCTGAGTGGGGCCCTGTGAGAGCATATTCCATGGGTAATATAGGTGACTACTGTGAGTGCATCCTTTGGTATTCCTGGGACTCACATGTTCAGAGCCATGGCCCTGCTCTGCATCACTTGGCTCTAGCTTTACTGTGGGGTTGACAAGACAAAGATGACAATAAATTATAGAATCTCTGGTCTCTGCCACTTTGGCTTCATTCTGTTTGATTTGGAATCTGTTGCAATCACCTGTCACCTCTGTTCTGACCTTGGTGCAGTGAAGTTACCGCCTGACACAGCTTTAGGGTAAAATTTTCCTTGTGATCTCCAACTTCTTCTATGGCTGAGTTTCTTATCAGGCCCTCTCAGATCTCCAGGCCCCACAAGTGCATATGTGTTACCCATACACAGGTAAATCCAAGCTTGCCCTGCAACCAAGAATTGGGCAGGAGCACTAGGCCACTGGAGATGTTGACTTCTCAGCTTCCTGTCCCCTTTGAAGTGATTGCTATGGTGACAGATGGCATATGACTAGTACAGAACTGGTGATAGCTCAACCTACTACTAAGTCCAGAACAAAAAGAGTTAAGTCTATATTTGCACTACTCAGAAACATATTAGACATGGCTCTTCAGAACTCACTTATAATTTTATATAATTTATAAATTATTATAATACAAAAATAAAGATAAGTTGTTTACAGTTTTTGCTTTGTCCTTGAAGGGTAGGAATCCATGTATTTGGTAATTTATCTTTGTTTTTTTTTGGCTCGTATGTTTGGTTTTTTGGGGGTGGTTCAAACCTGTTGACTCTCAGGAGTTACTAATTTCTGAGAGCAGGGCTAGGAGTAACCTCTACTCACCACCTGTTGCGCCAAACCCCCACCAAAAAAAAGAGAACTGGAGTGCATTGTACTTTGTATGCTGAGTCTAGCTCAATTCCCAAGGACACCAGAAGTAACTGCCAAGGGCCGGAGCGGTGGCACAAGTGGTAAGACATCTGCCTTTCCCGCTCTAGCCTAGAAGGACAGCAGTTCAATCCCCCAGTATCCCAAATGGTCCCCCAAGCCAGGAGAGATTTCTGAGTTTATAGCCAGGAGTAACCCCTGAATGTCACCAAGTGTGACCCAAAAAGCAAAAAAAAAAAGAAGTAACCACCAAAGTAACAGGCCAGGAAAAGCAACTGAGCACCACCTGATATGACCCAAAACATAAAAGAGAAAAGGAAACATTTTGCTTTCAGGAAAAAAAGATTAGAGAGAAGTATTGCAAATAGAGCAAGAAAAGAATTTGGTTGATAGTAAGCAGAGTAATATAATGAATATCAGAAATAAACAGCAAGTTTGGAGGAAAACTGATTAAACAAAAATAACTGTTAAACAAATCAAGGAAAAGAGTTTTCTTTGAAAGCCTCCAGATTCTGAGTAGATTATAATGTTGGTTTTTTTGTTTGTTTGGTTGGTTGGTTTTTGGGCCACACCCAGCAGCGTTCAGGGGTTATTCCTGACTCTGTGCTCAGAAATAGCTCCTGGCTTAGGGACCATATGGGATGCCAGGAATCGAACCCAGGTCCACCCTGGATCTGCCACATGCAAGGCAAACGCCCTATCACTGTGCTATCTCTCCTGCCCCGATTATAATGTTTCTTATTTTCATTACTAGATAGAAGAAAAAAAACATCTAGACCTCCATTTTGGATCAACTACATTTTTCTTTTCTTTTTTTTTGAAGTTAAACAATAATTTAATGTTCAAAAGGTTTAAAGAATGAAGAATGTTTCTTGATATAATTATTATTTTAAAATTATTATTTTCTGACTTGTTATCATTTTTGCATTTAATCTATAAAATATTTTTATGATGATCAATATACTCACTGGTCAACTATGCTATTAGGACTATTTAAAATTGAGTAACAAATTCATTTCTTGTACTAACAGTCCATGTACTCAATAGGTATATCTCACTAGGATCTATTATATTAATAGCACCTTTAAAAAAAAAAAAAAAACTACAGCACCTGGTAATCCCAGGTGGTCTCCCATCCAAGTACTAACCAGGCCCGACCCTGCTTAGCTTCCGAGAGTAGACGAGATCGGGCGCGTTCAGGGTGGTATGGCCATAGACATTTTCTTTTTATTCCTTCTCTCTCGGTCTGTGGGGGTTGTGTGTGTATTTTTCTCTCTCCTCTTTTTTTTTTTTTTTTTTTTTTTTTTTTTTTTTTTTGTGGTTTTTGGGTCACACCCGGCAGTGCTCAGGGTTACTCCTGGCTCCATGCTCAGAAATTGCTCCTGGCAGGCACGGGGGACCATATGGGACGCTGGGATTCGAACCGATGACCTCTTGCATGAAAGGCAAACGCCTTACCTCCATGCTATCTCTCCAGCCCCTTTCTCTCTCCTCTTTACCCTTCCATCCATTCCTCATTTTCTTTTTATTGTTTTTTTTTGGGGGGGGGTGTTGTTGTTGTTTGGGGAAGCACACCCTGTGATGCTCAGGGGCTACTCCTGGCTATGTGCTCAGAAATTGCTCCTGGCTTGGGGAACCATATGGGATGTCGGGGAATCAAACTGCAGTCCGTCCTGGGTCAGCTGCGTGCAAGGCAACTCCCTATCACTGAGCCATCGCCTTTTTTTTTTATTGTTTTGTTTTTTATTTTTGGACTACAACCCTCAAGGGTTACTCCTGGCTCTGTGTCAGAGACTCCTGGCAGGTTTAGGGGATCATATGGGATACAAAAGATTGAACCCGGGTCAGCGGCATGCAAGGCAAAAGTCCTAACCATTGTGCTATTGCTCTGGCCCTGGTCCCTTGTAATGGCAACAGATGCCATGTTTTCACCCAAGAAAAAGCAGGTCTGAAGCAGGGGTCGCGGCACAAAATAATTCAAACAAAACTGACAGTGAAATACATGTGGCCAAATAGCAATCTGTCTCGTCAAGCCAAGCGAGCAAGCTGCCTGCATGATTGCAGTTTTAATCTTTAATTGGGGGGGGGGGGTTGGGGTCACACCCGGCAACTCTCAGGAGTTACTCCTGGCTCTGCGCTCAGAAATTGCCCCTGGCAGGCTCGAGGACCATATGGAATGCCTGGAATCAAACCAGGGTCCTTCCTGTGTTGGCTTTGTGTAAGACAAGCACCCTGCCACTGTACTATCTCTCCAGCCCCAAGACTGCAGTTTTTTTAAGTACAAAGACCACCCCCAGGCGGGGAGTAAGGGTAGGGCCATCCTGAGCCGGTCCTATCAAGATTTGCTAAAACAAGCTAAATAGCAACATCTCTATTTTGGATAAAAACAAGATGTAAACAGACTCAAAGAAACCAGGGATAATCTTTGTTTTGGGTGGAACCAAGTTGTAAATTGTAAACAGTCCATCCTTTTAATTTGAGGTGTTAGAGATTTAACTTTGGGAAGCTCAAGACACACAAGACGGGGCCGGGTAGGTGGCGCTGGAGGTAAGGTGTCTGCCTTGCAAGCGCTAGCCAAGGAAGGACCGCGGTTCGATCCCCCGGCGTCCCATATGGTTCCCCCAAGCCAGGGGCGATTTCTGAGCACATAGCCAGGAGTAACCCCTGAGCATCAAACGGGTGTGGCCCAAAAACCAAAAAAAAAAAAAAAAGACACACAAGACAAGTACTCTATTTATGCCACTGGTCCCCATAAAGGTGAGTTTCATAAATGAATTTGTGCATTTTGGTTACTGGTTTTTGGATACATTTAGCAGTGCTGAGGCTATTCCAGGCAATGTCGAGGTGACCATGCCTTGCTGGGGAAAGAACCTAGAGCTGCTCCACACAGAGCATGTGTTCCACCACTGTGAACTATAAAGTTATTTCCCCAGCTCTATCATTTTTTCAAGGCAATAACAAGAACAGGCTTCATAATTCTTTCAAAAAATTAATCTAATGTGGTCCTATATTGATATTGCAGTTATTCAGATGTTTGCACTAATAATTTTGTGGGGAGGATGGCCATATTCGGCAGTGCTCAGGGCTTACATCTGACTTTGCACTTAAGGGTCATTCTTGGTTGGTCTTAGAGGATCTCATGGGATTGAATCTGTGTCAGTAATGTACTGTAACTGCAAGTGCTATACCTGGAGTACTTCTTGGAGTATTATCACTACAGCTCCACAATATATATGTAGTGGCCCTTGAGTCACACCTGGCAGTGCTCACACTCCTGGATCTACACTCAGAAATCACTCCTGGCAAGCTCGGGGGAGCATATGGGGTACCTGGATTCAAACCACCGTCCTCCTACATACAAGGCAAACACTCTACCTCCATACTATTTCTCCATCCCCAGATAATATTTTTCAATATAAAATGAAATTCTATTTTTGTATCACATATTCTTTTAATTTATTTTATTTTATGTATTTATTTTTTGGTTTTTGGGTTACACCCAGCAGCACTCAGGGGTTCTCCTGGCTCTATGCTCAGAAATCACCCCTGGCAGGCTCGGGGGACCATATGGGATGCCAGGATTCGAACCATCGTCCTTCTGCATGCAAGGCAAATGCCCTACCTCCATGCTATCTCTCCGACCCCATCACTCTCATATTTGAGTTGTTTTTTTTGTTTTTTGTTTTTTTTGGTTTTTTTTTTTTTTTTTTTTTTTTTTTTTTTTGTTTTTGTTTTTGGGCCACACCCGGCGGTGCTCAGGGTTTACTCCTGGCTGTCTGCTCAGAAATAGCTCCTGGCAGGCAAACGCCGCTGTGCTATCTCTCCGGGCCCCATATTTGAGTTTTTAATAAACAGTATACTATAGACTTCAGTCCAGATCAACAAAGATAAATATAATTAATTGTTTTTATTGTATAGACAGTTCATAGTATTGCTATGCTATATTACTTTCCCACATTGGGAAAGCCCATGTTCTCTCTTGTCATGTGTATGTTTCATTCAGTAAAAATGAAAACAAAACCATGAAGATGGGAGGGGGTTTGATCAGGGTTCAATCTCCTACATCACAGCCATTTGGGATCTCATGATCCCTGAGTCCACCAGGAGCAATTCCTGAGTGCAGAGCCAGAGGTAATCCCTGAACACCTCACCCACAGTGAATTGGACTTGTGTCTTGCACTAGATTGACCCAAATTCAATTCTAGGCCTCCCATATGGTCTCCCGAGCCGCCAGGAGTAATTCCTGAGTTTAAAATCAGGACTGACCACTAAGCACCATCGGTGTGGCCCCAAAACAAAACAAAACAAGTAAACTGGGGTGTTATAGGTATGTTATACCAGGCTGTGCTCGTGGATTACTCCTGGAGGGCTCGGGATATCATATGGGAGGCTGGTAATGAAACAGGGGTTGGCAATGTACAAGACAAACACCCTACCTGCTGTACTATAGCAAAAAAATAAAGAAATAATAAAACATCTTCCATGTCCATAATATAGTTGTAATTTCTGTATCTTTTTTTTTTTTTTAGATTGACTCCTGGAAGGGAAGTATAAGAAGGATATTTTTTTGTGCTTCTTTGATTTCCTTAACTTTCTGTAGCTCTTTTTCTTCAGCCTGTTCATTATAAATCTAACTGGGGGCCCGGAGAGATAGCATAGCGGCGTTTGCCTTGCAAGCAGCTGATCCAGGACCAAAGGTGGTTGGTTCAAATCCCGGTGTCCCATATGGTCCCCCGTGCCTGCCAGGAGCTATTTCTGAGCAGACAGCCAGGAGTAGCCCCTGAGCACCGCTGGGTGTGACCCAAAAACAAACAAACAAGAAATAATAAAAATAATAAATCTAACTGGACTGTACTATTTCATCTCTTCAATTTTCCTTTTCTTTTTGGTTTTTTGGGGCCACTCCCAGCAATTCTCAGCTATCACTCCTGGCAGGCTTAGATGGCACTATAAAGTGCTGGATATCGAATCCAGGTGTAATGTGTGCAAGGCAAGCACCCTATTCTATTGGTCTGGTCCCCAAGAATAGTTTTATTGCTTAAGTTTTTGTTGGCATTTGATTTTTGTTTTGTTTTTTGTTTTTTCATTTTTTGGCCACACCTGGCTGCACTCAAGGGTTCTCTTGGCTCTGCACTCAGAAATCACTCCTGACAAGCTTGGGGAATCATATGAAATGATGGGAATCAACTTTGGTCCATCCTGATTTGGCCACATGCAAGGCAAGCGCCCTGCCACTGTGCTATCTCTCTGGTCCCTCTTTTTGTTTTGTTTTGGTTTTGGTTTTTGGGTCACACCCGTCAGCTCTCAAAGGTTACTCCTGGCTCTATACTCAGAAATTGCTCCTGGCAGGCTCAGGGGACCATATGGGATGCCGGGATTTGAACCATCGTCCTTCTGCATAAAAGGCAAATGCCTTACCTCCATGCTAACTCTCCGGCCCCTATTATTTGATTGGTTCATTTCTACACAATCAAAATCAAATTCAAATAAAATAAGTCATCCACTTTAAACTCTGCCAACTGATTTTTTTCATCTCCAGCTGACAAAAAAAAAGCAGCAAGGGTAGTTATCTTTTTTTTTTTTTTTTTTTTTTTTTGGTTTTTGGCCCACACGTGGCAGTGCTCAGGGGTTACTCCTGGCTGTCTGCTCAGAAATAGCTCCTGGCAGGCACGGGGGACCATATGGGACACCGGGATTTGAACCAACCACCTTTGGTCCTAGATCAGCTGCTTGCAAGGCAAACACTGCTGTGCTATCTCTCCGGGCCCATCTTTTTTTTTTTGTCAAACCTGGCCAGGATTCAAACCACTGTCCTTCTGCATGAAAGGCATGAAAGGCCTTACCTCCATGCTATCTCTCCAGCCCCAAGGGTGGTCATCTTTTAAAACTTTGTGACACTTTGGGTGTGGAGCAGTGGCGCTAGAGGTAAAGCATCTGCCTTGCAAGCACTAGCCTAGGATGGACTGTGGTTGGATTCCCTGGCTTCTCATATGGTCCTCTCCCACTCAAGCCAGGAGCGATTTCTGAGCACATAGCCAGGAGAGAACCCTGAGCGTCGATGGGTGTGGCCCAAAAACAAAAAGAAAATTTTGTGACACTTAGATTGTAGAATCTAAACATTTCATAACTGTTACAAATGAACAATGCATAGTAGCCATGGAATATTAGGCTCATACATAAATAAACCTCTGTATACATGTTGACTGCACCTGGGGACTCTATAAATCAGCACTGACCTTGAATAAAATTTAAAATTTCAATTCTTAAAAACATTGAATAACCGGGCGGTGGTGCTTGAGGTAAGGTGCCTGCCTTGCCTTCGATAGCCTTGGACGGACCTCGGTTCAATCCCCCGGCATTCCATATAGTCCCCCAAGCCAGGAGTAACCCCTGAGCGTCACCAGGTGTGGCCCAAAAACAAACAAACAAAAAAATTGGATAAAAACATTAAAAAAAAACAACATGGATCAGGAAAGAAAATCCATTCCTCTGTTACCGGTAGGAACATACCTAACCTCACATGATTAAATGGAGATTCAGAGTGAAAGGATGTAAAAAATCATACAAGCCAATGGAAGGGGGAATAAAACGATCTAGGACAGTCATATATCCATTAAGCCAAGTAGCATCCAATATAAAGAAAGTAATTAGAGGGTCAGAGCAATAACACAGCGGGTAAGGTGACCCAGATTTGCCCTACACATCGCTGACCCAGATGATCCCCAGCATCTTATATGGTCCCCTGAGTGCCATTAGGAATGACCCCGGAATGTAGAATCAGGAATAACCCCTGAGCACCGATGGGTGTGCCCCCACCAAAGAAAGTAATTAGACAATGATAGATACTACTACTATTGTTAAGGAAACAAAAGATCAAGAAATACTATCAACATTTATACACAAAATGAAGGCCCAGCAGAGTTCATAAAGTTTCTGTTCACAAACCTAAAAAAACATATTAATGGAAACACAATAGTTGTGGGAGACTTAAACATTACATTACACTTTTACGACTAGAGAGAATATCAAGAAACAAAATCAGATACATGACTATCAGAAACAAAATGAGACACAAGAAAATTGAAGTTAAACCCTAGTTAGGAGCTAAAAGGACTGAGATTGTTGGCCATATATGCAATGCTCTTCACCCCCCCCCAAAAAAAATTACACATTCTGGGACCAGAGAGATAGCACCACGGTAAGGCATTTGCCTTGCATGTGGAAGGTCTCTGGTTCAAATCCCGGAATCCCATATGGTCCCCCAAGCCTGCCGGGGGCGATTTCTGAACATAGAGCAGGAATAACCCCTGAGCATTGCTGGGTGTGACACACACACACACACACACACACACACACACACAAAAAAAAAAAAAAACACATTCTTCTCTAATGAACTTGGAATGGTTTTCAGGAGAGATCACATATTAGGGAATAATTTAACATATATAAATTTATAAGTATAGAGATTGGGTTCATAGTATAGAAGGTAGGGAGCTTACCTTGCATGTGGCCAACCTAGTTTTGACCCTAGCATCTCATATTGTCCCTTGAGCCTGTCAGGAGTGATTTTTGAACACATAACTAGGAGCAACCCGTGTGCACTATTGGGTTTGGCCCAAAAACTTTTACAAAAATTTGTTAGGTTACACCTTATTTGACCTAAAACAAAGATCATCCCTGGTTTCTTTGTATGTTTGTTTACAACTTGGATTTACCCCAAAACAGAGATTGTCTTACTTGTAAACTTGGGTGGGACTGACTCAGGATATCCTGAGCCTTTTGTCCTTACTGTCCCACACAGGGGTAGTCTCTGTACTCAATAAAAATGGTAGTTCTGGGGCCGGCGAGGTGGCGCTAGAGGTAAGGTGTCTGCCTTGCAAGCGCTAGCCAAGGAAAGGACCACGGTTCGATTCCCCGGTGTCCCATATGGTCCCCCCAAGCCAGGGGCAATTTCTGATTGCATAGCCAGGAGTAACCCCTGAGCATCTAACGGGTGTGGCCCGAAAAACCAAAAAAAAAAAAAAAAAAAATGGTAGTTCTGTCAGGCAGAGGGGTGAAGAGATGAAGTATAAGACTGCCAGATGGGCTCGGAGAGATAGCACAGCGGCGTTTGCCTTGCAAGCAGCCGATCCAGGACCAAAGGTGGTTGGTTCGAATCCCGGTGTCCCATATGGTCCCCCGTGCCTGCCAGGAGCTATTTCTGAGCAGACAGCCAGGAGTAACCCCTGAGCAATGCCGGGTGTTCACCTGGGGTTGGAGATAAGGCTCTCAGGATGGTTTTACAACAGAAGCCAGAACAGGGATCTGAAGACCCAAGAAAACCCCAACAGTGGTGAGTGACTTGACCCTCTGGTGGATTATCACCATGATAACCCCCTTGAGCTGGACTGAATGTGCTCTGCTTTTCACTGGAACATTGGTTGACATGGCCCCTTTTCTGAATGACTTCAAGTTGCTTTGGACAACATACCTGCATTTCTCACTCTGGACTGTACCTGCTAGGCTCCCTAGAGATTCTCCTGCACACATGCCAAAAGAGGGAAAGAGTGCCTTCTCAGTGGTGACAAGTTGTTGATCTAGTGGCATTCCAGGGCTGATAATTTATCATTGAGTACTGGTAGTAAACCAGAAAGAATCCAACTCCCAAGAATCATAAGCCAGCTACCATCTCTGCAGACTCAGAATCTAAAAAACAGCTCAACCAGAGATACCCCCCCAACACCCCCAAGGTAGACAAGTCAGGCAGACAAGCCAGTACTGGCAATCCAAATCCTGGATACTGTCAAATGGTTCAATGTCTGGAATGGTTATGGATTTATCAACAGAAATAACACCAAAGAAGATGTCTTTGTTCACTGGACAGCTATTAAGAGAAGCAATATAATAACAGAAGCAATCACAGGAAGTTTCTGTGTTATGTTGGAGATGGGGAGACTGTGCAGTTTGATATCATGGGAGGAGAGAGGGGTCCAAAAACATAATGTATCTGGACCTGGCTGTATGCTGGTGAAAGATAACTGATATGCTCCCGATAAGCATAGGTTCTGCCAATTCATCCCTGGCCTCACTCAGTTGCCCCACCACTGATGGTGGCAGAAGCCCCCTCAGGTGGGACATAATAGGCAATGAAGGGGAAAGAGTAGAAAAATGGGTGTCTTCCTTCCTCAGATTCCTGCTTTTATTGACAAGAACCAGGCCACACCCTAAGGTGGAAGAGAAATACCAAGTAGAGAATAATCCAATAGTCTCATCACCAGATCACACCCTAGGGTGGAGGATGAATATTGACTAGGGTAGGACCAGTAATCCAACATTCAAATTTACAAATATAAAAGTTGTACAAAGAATCTTCTTTTTTTTTTAACTCACAAGTTACCTTTCAGACCAAAAAGCCATAAAACTAAAAACTAAGCACAGAAAAAAGATGGAGAAACTTCCAATGAGCAGAAACAGAACAAAACAGGTGGAAAACTGCTCAACAACAAATGAATTAAAGAGGAAGTCAAGAAATTAAAAGATTCCTTGGGGCTAGAGCAAAAGCACAGCAGGTAGGGCATTTGCATTGCATACAGCTGACCTGAGTTCAATCCCTTGCATCCCAGATGGTCTCCCAAGCCTGCCAGGTCTAATTTCTTTTTTTCTTTTTTCAGGCCTAATTTCTAAGCACAGAGACAGGAGTACCCTGAGTGCCCCTGGGTTTGTCCCCAAAATAAACAAAATAAGATTCTTTGAAACTAATGACAATCAACATACAAGCTATCAGAATCTATGGGATACAGCAAAATCTGTACTAAGAGAGAAATTTAAAATAATACATGCATGTATTAAGAAGAAAAAACCTTTGGGGCCGGAGAGATAGCATGGAGGTAAGGCATTTGCCTTTCCTGCAAAAGGTCATTGGTTTGAATCCAGGTCCCCCGAGCCTGCCAGGAGCGATTTCTGAGCATAGAGGCAGGAGTAACCCGAGTGCTGCCGGGTGTGATCCAAAAACCAAAAAAAAAAAAAAAAAAAAAAAAAAAAAACCCAAAAAGTAGTAGGATGGAAATACTTAAAATGAGAGCAGAAATCAACAACAGAAAACAGAAAACAGTTCAGAGGATCAGTAAAACCAGTAACTGGTTCTTTGAAACAATAAACAAGGTAGATGATAAACCTTTAGCTAGACTTACAAGAAAAAAAAAAGGAAAATATTCAACTAAATCAGATCAGGCATGAAAGGGGTGAAATTAAAATGCCCTTCTGAAAAAAAATTTTTTGGCTTTTTTTGAGCCACATCCAGTGACACTTAGAGGTTACTCCTGGCTATCCACTCAGAAATTGTTCCTGGCTTGGGGTACCATGTAGGACGCCAAAGGATCAAACCACGGTTAGTCCTAGGCTAGCAGACACCTTACCACTTGCGCCACTGCTCTGGCACCATCAGAAATTTAAAATATATGAACAACTTTATATCCTTAAACTGAAGAACCTAGAAAATACTAATAGATTATTAAGAACTATGTAATCTTCCAAAGGTGGACGATAAAGAATTAGAAAACCATTTAAAGGCCCGGAGAGATAGCACAGCGGCGTTTGCCTTGCAAGCAACCGATCCAGGATCAAAGGTGGTTGGTTCGAATCCTGGTGTCCCATATGGTCCCCCGTGCCTGCCAGGAGCTATTTCTGAGCAGACAGCCAGGAGTAACCCCTGAGCACCGCCGGGTGTGGCCCAAAAACTAAAAAAAAAAGAAAAAGAAAAAGAAAAGAAAACCATTTAAGGCCAAATACAAGTAAGAAAATTAAAACCATAATTAAGGATTCCCCCCCCAAAAAAAAGTCTTCTTCTTCTTCTTCTTCTTCTTCTTCTTCTTCTTCTTCTTCTTCTTCTTCTTCTTCTTCTTCTTCTTCTTCTTCTTCTTCTCCTTCTCCTTCTCCTCCTCCTCCTGCTCCTCCTCCTTCTCCTCCTTCTCCTTCTTCTTCTTCTTCTTCTTCTTCTTCTTCTTCTTCTTCTTCTTCTTCTTCTTCTTCTTCTTCTTCTTCTTCTTCTTCTTCTTCTTCTTCTTCTTCTTCTCCTTCTTCTCCTTCTCCTTCTTCTTCTTCTCCTTCTTCTTCTTCTTCTCTTTCTCCTTCTTCCCTCCTCCTTCTCCATCTCCTCCTCCTCCTCTTCCTCCTCCTCTTCCTTCTTTTTCTTTTTCTTCTTCTACTTCTTCTCCTCCTTTTTCTTCCTCTTCTTCTCCTTGTCCTCCTTCTTTTCCTTCTTGTCCTTTTCCTTTTTCTCCTTCTACTTTTTCTTCTCTTCTCTTTCTTCTTTTCCTTCTTATTCTCCTCCTTCTTCCTCCTCTTCTTTTCTTCTCCTTTTCCTTCTTCTTCTCTTTTCTTCTCCTCCTCCTCCTCTTCTCCTTCTTCTTCTTTTTGGTTTAGGGCCACACTCGGTGATGCTCAAGGATTACTTCTTGCTATGCGCTCCTAGCTTGGGGACCATATGTGACCTCAGGGGATAGAAATGCAGTCTGTCTTAGGTTAGCGCATGCAAGGCAAATGTCCTATTGCTTAAGCCACTGCTCCAGCCCCCCTATTTTACTTCTGTAGATGCTGTTGGTTTATAACTTACAACTTGTTTTCTCCCAAAACAAAGATCACCCCTGGTTTATATGTTTGACATTTTTCCCTAATTACTTCCTCATATTCTACATGTCAAAGCCTACCTGGCAGGATTAGTTCAAATTAAGCCTCTCATTTTTTTTCTCTCCTCTCCTCTCCTCTTTCCTCCCTCATTCTCTCCTCTCACTCCAACCACACATATTTCACTTTCTCAAACTTGGCCTGGTGGGCCGGAGAGTAGTATAGCAGTAGGGCGTTTGCCTTGCACACAGTCGATCCAGGACGTACAGAGGTCTAAATTCTGGCATCCCATATGGTCGACCGTGCCTGCCAGGAACGATTTCTGTTTTGTTTTTGTTTTTGTTTTGTTTTGTTTTGTTTTTTGGGGGGATCACACCCGGCGGTACTCAAAAGTGACTCCTGACTCTATGCTCCTGGCAGGCTCGGGGGGACCATATGGGATGCCAGAATTCAAACCACCATCCTTCTGCATGCAAGGCAAAAGCCCTACCTCCATCTCTTCAACCACAGGAACGATTTCTGAGCACAGAGCCAGGTGTGACTTAAAAGCCAAAGAAAGAAAAACAACTCAAACTTGGCCTGGATTATGGCCTGTAAAGCCAACAAGGTGTGGAGTGTGAGTGTGGTCCCGGAACAAGGACCTAATAAGACACCTCAAAAAAATGGTGAGTTATCACTCACAAGTGATCCCTTGATGGATTAAGGCCATAATATTCTCCTGGTTCTTGATTGAAAGTGCTAAGCCTTTTAAGGGAGAGTTGACATACATGCGATGTGGCTTGATGTTATTCTTGTGCCTGCAAATGCATCTCTTGCACAAGAATTTATATAACATGCTTTCTTTTTTTTTTTTTTTTTTTTTTTTGGTGCTCAGGGGTGACTCCTGGCTGTCTGCTCAGAAATAGCTCCTGGCAGGCACGGGGGGCCATATGGGACACCGAGATTCGAACCAACCACCTTAGGTCCTGGATCGGCTGCTTGCAAGGCAAACGCCGCTATGCTATCTCTCCAGGCCCCTATATGACATGTTTTTTTTTTTGTGGTTTTTTTTTTTGTGGTTTTTGGGTCACACCCGGCAGTGCTCAGGGGTTACTCCTGGCTTCATGCTCAGAAATTGCTCCTGGCAGGCACGGGGGACCATATGGGACGCCGGGATTCAAACCGATGACCTTCTGCTTGAAAGGCAAATGCCTTACCTCCATGCTATCTCTCCGGCCCCATGACATATTTTCTAAACTGTCTTCTACACTAGAGGGTAGAAGTGCCTTACTAGTGACAATGTACTTCTGAATTAGAAGCTGTCCCAGGGCCAATAATTCATCATTAATTTCCGGCATAAAACCAGAGAGGCCCTAATCTGCCAGGTCTACTACATCAGATGAGGAAGGTGCATGTGATGAGCCAGCAACTACTAACTCTTCAGATCAAAGTCTGAAAATGGCTCAGTAGAAATGCATTACTTTCACTGCAGTCCTTTAGAGACTACTTAGACATAGTTCCAGGTGAAGCTCACAATTACTATCTAGCCCCATGAACTTCGATGTTCCCCCCACCTACCCATCTGGAAGATATCAGTCCCATCTTGTTAGGTTTTTTTTTTTTTTTGGTGGGGGCACACCCATTTGATGCTCAGGGGTTACTCCTGGCTATGTACTCAGAAATCGCCCCTGGCTTTGGGGACCTTGGTCCGTCCTACACTAGCACTCGCAAAACAGACACCTTACTTCTAGCGCCACCTTCCCAGCCCCTCTTGTTAGTTTTTTTGGGGGTTTTTTTTTTTTTTTTTTTTTTTTTTTTGGGCCACACCCGGCGCTGCTCAGGGATTACTCCTGGCTGTCTGCTCAGAAATAGCTCCTGGCAGGCACGGGGAACCATATGGGACACCGGGATTCGAACCAACCACCTTTGGTCCTGGATAGGCTGCTTGCAAGGCAAACACCGCTGTGCTATCTCTCCGGGCCCTTGTTAGTTTTTTTTAATTGATTTTGTTTGTTTGTTTGTTTTTGGGTCACACCCAGCAACGCTCAGGGGTTACTTCTGGCTCTACGCTCAGAAATATAGCCCCAGCAGGCTTGGGGGACCATATGGGATGCCAGGATTCGAACCACCATCCTTCTGCATGTAAGGCAAATGCCCTACCTCCATGCTATCTCTCTGCCTCCATCAGCCCCATCTTATAAAGGCTTAATAGGGCTTTGCTCTGCCAGTTTAAAAAGGGCCTGTGTCTCATCTGGAACAATGGTCCTGTACTGTACTAAGTACCTTACGGGCTGAGTAAAATTGCGTTTTGGACTCCTCAGGTATTTTTTTTTTGGGGTTTTTTTTTGTTTGTTTGTTTGTTTTTGTTTTTTTTTTTTTTGGGCCACACCTGGCGGTGCTCAGGGGTTACTCCTGGCTGTCTGCTCAGAAATAGCTCCTGGCAGGCACGGGGGACCATATGGGACACCGGGATTCGAACCAACCACCTTAGGTCCTGAATCGGCTGCTTGCAAGGCAAATGCCCGCTGTGCTATCTCTCCGGGCCCTAGTAGATATATTTTTATGCCCAAAATCCCCTGGTGTCCCATATGGTCCCCCCAAGCCAGGGGCGATTTCTGAGCACATAGCCAGAAGTAATCCCTGAACGTCAAATAGGTGTGCCCCCCCCCCAAAAAAAAAGATCTACACGAATAGTGGCATACTCAAATTAATATTCCTCGGGGCTGGAGAGATAGCATGGAGGTAAGGCACTTGCCTTTCATGCAGAAGGACAGTGGTTTGAATCCCAGCATCCCATATGGTCCCTCAAGCCTGCCAGGAATGATTTAACCCTTGAGCGCTGCCGGGTGTGACCCAAAACCAAAAAAAAAAAAAGAAATTGGGGGCCAGAGAGATAGCATGGAGGTAAAGCATTTGCCTTTCATGCAGAAGGTCATTGGTTCAAATCCCAGCGCCCCACATGGTCCCCCATGCCTGCCAGGAGCAAGTTCTGAGCCTGGAGCCAGGAATAACCCCTGAGCACTGCCGGCTGTGACCGAAAAACCACAAAAAAAAATTTAATGTTTCTCCCCCAGTCCCCTATCTGACCCCAAATAGAAGCCACACCTATCTCTCTGGCCCTGAGGCCACACCTTTCTAGTGGGGGGTCATTGCGGTTCAGCATCCACCACCTCTCTGAATTCAGTGGAAATCTCAAGACCATGTGTGGATGCCATAGTGTCCCTTCAACAGCATAAAATTAAAGGTGCTAATAGATTTGGTAGCAGAATAGCTTATGTTTGGACACATTGTAACCTCATTTTCAGAATGGAATTCTCCTGTCTTTAATACACAAAAGAAGTAGGGCAAATGGTAGTTGTTACTTGATTTAAGGAATGTTAACTCCACCATGGATTCCATGAGCCCACTACAATCTGGCCTTCCTGTGCCTGGGGCTATTCCTAAGACTAGCCATTGGTGGTGATAGACCTAAAAGACTATTTTTACAAAATACCTATACACCCAGACAACCATAAATGTTTTGCATTTTTTTCTGTTGTTGCTGTTGTTGTTTTTGGGTCACACCCAGCAGCGCTCAGGATTACTCCTGGCTCTTCGCTCAGAAATTGCCCCTGGCAGGCTCAGGGGACCATATGGGATGCCGGGATTGACACTGACCTTCTGCATGCTAGGCAAACGCACTACCTCTGTGCCATCTCTTCGGCCCCTGTTTTGCATTTTCTATTCCTTCTCAACAACAAAGAACCCAGCAGAAATTTCACTGGACCATTTTACCTGTGGAATGAGCAACTCACCTACCGTGTGTCAATACTTTGTTGATGTGGTTTTATACTTTGCTCGTGCAAGGTTTCCCCATGCTTATATTATTTACTATGTGGATATTTTGCTTGCATGTTCTAATGCAGGGAGCTTCAGGAGTTATATGACTGTGAAATCACTCGATGTGCCATATTTTTCACACTGAGTGAATGAGTCTTAAGTAGGGTAGCTGCAAAGAATTAATAAACCAAGCCAGTCGGGACCAAATAATGGAGTCAGTTTGCTTCTCACCTCATTGTCTTGCCTTGTGCTCCTTGTGCCAAGCCAAAGCAATACCTCTTTTCATTCTACCAGTATGAATTCAACTCAGAGGGGAGGGTCGAGTGAGATCCAGGTGGACTGTTACAAGTCAAAGGGCATGGTGAAAAGAAAGAGAAAGTTGAAGGAACTCATTTGTTTTGTATATAAGCAGGGTGTGACCTAATGATTCACTCTTTTTTTTAGAGGGGAGGTCACACCCAGCAGCGCTTAGGGGTTACTCCTGGCTCTATGCTCAGAAATCACTCCTTGCAGGCACAGAGAACCATATGGGATGCAGAGGATTCGAACCACCATCCTTCTGCATGAAAGGCAATACCTTACCTCCATGCTATCTCTCCAGTCCTATGATTCACTCTTTCTGTTAAAAAAAAATTTTTTTTTTTGATGGGGCTGGAGAGATAGCATGGAGGTAAGGCGTTTGCCTTTCATGCAAGAGGTCATCGGTTCGAATTCCAGCGTCCCATATGGTCCCTCGTGCCTGCCAGGAGCAATTTCTGAGCATGGAGCCAGGAGTAACCCCTGAGCACTGCCGGGTGTGACCCAAAAACCAAAAAAAAAAAAAAAAAAATTTTTTTTTGAGAAGGAATACTTAATTTTTGTTCTGTTGTTCTTCACAAGAAGAGGGAACCCCAGAGTGGCTGTTAATTTTCATGGACAGTTAAAGTTGGAGAAAGAAAAAGAAAAACTATACTAGCAATAAGGTGGTGAAGAAATTTTCTAATTTCTAAAAACCATTGCTGGTGAGGGTAGACTTGGCTATAAAAAGCATCATAGGTTCGGTGTTCCTGTGGTCCCTCACGCCCAAGCAGCCTGCAGATGGGGCTTACTGTGGAACTACCCCCTCCGCCCCCCCCCCCCCCCCCCCGCGCACGTTCCTGAGGTCCCCCACACCCGAGCAGTCTGCAGATGGAGGAAGTGTGGAATTACCCCCTCTGCACCCCCCCCCCCAGTGTGCGCACTCCTGAGCTACTCTCTGCCGCTGGGATGGGATGAGATCTATAAGCCGGTGGTGAGCATGGGACTGCTCCCCTGACCTTTGGGTACACTAAAGTAGCCTGCCTCCCTGAGCCCTGAAGTAGACCTTGGACTCCCAGGGGCTGAGGCCCGGAGGGGGCAGAGCACCCCTGACTTCCAGGTAGGGGAGGAGGTGAGGGAGCTAGGATCAACAGCACCCTCTACCATGTGGTCAGGAGTGGAACTGCACTGGCTGGCAGTAAGAGGGGGAGAGCAACAGACCAGGATCCACTAGAGGGCATGCAAGGGGCCAAATCTCAGTCAGCTCAGCCAACAACCCCACCTAGAACCGCACTCTAGCCCCACACCACAGGTGGCAAAAGCAGACTGAAATCAAAAGGCACTGCACTCCAAGCCACACCAATAAATGCAAAGAAATATGGGTAAACTAAGGAGGACCCTAACATCTGGTGATATGGAGAGAAACACTAACAAGTTTCCAAGTCCACCTAAATGAACAGATCCAAGAGATGAAGATCTATAAGCAGTCATGAGAAAAAAATGCAAGCCATGGTAAAAGAAATGAAAGAATTACTAACCAGCGAGTACAAAAAGTCCATGGATGAACAAATCAACCAACTTAAAGAAGACCTGTTACAGAACATGAGAGATCCCATACAAATGAAATTAAAGGAAATAAAAAACACTGTAAAAAAAAGCCATACAAGCAAAATCACACAGTTCAAGAAGCGCATAGAAGAAATCAAAGAAAAACTGCAAACAAAAAATGACCAAGAAGCCAACAAGAAAATAAAAAGTAAGGCACTGGAAGAAAAAGTCCATTGTTTAATGAACAAAGACAAAAGAAATAATCTAAGAATTGTAGATATACCAGAAGGGGAGGAAATAGGAAAAAGGAAAGAACAAGTAGTCAGGGAAATAATAGCAAAAAACTTTCCCACCCTCTGGAAAGAGGCTTCGGTGCAAATCCAGGAAGTGAAAAGAGTCCCTAATAAAATAAACCCTAATAAAACATATATTTATCCAAATGGCAAAGAAAGAGAGAGGGGGGGGGAACTCCTTAAAGCAATAAGGGAGAAAAGAAACCTCAAGTGTTGCATTAAATAATTAATGATTGATCTGGATAGAGGTGGATAGATGGAGGGAGATGGATCTTTCTCTGCCACCCCAGGCCACGTGGCTCCGCAACCCCCATCCAGCTGGCGGGTCCCAGGTTTAGGTGAACGGTGGAATCACTCATCTAGAGACAGGCATCAGGAAGCATCAACTTTATTCATGCCCTATTCACCACATGTGTGTGGCCTATATCATAACCTTTCAAGCACAGCCATTCTTAGCTAGCCCTGCAACTTAACTCCTTTCAGCCATCTTCCCTTTGACCTCCATCCTGGCCAAAGACCAAAAGGGCCAAGCCCTAATCCCCTGGGTCAAAGGCCTTATCTACCTTTTCCAAGACCCCTCCCAGGAATGGGCGGGGTCTTGCAGGTAAGGTCGTTACCTAGGAAGAAAGGAGGGATGAAGCTTCACTCAAGTACAAAAGAAGGGACATAAGAATCAAGCCAGACCTCCTGTTTGAAACAATTCAAGCTAGAAGACAGTGGAATGACATATTTAAATGACTGAATGAAAGACATTTCCAATCTAGAGTCCAATACCCACCAAAATTCTCATTCATATGAGAGGGTAGACCAGGAGTTCCCAAACTTTTTAAACAGGGGGCCAGTTCACTGTCCTTCAGACTGTTGGAGGGCCAGATTATAGTAAAAACAAAAATTATGAACAAATTTCTATGCACACTGCATATATCTTATTTAGAAGTGAAGAAACAAAATGGGAATAAATACAATATGTGGCCTGCGGGCTGTAGTTTGAAGATCCCTGGGGTAGACTAAGAACATTCTCAAACAAAAACAAACTTGCATTATTTGTGCAAACAAAACCAATTCTAAATGACCTACTCAGAGACGAATTACAAAATCCAAATCCCCAATTGTAACAACAGCCACCCTACACAACACAACTGCACAATAGCCCTCTCTGTCAATAATCTCCCTAAATGTTAATGGACTAAACTCTCTTATTAAAAGACACATAATAGAGAACTGGATTAGAAAACATAAACTGAACTTCTACTGCCTGCAAGAAACACACCTACAAGTACAGGACAGGCACAGGCTTAGAATAAAAGGATGGAAATCAATTATTCAGGCCAATGGAAAACAAAAAAGAGCAGGGACAGCAATTCTTATATCTGTTATGTTTGTTTATTTTTTTTTTCAGAATTGGGGCTATTATGTGGTGCTTGTCTTTATTGCTGTAGCACTCACTGGATTTTTTATTTGATATTTTCTTTTGTATTGTTGTGGTGCTTCAATTCCTTTTTCCTTTCCTCTCTCAAACTAAGATTGAGAGCTTCTAGATGGACTCTGCCCATTTTCGGCTTATTTGATTTTTACCTCATTTTATTGCTTTTCTTTTCTTCAAACAAAGCCATATAACTTGAACTATCTAGTTCCACCTCTCAAATAGAAGGGGAAATAATGGAGAGTACCAAGACCAAACAGTTGTATGATCACTAAGTAGTAAGCTAGACACAGAGGGGACCACTTATTCTAGCAGCCCGGGGGTGAGGTTGGAGAATATGGGATGCAAGATAGGAACAGGGGTGGAGGGAGGACAACTTTGGTGATAGGAATTCCCCTAATTTAATGTTAATATGTACCTTCAATATTACTGTGAAAGATATGTAATTCACTTTGGTCAAAATAAAATTATTGTTAAAAAAAGCATCAACAATATAAAAAAGCATCATAGGTTTGATTTGCACACATCATTCTCAAAACAATCAGCTTTTTAAAAAAAAAACAATCAACTTTTTCCATGTACCTGTCTTATACATATAGCAAAAAAAAATTTTTTTTTGTTTTTGGGTCACACCTGGCAGCGCTCAGGGGTTCCTCCTGGCTCTGTGCTCAGAAATCGCTCCTGGCAGGCACAGGGGACCACATGGGATGCCGGGATTCGAACCACTGTCCTTCTGCATGTAAGGCAAACACCTTATCTCCATGCTATCTCTCCGGCCCCATAGCAAAATTTTAATAGAATTCTCTGAACATAAACTTTGGAAACTTTCTGCAGATGTACTTAATTTGAAAACAAATTCTTTTTTTTTTTTTTTTTTTTTGTGTGTGTGGTTTTTGGGTCACACCCGGCAGTGCTCAGGGATTATTCCTGGCTCCAGGCTCAGAAATTGTTCCTGGCAGGCACGGGGGACCATATGGGACGCCGGGATTCGAACCGATGACCTCCTGCATGAAAGGCAAACGCCCTACCTCCCATGCTATCTCTCCGGCCCCTGAAAACAAATTCTTAAATATTCTTACACCTAGCACCATAATATAAGTCTATAATACACAAGTTCCTTTTCCATAAACTTCTCTTAAAAAAACCATAAGAACATTTCTGCATATATGCATTCTACATATATGCATTTCTGTATATATAGAGTTTGAAAATAAGTTTGCTAAAACATTCTTTTAATGAGCACTTTAATGAGTCTATATTATCCAAGTTCCTTTTCCATCATCTTATGTGGACAAAGACATTAGAACACTTTGACAGACATAATTTGAGAATAAGCTGCTAAATAATATACACGATCAAGCATCACAGTAATTAGGAAACATTCACTAGGATAACTGAAAACCATTAAAAAATCTAACATTATGGGGCCAGAGAGATAGCATGGAGGTAAAGTGTTTGACTTGCATGAAGAAGGACTGTGGTTCGAATCCTGGCATCCCATATGGTCCCCTGAGCCTGCCAGGAGCAATTTCTGAGCACAGAGGCAGGGGTAACCCCTGAGTGCTGAGTGTGACCCAAAATAAAACAACAATAAAAAATTAACATTATGCATTTTCTGGAATTGTGCAAAGTAATATTAACTCACTAGAGCGTGTGTGTGTGTGTGTGTGTGTGTGTGTTTGTGTGTGTGTGTGTTTTGGTCATACCAAGTGGCACTCAGGGGGTACTCCTGCCTCTACACTCAGAAATCGTTTCTGGATGGCTTAGGGTGACCATATGGGATGCAGGGATTAGAACCACTGTCTGTCCTGGGTTGGTTGTGTGCAAGACAAATGCCCTAGAGTTGAATACCTTATCATCTGTTTTCAGTGAGGTATTGAGCAAAAGAGTAACTATTAAGATCTATACAGGTAGAAAACACAGTTTAACCAGCAATTTAATGACCAATTTAAATAAGGTTAAGAGGCCATAGTAGGGCCCGGAGAGATAGCACAGCGGTGTTTGCCTTGCAAACAGCCGATCCAGGACCAAAGGTGGTTGGTTCGAATCCCCGTGTCCCATATGGTCCCCCGTGCCTGCCAGGAACTATTTCTGAGCAGACAGCCAGGAGAAACCCCTGAGCACCGCCGGGTGTGGCCCAAAAACCAAAAAAAAAAAAGAGGCCATAGTAATTGCACAGCAGTAGGCTATTTGCCTTGCACACAGCTGATCCAGGACAGATCTTTGTTCAATCCCTGGCATCCCATATGGTCCCCCAAGCCAGGAGCGATTTCTGAGCACATAGCCAGGAGTAACCTCTGAACATCAACATCAGAGGGTGTGGCCAAAAAAAGCTAAGAGAGAGACATAGAGAGATAGAGATAGACACAGAGACAGAGACAGAGAGAGAAAGTGAGATTAACCTAGAAGAAAGTTGCAGAGGATTCTGAAATTAGCTTTTCCGCTGTTGGGCTTTGGCTGAACTTAGATTCTCTATCTCCACCTTCTGTAGTAGGCTCCTGAGGTCATCTGGGACAGAAAGATCTTTGGTACTTGGGCCAGAATCTGGATGGGGGAAGCCTTCTCATCTTCCTGTTGTTGGTCTCCCTCCAATGGAGCTTTCTCACTGGCTTCTACCCCAGCAGTGACCTCAATAAGCTGCTGCAGTTTGGGCAGCTAAGGTCTTTGTACAGATTACCTTTGGTGGAAGAATATCAGTGGGCAATAGTCTTTAGATGGAGACTTCGTCACTACTAGGAAGGCACCCTTCCCTTCTTGGGCATGTGCATGGTAGAATCTCCAGAGATTCTGATACATACTGTCCAGAGCAAGAAATGCAGGTAGATGGGCCAAAGCAACATGAAGCCATTTAAAAGGGAGATCATGTGCATTGATGTTCCGGTGAAGGGTACTGCACACTAAGTCTAGCTCGAGGGGGCCATCATGGTGACAATTCACCAGGGGATCAAACCACACCATTGTTGGGGTCTTCTTGGGTCCTTGGGTGGCTATTCAGGTGCCAGTTGTGAAATCTCCCCAAGCATCATATTTCTAACTTAGGGTGAACAGGTCTGAAGCAGGATAACCATAAAGAATCAATAAACCAAGCCATTCAGGAGAGAATCATGGAGTCAGTTGGTTTCTTGCCTTGTGGTCCCACTTTGCACTCCAAGACAAACAGACACCTCTTTTTATTCTGCCAGTGCAAATTCAACTTGGAGGGGGAGGGTCAAGTGAGATCCAGGTGGACTTTTACAAGTCAAAGGGCTTGGTGAAAAGAAAGAGGAAGTTGGGGGGGGGGGGAACTCATTTGTTTTGGGTAAAAGCAGGGTGTGACCTAACATGAGGAAGTGATGACATGCTTGCTGGTGGCTAGTCTATAGGTTGCCACAGAGAAGATTCAGTTCTTGCCCTAACACACTACAGTACATCCCCCCAAAATCATCATCTACCAGGAAGACATCAAAACTATTAAAAATTTTCAAAAACTGCTGAGATACATTAATTGGATCCATTCTTTCCTTGGAATTCCTAATTCTGAGCTCTATAACTTATATATCTCACACTTGAAGGCGACTCTGCCCTGGATAATCCAAGGCATTTAACCCCTGAAGTTAACCCTTGAAGCTCAAAAGGAATTAGAATTTTTTTTATGGACCAGCTCCAAAAGACCTATTTTTCCAGGTTTGCCCCTGAAGAAAAATATAGTTGCTGCTCTTTGCTATGCCCCAATCACCAACAGCTGTTATAGTCTACTTATCTGGCCCATAAGAATGTCTCTATTTACACAATAAGCAGCCTCTAACCCTTGTGCCATATTTGGAATTGATAGTTGTCCTGATAATTAAAGGGAGACAGTGGATGAAGTGGAAGCCTTATTCCTCAAGTCTAGGACATTGGGTAGATGCAGGTCTAGAAGCAAAAGCTCCTTTTTGGAAATAATCCAAACACAGTGAAGGGGATAAAACAGGATCAGGAACTCCAACCTTCAAGCCTTTCGCTCCTAGGAAGCAGATAGCTCAGTGGTCTATAGCATCAATCCAAAAGTTGCTTCATTCAAAGGTCTTTCAGGGCCGGGCGGTGGCGCTAAAGGTAAGGTGCGCCTGCCTTGCCTGCGCTAGCCTTGGACGGACCGCGGTTCGATCCCCCGGTGTCCCATATGGTCCCCCAAGCCAGGAGCAACTTCTGAGCGCATAGCCAGGAGTAACCCCTGAGCGTTACCGGGTGTGGCCCAAAAACCAAAAAAAAAAAAAAAAAAAAAAAAAAAAAGGTCTTTCAAACCAATGAGTAACAAGCATATACTGAATATGGCACAATCCAATTAATCTAACAGCAGGCACATGCCCTACAAGGCTATGATCCTCATGTCACAGTTGTACCCATTCCAGAAAAGAAAATTGAATACATTTTTCCCTTACTGACACTCTTCAAAGAGTTGTAGCTGACTTATCAGGAGCGACTTCCTTCCACTTCCACTTCAGCTGGAAAAGCTGGGGATATTCTCAGAAGGACATTTTTTGTAATTTCTTTCCATAATTCATTCTTCTTCCATTCCAAACACTGTTGTTTTACATAGATGGCTCTTTATTGAATTATCCAGTTTTCACCCTAGTCAGGGATGGCTTCTTCTTTGCATGTTGCTTGTCCCACCTGAATGGGAAGAACCTATATATAGGTTCTCTACCCCAAACTGTTCTCCACACATGAGGTTGATCCTGTTCTTCCCAATAAAGACTGAGGCTCAGTGGGCCAGAGTGATAGCACTGCGGTAAGACCTCTGCCTTGCACATGGCAAACTCAGGATGGACCCCGGTTCGAGTATCAGCATTCCATATGGGATGAGCCTGTCAGAGCGGGTTCTGAATGCAGAGCCAGTAGTAACCCCTGAGCACTGGCAGGTGTGATCCTCACCACCACCCCCCAAAAAGACTGAGGCTCAGGAAGATTTCCGTTGCTCTTTGTGGAATGATTCCTAGACCTGTTTCATTTCCCCATCTTCGTGTGGATTATTTTCTGGCTTTGTTTCCAGACCTGCATCCTCAATCTTCTTAAGATTGGGGTATGAGGACTTATCTTTAGCTCTTTATAAGAAAACAATAGTATTACTGGCCCCTTACTGAACACAACCATGTCTATCAATTATAAGCCTGCACAACAAGTGGAAGTTGCCATGTTACTTTCTCATGTGCCAGGACCATGTAACATGGTGAGTGATTACATGGTTGACCTTTTCCCTGGAATTGTCACTGCCACCCTAAATTTTCATAATCATGTGGTCCAAGAATTATTTCAGCAACTACAAACCCTTTACAACAGCATTCTGAATCCATTTTCATCACTCGCATAAGATCTTATCCTGGATGCCCAGGTCCAATGGCTCAAGGAAATGAAACTACTAATCACCTGTGGGTGCCTGTTTTAGAAACATCCACCATCTTCATGTTCATTATCACACTCTATGGAGGCAAGCCAGTTTGTTAACACATGTCATATCTGCACTCCGTTACACTGTGTACCACATGTAGCCGGAGGTAATCCATGAGGCCTGCAGAGAAATGAATTATGGATTCATGTAGATGTAGATGGATGTAGATGGATTTTAAACATTTAACCTTTTTCCAAAGAAACCTTTTCTTCATGAAGTAGTTTATACTTCTCGTTTTATATAGGCTGTCACTATGACTTCTGAAAGAGATAAAGCCATTTGTTCTTTTTTGTTACAATCTTCTTCTGTCATGAGCATTTCCAATACCATCAAAACTAATAATGCCTCATCTTACACTAGTAAAACTTTACAATCATTCTATAAAGGACAGCTCAAGTGTGTCACTTATATCCCTTATAATCCTCAGGGACAAGGCATCATTGAATGTGCTCACAGAACCCTCAAAACTCAATTATTAGGGGCCAGAGAGATATAATGGAGGTAGGGCATTTGCCTTGCATGTAGAAGGATGGAGGTTTGAATGCCGGCATCCCATGTGGTCCCTCGAGCCTACCGGAGCAATTTCTGAGCATAGAGCCAAGAGTAACCCCTGAGTGCTGCCGGGTGTGACCCCCCAAAAAACTAAACACCTCAATTATTAAAACCAGAAAAGAGGTATGCCCCAGAATTACATTTTAACCTTAACATTTTTTCATTAAATTTTTTGAATTTACTCCAAGGAGAGCCCCACATAGCGGCTGATATTTTCTTTTCTTTTTTCTTTTCTTTTCTTTTCTTTTCTTTTTTTCT
Organism: Suncus etruscus; assembly: GCF_024139225.1. Classification (NCBI taxonomy): domain Eukaryota; kingdom Metazoa; phylum Chordata; class Mammalia; order Eulipotyphla; family Soricidae; genus Suncus; species Suncus etruscus. Next base: position 50,528,215 of record NC_064857.1, read on the forward strand.
TTTCTTTTTCTTTCTTTCTTTCTTTCTTTCTTTCTTTTTCTTTCTCTTTCTCTCTCTTTCTCATTCTTTCTTTCTTTTTCTTTCTTCCTTCCTTCCTCCCTCCTTTCTTTCTTTCTTTCTTTCTTTCTTTCTTTCTTTCTTTCTTTCTTTCTTTCTTTCTTTCTTTCTTTCTTTCTTTCCTTCCTTCCTTCCTTCCTTCCTTCCTTCCTTCCTTCCTTCCTTCCTTCCTTCCTTCCTTCTTTCTTTCTTTCTTTCTTTCTTTCTTTCTTTCTTTCTTTCTTTCTTTCTTTCTTTCTTTTTCTTTCTTTCTCTCTCTCTGTTTCTCTTTCTTTCTTTTTTCTTTTTTTTTTTTTTTGGTTTTTTGGGCCACACCTGGTAACGCTCAGAGGTTACTCCTGGCTATGTGCTCAGAAGTTGCTCCTGGTTTGGGGGACCATATGGGACACCGGGGGATCAAACCGCGGTCCGTCCAAGGCTAGCGCAGGCAAGGCAGGCACCTTACCTTTAGCGCCACCGCCCAGCCCCTATTTTTTCTTTTAAATAAATTTTTAAGCACCATGTTTATAAGCATGTTTGTAGTTGGGTTTCAGTCATAATTAGAATACCCCCCTTCACCAATGCAAAATTCCCACCAGCAATGCTCACCTCCTCCCCCACCCCTATCTGTATTCGCAACAGGCATTCTACTTCTCCCATTCTTTAACATTGCCATGCTAGTTGTTAGTGTAGTTATTTCCCTAACAGCATTCACCACTCTTTGTGGTGAGCTTCAAATTGTGAGCCGGTTCTTCCGGCCCTTCCAACACTTAACTCTATTGTATCTGATCCTTTTACAATAATGTCTTTTATTTTACTTAAAACCAATAGATGAGTGAAACTATTCTGTGTCTATCTCTCTCCTTCTGACTTATTTCACTCAACATAGTAGATTCCATGTACATCGATGTATAGGAAATTTTCATAACAACTTATTTCTTGATGGCTGCATAATATTCCATTGTGTATATGTACTACAGTTTCTTTAGCCATTCATCTGTTGAAGGGCATCTTGGTTATCTGATGAAATTTTAGGAGGCCCAATTACTCTCTCTTTCTTTCTTTCTCTCTCTCTTTCTCTCTTTTTCTTTCTTTCTCTTTCTTTCTTTCTCTCTCTTTCTCTTTCTTTCTTTCTTTCTTTCTCTCTCTTTTCTCTCTCTCTTTCTCTCTCTTTCTCTCTTTCTCTCTCTTTCTTTCTCTCTCTTTTTTCTCTTCCTTCCTTCCTTCCTTCCTTCCTTCCTTCCTTCTTCCTTCCTTCCTCCTTCCTTCCTTCCTTCCTTCCTTCCTTCCTTCCTTCTTCCTTCCTTCCTTCCTTCCTTCCTTCCTTCCTTCTTCCTTCCTTCCTTTCTTTCTTTCTTTCTTTCTTTCTTTCTTTCTTTCTTTCTTTCTTTCTTTCTTTTTTTTTTTTTTGATTTTTGGGCCACACCCGGTAACGCTCAGGGGTTACTCCTGGCTATGCGCTCAGAAGTCGCTCCTGGCTTGGGGGACCATATGGGATGCCAGGGGATCGAACCGCGGTCCGTCTCCTAGGCTAGCGCAGGTAAGGCAGGCACCTTACCTCCAGCGCCACCGCCCGGCCCCTTCTTTCTTTCTTTCTTTCTTTAATTTTTGGGTCACACCCAGCAGTGCTCAGAGGTTACTCCTGGCTCTGCAGTCAGAAATTGCGGGGCCGGAGAGATAGCATGGAGGGTAAGGCATTTGCCTTTCATGCAGAAGGTCATCAATTCGAATCCCGGTGTCCCATATGGTCCCCCGAGCCGGCCAGGAGCGATTTCTGAACATGAAGCCAGGAGTAACCCGTGAGTGCTGCCGGGTGTGACCCAAAAACCAAAAAAAAAAAAAAAAAAAAAAAAAAAAGAAAAAGAAAAAAAGAAAAAAAAAGAAATTGCTCCTGGCAGACTCAGGGGACCATATAGCATGCTGGATTTGAATCACCATCATTCTGCATGCAAGACAAATGTCCTACTTCCATGCTATCTCTCCAGCCTCTAACTGACATTTTCAAGAAGACATATAGGCTGAAAAAACAATACACCTATTTGGGTAAAAATTGAAAAAGAAGGGGCTGGCAAGGTGGCGCTAGAGGTAAGGTGTCTGCCTTGCAAGCGCTAGCCAAGGAAGGACCGTGGTTTGATCCCCCAGCATCCCATATGGTCCCCCCCCAAGCCAGGGGAAATTTCTGAATGCTTAGCCAGGAGTAACCCCTGAGCATCAAATGGATGTGGCCCCAAAAAACAAACAAAAATAATTGACAAAGAATGGTTAGCAGGTACCTCCTCATTTGAGAAAGGGTTATGCTTATATTTCTATAGATGGCAGCCCCCTGCCCAAGAAATTCTGGGTCTCATTATATCTCATCGAAGTAGAATTCTTTTTTTTTTTTTCCGAAGTAGAATTCTTACAAATGATAAAACCAAGCCACAGTTTCCTGCCGAATGAAATAAGGAACCCTCTAAGCCAAAGCATTCACACTCCTCAGATATAACACAGGATATTCAAGAGGAAGAAAAAAGGAAGCCAACAGTAATTCAGACAGGTAATTGAGTTAACAAGCCAACATGTCACTCTAAAGAAGAAATTACAAAATTTGTGAGTAATCAGATTAGAAATTCCAGTCCTGATTTTGGAGGAACTGGTTCAGCTCTCACTGCACTTTGTAATTTAGAAAATATTTCTTTTATATTTTTTCTTTTTCTTTTTTTGTGGTGGTGGTGGTGTGGTGTGGTGTGTTGTGTTGTTGTTGTTGTTGTGGTGGTGGTGGTGGTGGTAGGAAATATTTCTTACATAAACTCAATATTACAGTGCATGTGAGGTACTCCAAGTTTGGCTGCTTATTTCATCCAAAATTATTATAAGGATGATATATTAATAGGTCTAATCTGTTGGGGCATAAAGGTAAAATGGCTTAATTATGAAAGCTCTGTGGGTAAGACAGTATGTATATATAAGCCCAAAAGACTCTAAAATAACCATTGGGAAATTATTGAACAATTTGCAGGATATAGCCAACAAGATTCACAGGAATTGCTTCTTTTTCTGATAAAAGGTCTCCATGAAGATCTGAATAAAGCAAATATTAAAAAAGACATAAAGAGGAAAATAATGATCACCTTGATGACTTGAAAGCTGCAGAGTTGGGCCGAGTGATAGCACAGCGGTAGGGCATTTGCCTTGCATGCGGTTGACCAGGACAAACCTGGGTTCAATACGCAGCACATCCCATATGGTCTCCCAAGCCAGGAGTGATTTCTGAGCACATAGTCAGAAGTAACCCCTGAGTGTCACAGGGTATGACCCAAAAACAAAGGAAGGAAGAAGAAAGGAAGGAGGGAGGGAAGGAAGGAAGAAGAGAGAGGGAAAGAAAGATAGAAAGATGGGGCCGGAGAGATAGCATGGAGGTAAGGCATTTGCCTTTCATGCAGAAGGTCATCGGTTCGAATCCCGGCGTCCCATATGGTCCCCCGTGCCTGCCAGGAGCAATTTCTGAGCGCGGAGCCAGAAAAAACCCCTGAGCACTGCCAGGTGTGACCCAAAAACCAAAAAAAAAAAAAAGATAGAAAGATAGAAAGAAAGGAGAAAGAAAGAAAGAAAGAAAGAAAGAGAGAGAGAGAGAGAGAGAAAGAAAGAAGGAAAGAAGGAAAGAAAGAAGGAAAGAAGGAAAGAAGGAAAGAAAGAAGGAAAGAAAGAAAGAAAGAAAGAAAGAAAGAAAGAAAGAAAGAAAGAAAGAAAGAAAGAAAGAAAGAAAGAAAGAAAGAAAGAAAGAAAGAAAGAAAGAAAGAAAGCAAGAAAGAAAGAAAGAAAGAAAGAAAGAACGCTGGCAGAGCTGAAACACAAACTGCTCAATGAATTTATTTTTACACTATTTTTTTTACCCCTCCCCCCTATTTTTACACTATTTTTATGATCAGTTCAAATTCACAATCCAGAGCCTCAAAAAGTCACAAGAAAATGTCAGGCATTTGAGACCTTTATGCATCTATTTCTGCCACTAGAATTTACTGGTAAATGTACATTACGGGATTGCCTTAGGTTATTTTCCAAAGAGGAAAAACTGACAAATAACAACAGGCTTTACTTCAGTCACTAGAGGGCAGTAGGACTTTCTAAATGAGATTGAAATTTGGAAGTTACCACCTATGCTTTTAGTGCATCTGAAATGTTTTTCGTGTGATGCAGGTGGACGCAAAAATTACAGGCATATGTGGACTTTCTCTTAGAAAATCGTGACTTGTCACAGTATGTTGTTGATCCAAAGAACAATTTGAAGAAATGTAATTTATTTTTTGTTCTGAACCACTCACTATATGGGCTGGACGAAGGTCACTATTGTAAAATTGCAGCAAGACAATTGTGGTTTAAGTTTGATGATTAGGAAGTTTCAAATATTCCCATCTTTTCTTTGAAATTATTAGCATCTTAATTATCTTTGTACTTCAGTGGAACCAAAAGCAACTGATATAGCCACATAAGTTTTTTTTTGGGGGGAGAGGGTCACCCCCAGTGGTGCTCAGAGGTTACTCCTGGCTCTGTGCTCAGAAATTGCTCCTGGCAGGCTCGTGTGACCATATGGGATGCCAGTAATCAAACTCGGATCTGTCTGGGTCAGTTACGTACAAGGCAAATGCCCTACCACTGTACTATCTCTCCGGCTTCTCACATAAGTTATTTTCAAATTAAGTTTGTCTGCAATAATGTTCTAATGTTTTGTTTACAGGAGTCTACAGGAAAAGGAATTTGGATGCTGTGGACTCGAGCTACAGTATACTGTGCTCTTAACTCTTATTACTGTGCTTATTATAAGAATATATTATATAATATTATATATCACATATATAATATATTATATAAGAATATATATTTATATATAAAACATATATTTTGGGGGGGTCACACCTGGCAGTGCTCAGAGTTCACTCCTGGCTTTACACTCAGACATCACTTCTGGCAGGTTCAGGGGATCGTATTGGATGCCGAGTTTCAAATCACCATTTGTCCTGGATTGGCTGCGTGCAAGACAAACGCCCTAATGCTGTGCTATCTCTCCAGCTGCATTATTATTATTATTATTATTATTATTATTATTATTTTGGTTTTTGGGTCACCTGGTAGTGCTCAGGGGTTACTCCTGTCTATATGCTCAGAAATCGCTCCTGGCAGGCTCAGGGGACCACATGGGATGCCGGGATTCGAACCACTGTCCTTTTGCATGAAAGGCAAATGCATTACCTCCATGCTATCTCTCGGGCCCCCTTTTTTTAATAAAAAAAAACTCTATTTACTGATTGATTGGTTGTTGGGCCACACCTAGCAGTGCTCAGGGGTTACTCCTGGCTCTACAGTCAGAAATTGTCCCTGGGGTATGGGATGTATGGGATGCTGGAAATCGAACCAGGTCCCTCCTGGGTCGGCCACATGCAAGGCAAATGTCCTACCTCTGTGCTATCTCTCTGGCCCCATAAGAATATTTTAGAAGTTTACTTGAAATCTCAGTATGTCTGTAACTATTTTCTTTTTGTTTGTTTGTTTTGTTTTGGGCCACACCTGATGACCCTCAGGGGTTACTCATGGCTATGCACTCAGAAATCACTCCTGGCTCAGGAGTCATATGGGACACTGGGAATTGAACCAAGATCCGTCCTGTGTCAGCTGCATGCTAGGCAAACGCCCTACCACTGCACTATCGCGCTGGCCCCGTCTACAACTATTTTCTAATGTTTTGTCCATAGAAGACTATGAAAAGGGAACTTGGATGCTCTAGACTTATATTACAGTGCTCGAGAGTCTAGGGGCCAGAGAGATAGCACGGAGGCAAGGCATTTGCCTTTCATGCAGAAGGTCGGTGGTTCAAACCCCAGCATCCCATAGGGTCCCCCGAGCCTGTCAGGAGCAATTTCTGAGCATAGAGCCAGGAGTAACCCCTGAGCGCGGCTGGGTGTGACCCAAAAACCAAAAAAAAAAAAAAAAAAAAGAGTCTTATTACAGTGCTCAGGAATATTTAGCAACTTGGGGCCAGAAAGATAACACTTCGGTGGGGCATTTGCCTTGCATGCGGCCGACCTGGGAGAGACCTGGATTTGATTTCTGGCATCCTATATGGTTCCCTGAGCCTGCCAGGAGTGATTTCTGAGCACAGAGCCAGAAGTAATCCCTGAGCGCTGCTGGGTGTGGCCCAGAAACAAAAAATAAAAAAAAGGGCCCGGAGAGATAGCACAGCGGCGTTTGCCTTGCAAGCAGCCGATCCAGGACCAAAGGTGTTTGGTTCGAATCCCGGTGTCCCATATGGTCCCCCGTGCCTGCCAGGAGTTATTTCTGAGCAGACAGTCAGGAGTAACCCCTGAGCACCGCCGGGTGTGGCTCAAAAAAAAACAAAAAAAAAACAAAAAAAAAAGTAAAAAAAAAAAAAAGAGTATTTAGCAACATATGAAAAATATCTTTTGTGATATGTTTAAGACAGGATACGGAAAAATTGATTGGGTTGAGAATGATGTATATACAATCTAACCTATGACACTTTTACAGCCAAGTCTACCCCGACAGCAGTGATTGCTAGGAATTAGCAACTACAAGCAACTACCTTAAAATTTCTTCACCGCCTTTCCTGCTGACTTTATATTTAAGCAAGGCTTTCACCCATTCCCATATACCATACTACATGGGTCAGTTATACATTGTAACAGTTTGATCAATCAACTATGTGTGTGCATGTGTGTATATATGTTGGTCATTTGTTTGTTTGTTTTGTTTTGGGTCACACCCCGCAGTGCTCCGGGATTACTCCTGGCTCTATGCTCAGAAATCGCTCCTTGCAGGTTTGGGGGACCATATGGGATGCCGGGATTTGAACCACCGTCCTTCTGTATGCAAGACAAACACCCTACCTTGCTGCTTGCAAGGCAAATGCCGCTGTGTTATCTCTCCGGGCCCGTAAATTCATTTTTTTTGTGGAGGGTTGGACACACCTCCAGCAAGTTCAGGAATTGCTAGTTTTGTACTCAGTAATTATATCTGGTGGTGCTCAGGGGACTATATGGAATGCTCAGGACCAATCCTAAGTCAGCTGTGTGCAAGTGATGTCCCTAGCCCCTGTAATATCTCTCTAGCCTCTGTGAGTTTATGCTTCAGTTTAATACCTTGATAAAATGATTTTTTACTTGTGGAACTGTGATTTACACAGTTCATGGTAAGGTGTCATGCATGCAATATTCCAACTCCAAACTCTACCAGATTGTCTATTTCTCTAAAAAGTGTTTCCTCTTAAAAATTAAAACAAGGGGCCCAAGAAATAGCATGGAGGTAAGGCATTTACCTTTCACGCAGGTCGGTGGTTGGAATCCCGGCATCCCATATGGTCCCCTGAGCCTGCCAGGAGTGATTTCTGAGCGTAGAGCTAGGAGTAACCCCTGAGCACTGTTGGGTGTGACCCAAAAACAAAAGAACAAAAAAAAAAATGAAAACAAAACCTCTCCACGTTTTCCACAATAAAGTACATCGTGGCATACAGTTCTGTAGACCAGTTGTTTCTGTTGCCTTTGATCAGTTTTTATTTCCTTCCTATGTTTCCTTACATCCCACATGCAAGAGATAATTCTATGTCCTTTTCTTTCTTACTTCACTCAGCATGAAACTATTCAGATCCATCCATAAGCACCAAATTGTGATTTTTCCCTTTCTTGTAACTATTATTCCATTATTTATATATAATATTTATATAGTTCTATTTAACCAGTCATCTGTACTTGGACACGAGTTGTTTTGAGATTTTGGCTACGGAGAATAGTGTTGCAATAAACAAAGGAGTGCAAATGTCTAAGATTATTTTTTGTGAAGTCTTCAAAATTTTCCACATAAAAGATAGTTATCGGGCCCGGAAAGATAGCACAACGGCGTTTGCCTTGCAAGCAGCCGATCCAGAACCAAAGGTGATTGGTTCGAATCCCGGTGTCCCATATGGTCCCCCGTGCCTGCCAGGAGCTATTTCTGAGCAGACAGCCAGGATTAACCCCTGAGCAATGCTGGGTGTGGCCCAAAAACCAAGAAAAAAAAAAAAAAGACAGTTATCAACTAGAAGTAGGTTATATTTTCCTTTCCAGTTTGAATATTTATTTCACTGATGCTTTGATTCTATTGATATTCATAATTTCCCTTTTGTTTTGTGGCCATATCCAGTGATGCTCAGGGCTTACTCCTTGCTCTGCACTCAGGAATTACTCCTGGTGGTGCTTGGGGGACTATACAGGATGCTAGGGATAAAACCTAAGTTAGCTGCATGCAAGAAAAATACCTACCTTACCTGCTGTACTGTCGCACCAGTCCCAATAAATTCCTTTTTAAAATTGTTTTCTTCTTGGGGCCGGAGCAGTGGTGAAAGCCATAAGGGATCTGCCTTGCGAGTGCTAGCCTAGGATGGACCGTGGTTCAATTCTCCAGCGTTCCATATGGTCCCCCAAGCCAGCAGCGATTTCTGAGTGCATAGCCAGGAGTAACCCCTAAGCATCACTGGGTGTGGCTCAGAAACCAAAAAAAAAAAAAAAGTTTTCTTCTCACTTTCCCTTGGTGGTTGTCTCTGAGTACACCTACCTGGCTGTAGTCCACACACATTTTTCGCTATGCTCTTTGCTTGGACTTGCGCATCAGGTTTAGTCTTACATATGTAGTAGTTTGTACTGTTTTTACTGTTTTGCACTCCTAATTGAGGCACCCAAATTGTGGTTGTGTTGTTCTTAGGGACACAGAGGGGCTTACAAAAATGCTCTCCAGAGGTCACATCAGATGTGATTGGTGGTCACACTACTTCTTAGCTGGGGTTGCCTCTCCTTTTTGTATTGCTTACATACACCTGGCTGTGGTTCAGTTAGAAACTGCTTATTACATGATGGCAGACAGCAGAGCTGTCAAGCTGAAAATACAGAATTACTCAAATTACCCTAAGTACATGTGAGCTATGCTGTAATTTTTCAGCCTCCAGTAATTATTTTTGTCCCAAAAGTAACTGTTTTCAAAACATCACTGACTTATTGTCATTACATCTTATTAATGGTGAGAGATCACAGTCTGCATAATAGTGCCTTGTTTTTTGTTTTTTGTTTTTTTTGCAACACCCATTGATGCTCCTAGTTCTGCACTAAGGAATCACTCCTGGTAGGTCTGGTGACCATAAGGGATGCAAGAGATTGAACCTGCGTTGGCTGCATGCAAGGCAAGTGTCCTAACTGCTGTGCTATTACCCTGATCCCTTACTAGAACATCTTATAGGGGCCATTTCAAGGGCAGCTCAAGCCATATAGTGCTAGAAGCCTGCAGTGATGGAGGCCACTAGGGCCACACGCGAAGTGGGAGAAGAGGTGGGAAATCAGTGAGAACCAAATTCAGAGTCTTTTACATATCACCTGAGCAATCACTGTAAGCCTAATATTGCTTTTTAGACTCCATTATGTGGCTCAGTTGCAAAACACATACTTTATGCTTTGCACATGCTCAGTAGCAAAACACATGCTTTGCATGTGTAAGACTGGTTTTATCCCTGGCACAATAAAATACTAAGATTTAGAAACTATAAAATCCAGACTGAAATTGTTATCTATTATTAGAACTATCTTTAAGACAATATTTATTTTTTATTGTTAAATTATCTTTATTTAAACACCGTGATTACAAATGATTGTAGTTGTATGATTACAGTCATATAAAGAGCACCCCCCCTCACCACTGCAAGATTCCTACCACCAATTTCCCAGATCTCCCTCCTCCCCACCCCACCCACACCTATACTGGAGACAGGCTTTCTACTTCCCTCATTCATTCACATTGTTAGGATAGTTCTCAGTGTACCGTATTTTCCGGCGTATAAGACGACCCCCTAATTTTGCAGTTAAAACATAGATTTAGCCCGATATTAGCTGTATCGGACAGAACGATCCTGTGCTGCATGTGCTGCATGTGTTCCTGTGCTCATGTACCACAGTGAGCCAATCACAACAAGCAAAGGTCCAAAGGTTATACTGTAATAGACTTCCTCTCTGACTCTGGCCAATCTGAGCAGGCTTTTGACAGTGTAGATTCGGGTCCAGACATTGTCTAATTTACATGCATAAAAAGCCTACTTGGATTGGCTGAGTGAGAGAGGCGGTCCGAGCAGCCTGGCAGTGATTGGTGCAGGATTGAGTTGGAAAATTCGTTTTGTGGCAATATTCAGACAATTTTCGTTTAGTGGCAATATTCAGACAATTTTCGTTTAGTGGCATATTGAAACATTTGTTGGGATATACTTGGCGTATAAGACGACCCCCGATTTTCGGTTGACTTTTTTTGTTTCAAAAGTCGTCTTATACACCGGAAAATACGGTAGTTATTTCTCTGACTGCACTCACCACTCTATGTGGGAGCTTCATGTCATAAGCTGCACCTACCAGCCTTCATCTCTCTTGTCTCTGAGATACTGCTAAAAATGTCTTTCATTTTTCTTAAAATTATCTATTTTCTTTTTTCCCTTTTTTTTTTTTGGGTCATACTCAACAGTTACTCCTGGCTCTATGCTCAGAAATCTCTCCTGGGGGCTGGGAAGGTGGCGCTAAAGGTAAGGTGTCTGCCTTGCAAGCGCTAGCGTAGGATGGACCGTGGTTCGATCCCCCGGTGTCCCATATGGTCCCCCCAAGCCAGGGGCGATTTCTGAGCCCATAGTCAGGAGTAATCCCTGAGCGTCAAATGGGTGTGGCCCAAAAACCAAAAAAAAAAAAAAGAAAAAAAAAAGAAAAAAAAAAAAAAGAAATCTCTCCTGGCAAGCTCGGTGGACCATATGGGATGCCGGAATTTGAACCACCGTCCTGCATGCAAGGAAATGCCCTACCTCCATGCTATCTCTCTGGCCTCACAATATCTATTTTCTATTTACTGATTGTGTTGTGTCTATACTTAATAACTCAAATATTTGTTTAGATCTTTTATATTTCAGCTCACTCTTCAGAAGTACCTAGATAAGTAGGTCTGCTTAGGTGTGATGCTGAACATAAAACTTTGGACTTCAATTGTCAAGTACACAAAATCTTCTTATTCTGTTAATTTTTTTGTTTTTGGGTCATACTCTGTAGCGTTCAGGGGATACTCCTGGCTCTATGGCTCAGAAATCGCTCCTGGCAGGCTCGGGGGACCATATGGGATGCCGAGATTCAAACCACCGTCCTTCTTCATGCAAGGCAAACGCCCTACCTCTAATTCTGTTAATCTCTCCGGTCCCTCATTCTGTTAATTTTATGTGAAAATTTAGAGTTTTGCCAACTTACTAATCACATAATTACAAAGCAATGTAATTCATTATGGTGGTTGCTTTTTTTTTTTTTTTTTTTTTGGTTTGGTTGGAGTTTAGGGCCACACACAGCAGTGCTCAGTACTCACTATTAGTTCAGGGATCAGTTACTGGGTACCTGGATTTGCCATGTGCAAGGCATGCACTCTACCAACTGTACTATTTATCTCCTGGATTTTACTATTTTGGGGGGCTACACTCAGGGATTAATCCTGGCATTGCGCTCCTGGGTCATTTCTGGCGGTGTTCTGGGTATCATAAGGGATGCTGAGGATCCAACCAGGCTCAGGTGCTTGTAAAACAAACGCCCTACCAACTGTGCTTTCTCTCGGCTCTGGCCCCTGAAATTTTTTTTAAACGTGAGATAGCACAGCAGTAGGGCATTGACCTTGCTCAAGACGGACCTGGGACAGACCCCGGTTCGATTCCCCGTCCCCCGAGCTTGCCAGGAATAACCCCTAAGTGCTGCGGGACTAGCCCCCCCCCCAAAAAAAAAAACAAAAAAAACCTAAAGTGAACCAAACAACGTGGCACTCACAATTCATCTAAAGACAAATCACTGCGACCAGTAATATTCCTCTTACGAAGGAGTCGGTATAGAGAAAAAATACTTAAGATTGCACAGGGCCAACCCAGGTTTTCAAGCTCAGCACTGCATTCCAGGTACCTTGGTGTAGCCCAAAGCTTTTTTGTTTTTTGTTTTTTGCCGCACACAGCATTGCTTAGGGGTTACTCCTGTGAAGCACGGGGGACCATATGGGGTACCGTGGGCGCTTGCGAGGCAAACGACCTGCCGCTGTGCTATCTCTGGGGCCCCAAGCCTAAAGCTTTCGTTTTTGTTTTGGCGCCACAAGCTGGCGGCGCTCTGGTGTTACTCCTGGCTCTGCCGGGGATCGAACCCGGGTCCGTATCCGGTCCACTGCTCAGGACCTTTCTTTTCTTTTTTTTTTCTTTTCTTTTTTTTTTTTTTTTGTTTTTGGGCCACACCCTGTGACACTCAGGGGTTACTCCTGGCTATGCACTCAGAAGTTGCTCCTGGCTTCTTGGGGGACCATATGGGACGCCGGGGGATCGAACCGCGGTCGAACCGCGGTCCGTCCTAGGCTAGCGCAGGCAAGGCAGGCACCTTACCTCCAGCGCCACCGCCCGGCCCCATCTTTTTTTTTTTTTTTTTGTTTCAGCTCAAAGCTTTTAAAAAATACACTTTGGAATTTCAGAAGTGTCCGTGGAAAATGTAAAAGAGCAAACAGGACTCTCATTAATCTTAGTCACTCACGTGTATCCATTTGAAACCATTGCTCTTTCAGGAGGTGGCTTTGTTCACGAGCTCCCGCACAAGGTTTTGTCCTTTGACCTCTTTCCACCCCCCCCCCTTTTTAAATCGCACCATGATCACAAGCATGTTTGTAGTTGGGTTTCAGCCATAAACAGATTTTGACCCCTTCTGAGACCCTGCGCACATCACAGCCAGGAACAGCACCGCCTGCAACACCTGCTGTATAGGTCGGCACCAACCCAACCCTGGAAGGGGAGAGCCGAGCTCTGGGCCAGGCAGCCGTCTGTCCCTCTATGACTTGCCTGCCTATCCAGTCCAGTCTCCAAACACCATCCGGAGATGGAGATGCTCCTATCTCCTATCCACACCCTCTGTTAGAATCCAGTTTGGTTTAGAAATGAACTGTTTGGTTTAGAAGTGAACTGTTAGAAATGAACTGTTGCTGTTTACAACAGCAAACCTGGTATTGCTGTTGAGTCTAAGTGCATTCATGACAGGCTGCAATTTAAGGTAGAAAGACTAGGCCCAGAACAGTCAGTTCCTGTACCTGGACCCTATGGATATATTCAAGCAATTGGCTTCCTGGTCAGATATCGGAGGCCGAACAGCCGTGGGCAGATAGCCAGCCAGATGACACCATCTCATGAATCTGGAGATGCCTCATCACCCCTCACTGAGCTGACAGCCTCCATAACTGTCTGATGCTACTCTGATGCTACTTTTGAGCTCCAACCAATCCTAGACCGACCTTACATTAAGAACCAATAATTTGGGGCCGGAGAGATAGCATGGAGGTAAGGCGTTTGCCTCTCATGCAGGAGGTCATCGGTTCGAATCCCGGCGTCCCATATATGGTCCTCCCGTGCCTGCCAGGAGCAATTTCTGAGCCTGGAGCCAGGAATAACCCCTGAGCACTGCCGGGTGTGACCCAAAAACCACAAAAAAAAAAAAAAAAAAAAAAAAAGAACCAATAATTTGGGGGCTGGAGAGATAGCATGGAGGTAGGGCGTTTGCCTTTCATGCAGGAGGTCATCAGTTCGAATCCCGGCGTCCCATATGATCCCCCGTGCCTGCCAGGAGCAATTTCTGAGCCTGGAGCCAGGAATAACCTGAGCACTGCCGGGTGTGACCCAAAAACCACAAAAAAAAAAAAAAAAAAAAAAAAAAAAAGAACCAAGCAGCCGATCCAGGACCAAAGGTGGTTGGTTCGAATCCCGGCGTCCCATATGGTCCCCCGTGCCTGCCAGGAGCTATTTCTGAGCAGACAGCCAGGAGTAACCCCTGAGCACTGCCGGGTGTGGCCCAGAAACCAAAAAAAAAAAAAGAAAAGAAAAAAAGAAAAAAAAAAAGAAAAAGAAAAAAAAAGAAACCAATAATTTTGAGCCTGAGAGATAGCATGGAGGTAAGGCATTTGCCTTGCATGCAGGACAGTGGTTCGAATCCCGGCATCTCCTATGGTACCCCGAGACTGCCAGGAGCGATTTCTGAGTGTAGAGCCAGGAGTGACCCCTGAGTGCTGTGGGGTGTGACCCCAAAACAAAAACAAAAAAACAAGAACCAATACTTTTTTAAAAAGATCAATACTCAGAGGCGGGGAGTCCCCTAAACTGGGCCCTCGGAACCCTTTTAAACTTGGCCTGTGCGTCATTCTGGGGTGTGTGTGTGTGTGTCCTCATTTCTCAGATGTTGGAGCCCAGCCCGCTGGAATAAACTCCCTGGCGTTGTCATTCATTACGGCCTGTGTCCCTGGTGGTCGTGAGCTAGGGACTTCGCACCTCCACAAGCAAGGCTGCTTCTCAACGTCCCGGGGCCACTAGGCCGTTTTCCCTGTCGTCCAGTCCGCCGCCCTGGCCCAGGAGTTGCGGGGGACGGGGAATACAGGAGGCGCGTCCCCCAGGAAGCTCCCGCGCGGGCCACAGGCGTCCTCGCAGCGGGGCTGCTTTGGGCTCCGGGAAGCGAAGCCACGGCGTCCGCGCGGGCCACCCCGGAGCCGGGGACGCTCCGCTTAGCGGAGTGTCGGCGCCGGGCGAGGCCGCAGCCCCGGGCAGCCAGCTCGGAGGGAGGGAGGGAGCCGTGAGGGAGCGGCGTCCGGGCCAGTCACCGCGGCCCTCGAGTGCACAGGCCGCCCTTCCGCTCCGTCCGGCAGCGGCCTCGTGGGGCGTCCCGGCTTCTTCCCGGTCCTCCGGGGCTTCGGTCTTGACCACTGACCGGGTCGCGCGTTCTGAGTGGGCCCGACACAATGGAGGCCGCAGAACTAAACTAAACTTCCCTCAGCCAGGACGGGCTGTGCGGGGAGGCGAGCTCGGAGACCCTGCGGGGGATTCGGGCTACCGGGCTAGGAAGAGGGGCGACTTCTTGGAGGCCGAGGTCTCCTCGGAGCAGGCGGGAAACCGGCACTGCGCCAGAGGAGAGAACGAGCCTGCGAGGGGCCGAGCGACGCCGAGCGACCCTCACGCAGAAGGCGGGGCCACGCGGGGCGGGGGCGTGGCCGGCGTCGAAGGACGACCTTCCGGACCGCCTCCTCATTGGCGGTAGGCGTGACGGAAGGCGGAGGCACCCAATAGCGCGGCGGGAACTTTTCAGCCCGCCCCTCGCGCCCGCCAATGAGGAGCAGGGGCGGGGCCTGCCGCGCCACCGCCGCCTCCGCCTCCGCCTCCTCGTCGTCGCCTCAGCGCTCCTGCCGGGCCTGGACGGAGCGGAGCGGAGCCGAGGCTATCCGAGCCGAGTTGCGCGTCGCCGCCGCCGAGGGGTCGGGCTGGGCGAGGAGGAGGCGGCGGAGGCGGGAGGTCGGGACGGTCCGCTCGGCGGAGCCGCGGCCGGAGCCGGGTGAGGCGTCTCTCCTCTCTTCTCTCCTCTTCTCGGCGCTGCGGTGCGGGCGGCGCGAGGGGGCGGCGGCTGAGGCGAGGGAGGTGAGTGCGGGAAGGAAGGAAGCCAGAAGCAAGCAGGCCTCGGACCTGAGGCTGAGGCTGAGGCGGTCGCCGGCTCGGCTTCCGGGGTGGCGGCGTGTCCTCAGCCTCCGTGCGGGGGCGCCGCCGCGTTGCCCAAGTTTTTCCGGGCGCTTCCACTTCTGCTGCGGAGTTTCTTTGCTTTCCCTTTTTTGGGGTCACACCCGGCAGCGCTCGGGGGTTCCTCCGGCTCCTGGCAGGCTCAAGGGGGATGGACCCTGTGGCATGCCGCGTGCAGGCTCTCCCTCAGTTTACCTGGGGGCCGCAGGGGGGTCCTTGAGTGCAAAGTCAGTAGGAAGCCTCGAACGTTGGGGGGTGTGACCCAAACAACTAAAACAACAAAACAAAACAAAACAAAGAAAGATTCCTCTAGGGCAAGAGGGCCGCGAGTTTGAGACCCCTGCATGGCATTCGAACCACTGTCCTTCTGCATGCAAGGCGAACGCTCTGTCTCTGTCTCTGTCTCTCTCTTCCTAATGGCGGACGGAAGCTGCGCCCACTCGGGGCTCGGGCTCGGGCCCTGAGGCGCCCTTCCGGCCGCGGGCTCGGCGACCTGCCCCTTCCCGGGACGGACGGGACTCGTCCGAGGGGACTCTGAGGGGCTCTGAGGGAGGCGACGGCGGGGCTCGCCGGCCGGGAGGTCTCGCGATAGCCCGCGCGACGTGAAGGCCTCGCGCCGCCTCGTTCTCGCCGCCCGCCCGAACGAACGAACGCACTCGGAGACGCCAGCCCGCCTTTGTCCCTTGGAGCGCGGGCTGAGCTCGGGCTTCTTCGGCGGTTTGGGGAACCCCCCTGCCGCCACGGCCCGCCCCGCCCTCCCCTCTGCTGGCCGGCGGCGGAGTTCGCTCCCGTCGCCCAGCCCCGAACGGAGAGGCCCGGAGTCAGTCAACCTCTGGCCGCTGTGGTGAGGTTTGGGCCGGAGCCGAAGCCGATGTTCCGTGCCCCGAGTTTGAAGGTGACCAGGCTTTGATTTTGGGCACACAGCGTGGAGCGCTGGTGCCAGGGCAGGCCTCTGTGCCCCGGACTCAGTGCTCAGGGTCCAGTCTCGAAACCTGCAGTTCTCGCACTTGTGCTAGCTTCTTGCTGAGCGCACACTTAGGTCTCCTCTCTTTCTCCTCCACCCCACACTTTCATTTTTTCCCCCATTTGGACCACATCCTGGCAGGCTGAGGGGAGCTTATGGATGCTAAGGATCAGACCCAGTCGGCAAGGCCTGGCCAATGGGAATGTAATCCCCTGACACCCTGATGGTTTCTGCAAACCCTGGGGCTTACCGTGAACCTATATAGCCTGGCAGGCTCTCCCCAATCATATCAAAATGTTAATTTAGGGGCGAAGAGATACCATGGAGGCCGAGCGTTGTTTGCCTTGCATGCAGAAGGTAGGTGGTTCGAATCCCGGCATCCCACATGTCCCCCCGAGCCTGCCCGGAGCGATTTCTGAGCTTAGAGCTAGGAGGAACCCCTGAACGCTGACGCTGTCGGGTGTGACCCTCCCCCCCCAAAAAAAGTTAATTTAGCTCAAGACCTAGGGATAAAGTGCTGTCATTAACTCTTAAAAGTTTCATTTAGGTAGAGCCTACCTTAGGAAGCTCATTTTATACGTTCTATGATTATTTTAGTGAGATCCAGGATGCTTGTGGAACAACTAATGTCTTCATTAGTTCATTTAGGAAACTAAATTTTGACAGTAACAAAATAGTGACTCAGCTGTGATTATTCAGAAGAGCCATTTACAGTGTTTCTAAATATTTGTAGTATGTAGTACAAAGAACTAGATTTTAACTTAGTTGTAATCTAATTGTACAGATTTCTGCTCTCATTTACTTTGGCAAGGACAAACTAAATTAGGATCAAGAAATAAAGCTTTGGACCGGAGAGATAGCATGGAGGTAAGGCGTTTGCCTTTCATGCCGAAGGTCATCAGTTCGAATCCCAGAGTCCCATATGGTCCCCCGTGCCTGCCAGGAGCAATTTCTGAGCATGGAGCCAGGAGTATCTCCTGAGCACTGCCGGGTGTGACCCAAAAACCACAAAAACAAAAACAAAAGAAATAAAGCTTTGGGATCGGTGAGATAGCACAGCGATAGGACATTTGCCTTAAATGCTGAAAGACTGCGGTTCAAATCCCGGCATCCCATCCGTTCCCCCGAGCCTGCCAGAACAGACTTTTGAGCGTAGAGCCAGGATTATAATCCCTGAGCACTGCCAGGTGGGTGGTGTGACCCAAAAACCAAAAAAAAAAAAAAAGAGTCTAGTATAGGACAATTCTTTTGACTGTTTGGGGACGCTCTCAGTCATATTTGTGTGGGATGGGAGACACATCCTACAGGGCCCAGGGAACCTGGAAGGTTTCAAATGTCAAACCAAGGACTCATTTATGCAGAGCATGCATTCAAGACATTTGAGCTATCTTCCCAGTCCTGAGTCTTTAGGCCTGGTTCATAGTTCCTCAGAGAATAATGTTTTTGAGGAAGAATTCTTTTTTTTTTTTTTTTTTAAACAAACACATGCCTTACTGCTGTGTTATCGCTCTGGCTTTCTTAAACACATTTTTTTTTTTTTTTTTGGTTTTTGGGCCACACCCGGTAACACTCAGGGGTTACTCCTGGCTATGTGCTCAGAAGTTGCTCCTGGCTTGGGGGACCATATGGGACACCGGGGGATCGAACCGCGGTCCGTCCAAGGCTAGTGCAGGCAAGGCAGGCACCTTACCTTTAGCGCCACCGCCCGGCCCCTTGAGGAAGAATTCTTCCGGTAAGGATCTCCATTCTCTCCATACTCCAGAAAATAGTAGTTTGGAAGTCAGCTTACTCAGAATGGAGTGAAAAGAAAACATTCATGAGGCATACACTGTGGCTTGGTAAACTTGGGACAGAATTCTTGGATCTCTGCAAAGACAAGAGCTTTTATCATAGGTGAAAAAACCTGTTATAATCAGCATGCAGCGTGTTGGGATCTAGGATTTTCATCCCTTACCTTAGTCACCTACTCTTACAGGACTATTGGAGCTACAGGTTCTTAGACCCTTTGAAGATTTCACAGTGTACATCAGTTCATTTATCTGGGTTATTTTTGTCCCTACTTTTAGAATTTCTGTTAAGTTAACTGAGTTATCTGTTCATCTTACAAAATGTGTTCCCTTTATTCTTTTCCTTGAGAGTAGAGATTCCTTGAAGGTAGTGACCCTTCCTAGGTTGTGTGGGGTAATGTGGGGATTTAGAAAGACATGTACTTAGTTTGGATATTTGGGAACTAATCTCTAAGATTTGATTTCTTTTTGGATTTTGGGCCCCACTGGACTGCACTCCTGGTTCTGTGCTTAGAAATTGCTCCCGGCAGGCTCAGGGGAACTATATGGGATGCTGGGAATCGAACTCAGTTCTGTCCTGGGTTGGCTGCATGCAAGGCATGCTATCTCTCCAGCCCTATCCTTTTTTTGGTCACACCCTGCAGTACTGGGAATTACTCCTGGCTCTGCACTCAGAAGTCGCTCCTGGCAGGCTCTGGGGACCTTATGGGATGCTGGGATTTGAACCAAGGTCCTTGTGCATGCAAGGCGAACTCCCTACCTCCATGCTATCTCTCCGGCCCCAACAGCCCTATCTTTTTGGCTTTTGGGCCACACCCGTGGCACTCGGGTTACTCCTGGCTATCTGCTCAGAAATAGCTCCGAACCAACCACCTTAGGTCCTGGATCAGCTGATTGCAAGGCAAACTCTGCTGTGCTATCTCTCTCCGGCCCACAGCCCTTTTTTTTTTATTTTTTATTTTTGGTCACACCAGGCAGTGCTCAGAGGTTACTCCTGACTCTATGCTCAGAAATCCCCCCTGGCAGGCATGGGGGTGGAGGGGAGGACCATTTCAAACCACTGTCCTTCTGCTTGGAAGGTTATCTCTTTGGCCCCAGCCCTATCTTTTCAATGTCTATTTTTTTTCACACTTTAACACATATCAGTCATATTCCTTAACATTGAACCAGGTATGTCTGGCCTTTACATCTTTTTTTTTTTTAAATTTTATATGGGAATGCCTGTATTATATATACTCACTAAACAGCTAACTTTGGAATTGAATATTTTATGTAAATTCATAAATATTTGCTAAGATTAGTTATTTGATACAAATCTACAAATTTACCATAAAACATGTTTTAGAATTAATTTGTGATATGGGGCTGGAGTGGTGGCATAGTGGTAGGGCATTTGCCTTGCATGCGGCTGACCTAGGATGGACCGCGGTTTGACCACCCCCCCCCCCAACATCCCATATGGTCCCCTAAGCCAGGAGCAATTTCTGAGCACATAGCCAGAAGTGACCTCTGTGCCTCATCGTGTGTGGCCCAAAAACCAAAATAATGAATATAGAGATACTTCCCTGGTATTTACTTTTTAATGCTTTATAAGCAGATGAGGAGGTCAGAGAGAGTATATATAGGGTTTAAGATATTTGTCTTGCGCTTTGCAGACTCAGTCCCTGAGTCCCAGGAGTGATCCTGGAGTACCTCTAGATGTCTCCCTAAGTAAGCTAAAATCTGTTCCATAAACAGTTCAGTTAATTTTTCTCTTCTTGTACTAAACTTGTCTCAACATTTCTGCATTAGTTTTTACTTGTAAGTTTTGTTTGCATATAAACTTTTTTGTTTGTTTTTGGGCCACACCGGTGACTAAGGGCTCATTCCTGGCTATGCGCTCAGAAATCTCTCCTGACTTGGAGGACTATATAGGATGCCAGGTTTGATTGAACTGCGGTCTGCCCTAAGTTAGCGCGTGCAAGGCAAAAGCTCTACTGATTGTGCCACCATGCTGGCCCCTGCATATAAACTTAGTTGTTGACGGTCTACTGAATTCTTTAGGTTTTGTGTTTTGTTTTGTTTTGTTTTTGTTTTTGTTTTTGGGTCACATCCGGTGACACCCAGGGGTAACTCCTCCTGGCTCTGTGCTCAGAAATTATTTCTGTCAGGCTCTGGTGATCACATGGAATGCCCGGAATTGAACCGGGGTCCATCCAGGGTTGGTGCTGGAAAGGTAAATGCCCTACCACTGCACTATCTCTCAGGTCCCTCTTTAGTTATTAGTGTTTTTTTGTGTTTTTTTTTGGGTCACACCCTGCAATGCTCAGGGGTTACTCCTGCCAGGCATGGGGAACCATATGGGATGCCGGGATTCAAACCACCTTCCTTCTGCATGCAAGGCAAATGCCTTACCTCCATGTTATCTCCGGCCCCTAGTGTTTTTTTTAATTGAACATGGTGTCAGGAAAATTAATGATACTCATGTTCTAATAACTTTTTTGGGGGCATGCTCAGGGATGACTCTTGTTTTGGAGCCTCAGGATTTCACCTGGCAGTGCACGAGGAATCGTATGGGATGCCAGGGGTCAATCTGGGTTGGCCACATACAAAGCAAGCACCCTATCAGCTACTCTATTGCTACAGCTCATCATGTTGTAACTTAAGAATTAAAGATTTCGGGGCCGGAGAGATAGCATGGAGGTAAGGTGTTTGCCTTCCATGCAGGAGGTCATCGGTTTGAATCCCGGTGCCCCATATGGTCCCCTGTGCCTGCCAGGAGCAATTTCTGAGCCTGGAGCCAGAAATAACCCCTGAGCACTGCCGGGTGTGACCCAAAAAACCACAAGAAAAAAAAAAGAATTAAAGATTTCTGGGCCGGTGCGGTGGCGGTAGAGGTAAGGTGTCTGCCTTGCCTGCGCTAGCCTTGGACGGACCGAGGTTCGATCCCCATATGGTCTCCCAAGCCAGGAGCGACTTCTGAGTGCATAGCCAGGAGTAACCCCTGAGCATTACCGGGTGTGGCCCAAAAACCAAAAAAAAAAAAAAAGAGAGAGAATTAAAATTTCACAATTTTTTTTTTTTTTTTTTTTTGTTTTTTGTTTTTAAAATTTCACAATTTTAAGTATTTAGCTGATGTGAGCCTCAGTGGAATAGCCTTGCCTTATATGCATGGCCTCCCATTTCAAACAATAAAAGTTATGCTTTAAAAAGGTTTTGACACTGAGAGGGCCTGGAGAGATAGCACAGCGGCGTTTGCCTTGCAAGCAGCCAATCCAGGACCAAAGGTGGTTGGTTCGAATCCCGGTGTCCCATATGGTCCCCCGTGCCTGCCAGGAGCTATTTCTAAGCAGAAAGTCAGGAGTAACCCCTGAGCATAGCCGGGTGTGGCCCAAAACCCCCCCCCCAAAAAAAAAAAAAAAGGTTTTGACACTGAGGGGGCCCAAGCCATAGCATAAAGGGTAGGGCATTTGCCTTGCATGCAGCTCACCCATATTCGATCCTTGGCATCCTGTATGGTCCCCTGAATCTGCCAGGAGTGATTTGAGGTAAAGCCAGGAGTAACACTTGAGCATTGCTTCCCTCCCAAAATAGTGACATTGATGAGGGTCAGGGATGTGACTCTGGGTTATGTGGGATTCCCATTCTGCAACAAAGACTACAAATATGACACTGAACATTGTATACGTTTTAAAATGGTTAAAATGACAAAATTTCTGCAGTTGGCCACCATTTTTAAAAAGGCAAATGTTGGAACATTTAGGTAAATTATAACTGAGATATTGCTAAAAGTAGTTCACCACAGAACCGATATATTAGGATTATGTATCAATATTTTTTATCTTTGAGAGTTAGCTCTTATCTCTCTTTTTTTGGGGTTGGTTTTTGGGTCATACCTAGTGGCATTCAGGTTACTCCTGGCTCTGTGCTCAGAAATCATCTCTGGAAGGCTCTGAGGACCACATGGAATGCCGGGATTCGAACCACTGTCTGTCCTGTGTTGGTTGTGTGCAAGGCAAATGCTTACCGCTGTACTATGGCTTTGGCCCAGCTCTTAACTCTTTTAAAGTATCTTGCAAACTTTGAAGGTATAACCATTATCAAAAGATAGATATTATTATCTAAAGATATTTAGGTTTCAGCCTGACTTTTGTCTCATGTACTAGACAAAAGGTAAAATTTTGCATCTGCTTTCTTTGTGTTGATTTTCCTTTTATTTTACCTTGCTTCATTTTATATCAACTCCCATTGAATTAAAATAAAACATGTTGGTGCCGGAGCAATAGCATCCCATATGGAATGCCAGGAATTGAACCCCAGGTCTGTGCTGGGTCAGTTGAATGCTCTACCGCTGTGCTATCTCTCAGGCTCCTATTCCTAGAGCTAGATTTTAAACACCTTCTCTTGACAGGGAGACTTAACTTTTTTCCCCTTTCTCCTTACTGCCCTCTAATCCTTCCTTGGTGGTGGTGGTGGTGCTGCTGCTGCTGCAAACAGTGACCTGGATGTCAAACACTTAGCTGATTGAATTTTGCATCTGCCTCTTGTGGTGCTCATGAGGTTGTGAAATTTGCATGTAACCTGAGAACTTGTAGGCATTACAGAAGTAAGGCATAAAGGCAGGGATTGTTTTAAACAACAATTTTTTTTGTTGTTGAAATGATTATTACTATTTGAAGTTTTCCCCCTATGTTCCATCCTATGCTAGCGCTTGCAAGGCAGACACCTTACCTCTAGCGCCACCTTCCCGGCCCCTTTTCCCCCACTTTTTGTCATTGTTGAAGCACATTGTAGGCCACATACTTGGTTGATTTCCTCCTATGTTTGGTGGCTGTTCACTGTGGCTCACATACAGTGAATTTTTCTTTTCTTTTTTGGTTTTTGGACCACAGTCCTGGCTCTGCTTTCAGGAATCACTCCTAGTGGCACTTGGGGACCATCGTGGGATTGATACAGGGTCAGTTCATGGTAGGCAAGTGCTCTAGCCACTGCATTGGTTCAGCCCCACAAAGTGAAAATTTTTATTTTTGGTCACGCCCAGCAGTGCTCAGGGGTTACTCTTGGCTCTGTGCTCAGAAATTGCTCCTGGCAGGCTCGAGGACCATATAGAATGCCAAGGATTGAACCAGGTTCGTCCTGGGTCAGCTGCATGCAAGGCAAACACTGGCTGTGCTATCGTTCTGGCCCACAAAGTGAAAATGTGAAATTAATTCACCACTATATAGTTCTAGCTCTTTCACATTTTCTGTTTGTTTTTGTTTTTGTTTTTTTGAGCCACACCTGGAGTTAGAAAAATTTTATTTGTGCTTTTCAGTTTTTAAGACTTAATCATTATACTATTCTTTATCTTTGTCTCACAGGTTCTTTGGCATGGATTGTTCAGTGGAAGTATTAGAATTGACTGAGCATACTCCTGTTTTATTGGGGAGTACAACCATAAACGTAGGAAATTCATTTGGTGACCAAATTAATCCTGTGGTTAGTAAAAACTCTCCTGTGGACAATGATGAGGATGATGATGTTGTATTTATTGACTCTATACAACCTCCTTCAACTGCACCAGCTGTAGCTGATCCAAGAAACTTTATATCATCAAAAACTGAAAAGCTCCAAGGAAATTACTCCAAATTCCTTCTTTCCTCAAGAGATTTAACTTCTCAAAAGGGCAATATAATTGAGACAATAGTCATTGATGATGAAGAGGACTTAGAAACAAATGGAGCGGATAAAAAAATTTCTTCCAGTTTTGTTGGATGGGAACTTCCTGGAACTAAAAACAGAATCAAAGATTTGGATTTCTGCACTACCAGTCTTTCAAGAAGTAAGGTAAATGCAGGAATGGGGAATAGTGGTATCACTGCAGAATCGACTCTCAAATTCATATTGCTAATGTTACAACTTAGAAACAGGTATAAGCTCTCAATGCTGGGCGAGATATGAACTTAATGATTACACTTATAACGGCACTGTAGAGTACCAACTTGGGAGATGTCGCTAAAGAACTTCAGTCAAGTAATTTTGGTGTTAATATGCAAACATACGCCCCATCTTTAACTTCACAGAGCAAGACTGGAGTAGGACCTTTTAATCCTGGTAGAATGAATATGACAGGATATGAATTTCAGAACGGAGGATTTCCATCTCATCATAGTCCTGGTAAGCAATAAAGAATATTCAATATTTTCCTTTCCACCTTTTTTCTGGGGTAGGGTCACACCTGGTGTTGCTCAGGGGTTACTTCTGGCTCTGCGCTCAGACATCACCTCTGACAGACTCAGGACCATATGGGATGCTGGGAATCAAACCACCATTGGTCCTGGATCAGCCATGTACAAGGCATATGCCCTACTTACCGTTGTGCTATCTCTCTGACCCCCCCCTTCCAAACTTTTGACTATTTTCCTTTCTAGGTTACCTATAGCTATTTTATTTATAGTTCAAGTACAAACTTTTATATGAAAATACAATTATTTTACTTAGAATACTTCACAGTTTATTTTGTCTGAATTTTTGAGAACTGAAAGACTGTTTATTATAATTTACATGTATTTCCAATTGAAAGTACTTTTTTCCCCCCTAGAGTGGGTTGGTTAGATTGTTTTTTAAATTTATTTCAGTGCTGGGACTCAAAACCAGGAACTGACACATACACAGCACATGTTCTAAAACTTGAGTAACATCCCTAAACAATACTATTTTTATTTTATTTGTTATTTTTTGGGGGGCCACTCTCAGCTCTACTGTGGACTTTCTTGGCTCATTGCACAAGACTCTAGACTTTGCTTGGAAATCACTCTTGGTGTGGTACTGGGGAACTATATGGGATACCAGGGATCTAACTCCAGTAAGCCACATGCAAGTAAAATGCCTTACTCATTGTACTATATGTCTTTGGCCCAAATCTTGATTAGTAACATGGTTTTATATTTTTGCAGCTCTTCTAAAATCAGGCTTAGTAGCAGACAGTAAAGTATATCTAGCTCTTCAGATTTATTGCACATTGAAAATGTTTACTTGGGGCCGAAGAGATGGCACAAAGGTAAAGCGTTTTCCTTTCATGCAGAAGGACGGTGGTTTGAAGCCCGGCATCCCATATGCTCCCCCAGCCTGCCAGGAGCGATTTCTTTTTTTTTTTTTTTGGTTTTTGGGCCACACCCTGTGACGCTCAGGGGTTACTGCTGGCTATGCGCTCAGAAGTTGCTCCTGGCTTCTTGGGGGACCATATGGGACGCCGGGGGATCGAACCGAGGTCCATCCTAGGCTAGCGCAGGCAAGGCAGGCACCTTACCTCCAGCGCCACCGCCCGGCCCCAAGGAGCGATTTCTTGAGCCTAGAGCCAGGAATAACCCCTGAGCACTGCCGGGTGTGACCCCCCCCAAAAACAACAACAACAAAAAGCTATTTAAATAACACTTCTGGGTCCGGAGAGATAGCATAGTGGTAGGGCGTTTGCCTGCACACAGCTGATTGAGGTGAGATGGTGGTTCATCAGCATCCCCATAAGATCCCTCATGCGGGGGCCGGGCGGTGGCGCTAAAGGTAAGGTGCCTGCCTTGCCTGCGCTAGCCTTGGGCGGACCGCGGTTCCCATATGGTCCCCCAAGCCAGGAGCAACTTCTGAGCACATAGCCAGGAGTAACCCCTGAGCGTTACCGGGAGTGGCCCAAAAACCAAAAAAAAAAAAAAAAAGATCCCTCATGCCTGCCAGGAGTGATTTCTGAGTGCAGAACCAGGAGTAACCCCTGAGCACCACCAAGTGTGACCAAAAACAAAACAAAATAAAATAACACTTCTATCTATAACTACATATCTATGTGAGGTTAGGTTTTTATTTTTAAAGAGAGAGACTGATATTTATTTATTTATTTATTTATTTATTTATTTATTTATTTATTTATTTATGTTTCTAGGGTCACAGCTGTCGGCACTCAAGAGTTACTTCTGACTCTGTGCTCATAAATCGCTCCTGGAAGGCTCGGGTTGTGGGGGACCCCTAGGGGATGGGATGCCAGGGATTGAACTGGGTCCTTTCTGGGTCATCTGCGTGCAAGGCAGATGAAGAGCCCTACTGCTGTCTATCGCTTTGGCCCCAGATTTTCTAACATTCTAAGAATTTTTGCTTTTCCTATTGTTTTTTGGTTTTGGGGTGGGATGGTTTTGGAACCATACCTAGCAGTGCTCAGGGCCTTGGCAGTAATCAGTCAATTTATGTGGTACCAAATAACAAATGGTAGTTGAATTCTGTCTATTCTGGCCTATAAATCAACATTTTCTGTTTTTTTGTTTTTGGGTCATACCTGGCAGCGCTCAGGGGTTACTCTTGGCTCTATGCTTAGAAATCACTCCTGGCAGGCTTGAGGGACCATATGGGATGCCGGGATTCAAAACACCGTCCTTCTGCATGCAAGGCAAACGCTTTACCTGCCGTGCTATCTCTCTGGCCCCTTAAATAGCTTTTTTTTTTTTTTTTTTGGTCACACCTGGTGACGCTCAGGGGTTACTCCTGGCTATGCGCTCAGAAGTCGCTCCTGGCTTGGGGGATCATATGGGACGCGGTCCATCCTAGGCTACCCCTAGCGCCACTGCGCCAGCCACTATATAGCTTTTTTAGATGTAAATTTTCTCAATGGTGTACCAGAATTTTACATGTGTTGGTTTCTTCTAATGCCCTAACCACCACTATACTATCACTCTGTCTCCCATCTATGTCAGTTTCTTTTTTTTGTTTTGTTTTGTTTTGTTTTGTTTTGGGCCACACCTGGCAGCACTCAGCCTGGCAGGCTGGGGGGACTATATGGAATTCCGGGAATCGAACCCAAACCCAGGTCCATCTTGGGTTGGCTGCATGCAAGGCAAACACCTTACCACTGTGCTATCTCTCTAGCCCCCTATTTCAGTTTCTTAAAGGTTCTAACAGTGTACTATTTGAAACCATATAATGACCTTTCATACTCTTTTTGTTTTGTTTTGTTTTTTTTGGGTCATACTCGGCAGCGCTTAGGGGTTACTCCTGGCTCTATGCTCAGAAATCGCTCCTGGCAGGCTCTGGAAACCGAATGGGATGCCGGGATTCAAACCACTGTCCTTCTGCATGCAAGACAAATACCTTACCTCCATTCTATCTCCGACCCCAACCTTTCATACTCTTACTTAATTTTTGAATAGATTTTTCTAATTTGTTACAATTGTATGTTGGTTATTTTGAAAAATACTACTTTGTTTTAATTAAACAGATTTTCCAGATACTGGCTAACTTTCAAAGTCTTTCAAAGAATTTTCTCTTCCTGGGACCAGAGAGATAAAGCTGCATAGCCAGTAGTAGGGCGTTGGGCATTTGGCACGCAGCCAACCTGGATTTGATCTTGGTATCCCATATAATCTCAGGAGCCAGGAGTAATTTTTGAGCACAGAGACCCGAATAACCCCTGTGTGCTACCAAGTGTGGCCCCAAAACAAAACAATATCTTTTTCTTCTTTTTTTGGTATTTGAAAGACCATGTGATGTCAGGGATTGAACCCACATTGGGCTGTGTGTGCAAGGCACTGCCCTAAGTGCTATACCTATCTCTTGGTCTCTTTATT
Source organism: Suncus etruscus (assembly GCF_024139225.1). Lineage (NCBI taxonomy): Eukaryota > Metazoa > Chordata > Mammalia > Eulipotyphla > Soricidae > Suncus > Suncus etruscus. The sequence continues at coordinate 50,556,142 of NC_064857.1, forward strand.
TAAAAATTTTTTGTTTTGTTTTGTTTTTGTCTTGTTTGCTTTGTTTTTGGCTCACACCTGGTGGCACTCAGGTGTTACTTCTGGCTCTGTGCTCAAAAATAACACCCAGGGGGCCAGAGAGATAGCACAGCAGTAAGGCATTTGTTTGCCTTGCAAGCAACCAATCCAGGATGGACAGTGGTTTGAATTCCAGCATCCCAGGTGGTCCCCTGTGCCTCCCAGGAGCAATTTCTGAGCACAGAGCCAGAAGTAACCCCTGAGCACTGCTGGGTGTGACTCAAAACAAAACAAAACAAAATGCTCCTGGAAGGCTCGGAGAACCATATAGGATATTGGGGATTGAACCTGGGTCCGTCCAGGTCTGAGGCTTGCAAGGCAAATGCCCTCCCACTGTGCAATCACTCTGGCTTAAATGTTTTCCTTTTTAAAGATAATGTGGAAATAATATCCAGAGATTGGGGTCATAGAGAGAGCATAGCAGTAGAGCATTTGCCTTGCATGTTGCCAACCTAGGATAGACAGTGGTTAAATTCCTGGCATCCCATATGGTCCCTGAGCCTGCCAGTAATGATTTCTGAGCTACAGAGCAGGAGTAATCCCTGAGTGCCACTCGGGTATGACCCCCCCCCCCCCCAATCAGAAAAAAAAATCCAGAAATTAGAGATGAGGGCTAGGAGGACCAGTCCATGCTTGGAAGCTTGCTATGCAGCTGACCCGATACGGATCTGGGTTCCATCCTCCTCAGTATCCCATATGGTCGCCGAATCCTACCAGGAGCAGTTTCTGAGTACAGAGCCAGGAGTAATCCGCTGAGTCTGGCCCAAAAACCAAAATAAAAAATTTAGCTTGCAATTGAGTATTGCTTTTTCTCTTCTCTTAAAACAACCATTGTCTTATGGTGTTAAGTCAAAGTGATTTTATGTGTGCTTATTGTCTTTACTAAATGAATGCTGTTAAGCCTTTTCATCAGCGGCTGATTTTTAGCAAAAGTATTTGCACTGTTCATCGAGGATTTTTTGTTTGTTTGTTTCTTTGATTGTTTTGGGGCCATACCTGGCAGTGCTCAAGGTTTACTTCTGGCTCTGCACTCAGGAATTTCTCCTGGCTGTACTTGGGGGACCATATGAGTGCAAGGGATTAAATTTGGGTTGCTTTCATGCAAGGCAAGCACCTTATCAGCTCTGTCCCAATTCCTTCAAGTCTATAAATAGTTTGGACTGACCTTTGTTTCTGTTAAGGGGAGAGCCTAAAATCAATGGAATTTCCCAAGCAATTGAATGTGTGAAGTTTTTAGGTCACTCTTGAACTTGTGCAGAGATAAAAAGACAGACAAATCACCAAAATACCAACCATTACATAAGAATATTGGGGTTTTAAGCCAACCCACTTAAAGGGAGAGGAGAGATTGGAGACTGAACTTTGTCCTGTGCAGTGTATGTTTCTGTTAGTCATATTTACACAATGAAGCTGTAATAAAATATCTGCAAAAAACAGTGAAGCCTTACTGTTGGAGAACTTTTATTGTTCATTTGGGACCTAGTATATAGTTTTCCTGAACTTTGAGTCATTCTAACAAATGATGAAATTTGTAGATCAGGGGTCTCAAACTCTGCGGCCCTCCGTACAACATTTTGTGGCCCTGCCCTAGAGGAATCTTTTTTTGTTTTGTTTTGTTTTAGTTGTTTGGATCACACCCCCCCAATATTCAAGGCTAACTACTGACTTTGCACTCAAGGATCACCCTGACTTTGCCTCCTGCGGCCCCCAGGTAAATTGAGTTTGAGACCCCTGCTGTAGATGGTCTCAAGAACCTCTTAGATTCATAACGAGGTTGCTAGAAGTATGGGATAACACATTATTTGTTTATTTAATTTTGGGTCACACTGGGTTGGCGCTCAGGTTACTTTTGGCTCTGCACTAGGAATTACTTCTTGCAGGCTCTGGGGACCATTTGGGATGCTGGGAATTGTATTTAGGTCAGCCGCACATAAGGCAAACACCTTAAATCTCTTGGCGGGCCCGGAGAGATAGCACACAGCGGTTTGCCTTGCAAGCAGCTGATCCAGGACCAAAGGTGGTTGGTTCGAATCCCGGTGTCCCATATGGTCCCCCGTGCCTGCCAGGAGCTATTTCTGAGCAGACAGCCAGGAGTGACCCCTGAGCACTGGCGGGTGTGGCCCAAAACCAAAAACAAACAAACAAAAGAAATGCTCTTCTTGGGGCCGGAGAGATGGCATGGAGGTAAGGCATTTACCTTTTATGCAGAAGGTCATTGGTTCGAATCCCGGCATCCCATATGGTCCCTCGAGCCTGCCAGGAGTGATTTCTGAGCATGGAGCCAGGAGTGACCCCTGAGCGCTGCCGGGTGTGACCCAAAACACAAAAAACCAAAAAAAAGAATGCTGTTCTATAGTTTTAGCCCCATCAATCTTAAATGAGTTTATTTAGGGAGAGCTCTTCCAAGCAACCTTTGGGGAACTCAAGGGACAGTCCTGACAATTCTTGGTCTGATATTGCATGGTCATTGCAATGTTGGGGACCATCCAAGGGTCCTCTGCAGTGTAAGGAATTGAAGCTGGGACCTTAGCATGTCAGGCATATATAATCTACCTCCTTGTCCCCTCAAATTTTATTTTGGGACACACCCAGCTGTACATAGAGGTAACTCATGATGGCAGTCAGGATCACTGCTGAGTGGCTCAGCATTATATGGGAAGCAGGGTATTGAATCTGGGTTTGTTACATGCAAATCAAATGCCCTAGCCACTGGTCACACCCTACGGCGCTCAGGGGTTACTCCTGGCTGTATGCTCAGAAATCGCTCCAAGCAGGCACGGGGGACCATATGGAATGTGGGATATCGGAATTCAAAGCTGCATGCAAGGCAAATGCCCTACCGCTGTGTATTTCTCCAGCCCCATAATTTCCATACAATCTTAAAGCTTTTGATGTTTAATGCAAAATTGACCCCATTAATGTAATGGGTATTTTACCTTAGAATTTCCATCACAATCTCTGAATTGTAGTTCTCCTAAGGGCTACTTTTTTTTTTTTTTTTTTTGGTTTTTGGATCACACTCGGCAGTGCTCAGGCTCTATGCTCAGAAATCGCTCCTGCAGGCTCAGGAGACCACCTGGGATGCCGAGATCGAAACCACCATCCTTCTGCATACAAGGCAAAAATGCCTTACCTCCATGATATCTCTCCGGCCCCTATTTTTTTTTAAAGCATGGTTGTTTACAGAATTATTTATAGTTGTAGAAATTCAGTGTTTCAGCACCAATCCCACTACCAATGTCAACTTCCCTCCACAAAAGTTCCCAAAGTCCATCTCCTACTGCCACTCCCCTGCCCTAGCCTGCCATAATAAAGGCACATTTTAAAGTTTGGATCTCATTATTTTCATTGATGTTGATTCTGACTTGTCCTTTCTTAACACCACCAATGTACCTGAGTTCCCTTGGCCCCTGTATCATGTCATTTCACATCTGTCTTTCCCACTCAATTTTTTTCCATTGCCTTCACTGTATTTGGGGCCAAGGGATAGTATTATACTAGCAAAGTGATTATGATTTTTTTTTTCAGATCAAAGCATTTTATTGTGGGTGGGGGGGAAATCTTCAGGGGAGAATATGACAATGTACTCGGAGAGCCAGGATCTCTGAGCTGTATGGCCACAGAAATAGCAAAGTGGTTATTTTTAAAAAATATTACATAGCAGGTAGGGTATTTACCTTTCACACTGCTAACCTGGTTTTCTTAGCTGGCATCCCATACATTTCCTTGAACACCTCCAGAAGTGAACAGCATACAGAGCCTTGAGTGTGGCCCAAAAACAAAAACATTGAAAACAAAAGAAAAGGCTTAAGTACTATGCCAGGGATTGAGCCTGTGTTCCTGGGTTTGTCCTGCCTGGGTAGGCTGCATGCAAACGCCCTATCTTCTGGCCTCCAGCAAAAATCTTTTAACACAAAATACCTAAACTTATGGCCTGGAGTGAAAACCAAAATAGATAAATAAATGAATGTTTTTTTTTTTTTTTTTGGTTTTTGGGTCACACCCAGCAGAGCTCAGGGGTCAGAAATTGCCCCTGGCAGGCACGGGGTGGGGGACAATGACGAGGACAACCATATGGGATGCCAGGATTTGAACCACCATCCTTCTGTATGGAAGGCAAACGCCTTACCTCCATGCTATCTGGCCCCATGAATAAATGTTTTTAAAAAGTATATATTAAAAGGTATTTTACTAAAATACCTAAAAGGGTTTTAGAGAGAGTACAGAGGTTAAGATGCTTGTCTTGCTTGTACTGGACCCTGATTACCCCTGGCATCATTTATGATTTCCTAAAACACTACCAGGAGTTACTCCTGAACACACCAAATGTGACCCAAACCACCCCATCCCCCATTTAAGAAATATTTATTATAGCACTGATTATCAAGTCGTTCGTAATAAGGTTGTTTCAGACATGAACAGTTCTGGCACCAATCCCATTACCCAGAGTCTTTTCCTTGACCAGTGTCTCTAATTTCCCAACCTAGCCTGACTCCTTGTAGGCACAAAATTACTTCTTTTTTTTTTTTTTTTTTTGATTTTTGGGTCACACCCGGTGGTGCTCAGGGGTTACTCCTGGCTGTCTGCTCAGAAATAGCTCCTGGCAGGCCCGGGGGACCATATGGGACACCGGGATTCGAACCAACCACCTTTGGTCCTGGAACGGCTGCTTGCAAGGCAAACACCACTGTGCTATCTCTCCGGGCCCACAAAATTACTTCTTATTGTTTGTTGAAACACAAAGTCAAATGGAATTGACAAAATTTAGATCAGACTTACTTTGGGATGCCAGGAATGGAACAGGTTGGCCATATGCAAATGGTGTGTGTGTGTGTGTGTGTGTGTGTATGTGTGTGCGTGCTTGTGTGCGTGTGCGCGCGCGCTCAGGGATTAGTCCTGGGACTGTACTCAAGACTTACTTTGGGGGGCCGGGCGGTGGCGCTAAAGGTAAGGTGCCTGCCTTGCCTGCGCTAGCCTTGGACGGACCGTGGTTCGATCCCCCGGTGTCCCATATGGTCCCCCAAGCCAGGAGCAACTTCTGAGCACATAGCCAGGAGTAACCCCTGAGTGTTACCGGGTGTGGCCCAAAAACCAAAAAAAAAAAAAAAAAACCCAAAAAAAAAAAAAAAAAGACTTACTTTGGGATGCCAGGGATTGAATTTGGATTGGCTGCATGCAAAGTAAATGCCCTACCCTCTGTACTATTTCTCTGACCCCGTTTAGTAGATTTCTTTCTTTTTTTTTTTGTTGTTTTTTTTTTGTTTTGTTTTTTGGGTCATACCCGGTAGCGCTTAGGAGTTACTCCTGGCTCTATGCTCAGAATTTGCTCCTGGCAGGCTTAGGGTGCCGGGATTCAAACCACCAACCTTCTCCATGCAAGGCAAACGCCTTACCTCCATGCCATCTCTCTGGCCCGTTTGGTAGATTTCTATGTAACTTTCCTATCAGATGTCCTGTGATGGTTGACATGGAATTCTGAGGTGTTGACTTGAGGCTCAGGATCTTATAAATTTGAAACAAATTTGGTGGTTTGACTATTTGATTAAGTTGTGGATCTGGGCTGTTTTGTCTGATGGAGTAGGGAATGGTGCTGGGCTGTTGTGTCTCCAAACAGAAAGGACATTTGCCCTCACCCATTTTGAGTATGCCTCAGAGGCATCAGGCCCAGACTATCTGAGAAGAGAAGGTAGAAATTATTTTCTTTTGGAGTTGGAAAGATGGCAGCTGTGGCAGAGACTGCTAGGTTTTCTGTGGCAAGATAGGTGTGGTGTTCCCCTCCCCATCACCTTTTTTTTTTTTTTTTTTGGGTCACACTCGGCGGTGCTCAGGGGTTACTCCTGGCTGTCTGCTCAGAAATAGCTCCTGGCAGGCACGGGGGACCATATGGGACACCGGGATTCGAACCAACCACCTTTGGTCCTGGATTGGCTGCTTGCAAGGCAAACACCGCTGTGCTATCTCTACGGGCCCTCCCCATCACCTTTTAAGGATTTTGGACTGGATAGTAGTGAGGTTCATGTCTTTTTTTTTTTTTTTTGGTTTTTGGGCCACACCCGGCAGTGCTCAGGGGTTACTCCTGGCTGTCTGCTCAGAAATAGCTCCTGGCAGGCACGGGGGACCATATGGGACACCGGGATTCGAACCAACCACCTTTGGTCCTGGATCGGCTGCTTGCAAGGCAAACACCGCTGTGCTATCTCTCCGGGCCCGAGGTTCATGTCTTGTATCTTTTTCAAACCCCTCAAATTATTTTGAAAACCCTGGAAAGAGAATACAAGAGTTAAGATGCTTGCATTGCACATGGTACAAATTTTTAGCATCACAAATGATCTCCGAAGAGCTACAAGGTGTCACTCATGAGTACAGAGCTAGGAATAATCATTCCTCGTGCTCAGGGAACTATATGGGATGTCCATATTGAACCGGACAGCCATGTGCAAAGCAAGCGCCTTCTGCTATACAATATATCTGGCCCCTACTTCTTGATTATATGGCTGTTCATGATAAAAATGTTTTGTTTGTGGTTTATTCATAAAAGTAGTTTGATGATGAATTAGGAAACTGATTATCAGTGTCTACAATTGCCAAAATCTGAGAATAACCCAAGTATACAAATATAGCCAACTTTATAAAGAAACTATGAAATATTATTCAGCCATAAGAAAAGATAAAGGGTTGGGGCCAGAGAGATAGCATGGAGGTAGAGCGTTTGCCTTGCATGCAGAAGCACGGTGGTTTGAATCTCGGCATCCCATATGGTCCCCTGAGCCTGCCAGGAGAGATTTCTGAACTTAGAGCCAGGAGTAACTCCTGAGTGCTGACAGGTGTGACCCAAAACCACCCCCCCCAAAAAAAAAAGAAAGGATACAGGGGGCCAGAGCAATAGCGCAGCAGTAGGGCATTTGCCTTGCATGCAGCTGACCTAGGCCAGACCTTTGTTGGATCCCCAGTGTCCCATATGGTCCCCCAAGCCAGTAGCTATCTCTTTTTTTTTTGGGGGGGGGGCCACACCCGTTTGATGCTCAGGGGTTACTCCTGGCTAAGCACTCAGAAATCGCCCCTGGCTTGGGGAGACCATATGGGACGCCGGGGATCGAACCGCGGTCCTTCCTTGGCTAGCGCTTGCAAGGCAGACACCTTACCTCTAGTGCCACCTCTCCGGCCCCAAAATATGGAAAGCTTCATGAATTTGCGTGTCATTCTTAGAGCGCAGGGGCCATGCTAATCTTCTCTGTATCGTTCCAATTTTAGTATATGTGCTGCCGAAGCGAGCACCCAGGAGCTATTTCTGAGCCCATAGACAGAGTAACCCCTGAGCGAAACAGGGTGTGGCCCCCCCCAAAAATAAGAAGATACAGGGGCCAGAGAGATAGATAGGGAGTTTGCCTTGCATGCAGCCAAACCAGGATGAAATGGCATTCGAATCTTGCCATCCCATATGATCCCCCATGCCTGAGAGGAGCAATTTCTGAGCTCATACTCCTGAGTGCTGCTGGGTGTGACCCAAAACCAAAAAAAAAAGGTTTTTTTTGTATGCCAATTTGTATGCCAATTGTATGCCAATTTGTAACCCAATTTGGAGTAACTTTGTAATTTAGCTGACTAATTTCAAAACAATTTATATAAAGGCAACTTTATCATATACATGACTGGTTATGTTGATGTTTAATTTGCATACTTATTATGTTGATACTTTACTCTTAGATAATACAAATTACTATTGCAATTTTTTTTGTGGAACAGAGATAATACTTTGCATAATCAAAGTATCATTGCTGGTTTGTAGATAGGTGAGAAAACTAAGATATAGTTTAATGTTCTTGCATAATGTAGTTTGTTCAGGAGATAGATATTGACTCAAGTATTAAGATTCTGATTTTGCGGATGGCTAACTAATACATTGCTCATCCGAGTTTTGTTCAATAGACTACAAAGTGTACAGTTCTCTGGGGATTATACCACAATGCTGCTTATCCTAACCATTGCATCTACAGCTACTTCTTATTCTTTATACTAATACAAATTAGTTTTTGATGTGAATTTGAATTATTTGTTCCTTTCTCTTGTGTCTTACTTTTAAGATTCTTGGATCTCCCAGTCAGCATTATTTCCCCGTAATCAGAAGCAAGCACGGGTGGATTCTTTATCACCAGTGGCCTCTCTTCCTAAACAGATATTTCAACCTTCAGATCAACAGCAACATACTAAATCAACTAAAATCATTTGTGCTTATTGCAAAAATCCCTTACAAAAGGGTCAAACTGCTTATCAACGAAAAGGATCGATTCACCTGTTTTGTTCTACCACCTGCCTTTCTTCCTTCTCTCATAAACGTACTCCCAGGAAGAGCAATTTAATATGTAAAAAGTAAGCTGTATCTTTCAACAATCCTTACAGTTGAATACTTGGCATGTATGTTCTCAAATAACAGTGTATATTCCCGGGCAAAATTGATAGGGGAGTTTATTGACGTTTATGGAGCTTAATTTATTCTGGAGAAAGTCAGCTGTGGGAATCCATATTGTCTTCATATGGTCAGGAAATGGAATATAAGTGTGAAAGTAGATTTATTTTCTTTATTTTTTTGCTACCACTTTTTAGGTTTTTGGGCCAATACCCGCCAGTACTCGGATTATTTCTGGTTCAGTGCTCAGAAATTACTCCTGGCAGGGCTGGAGAGATAACACAGTGGTAGGGCATTTGCTTTGCATGCAGCCTATCTAGGACAGACAGTGGTTCAAATTGCAGCATCCCTTATGGTCTCCTGTGCCTGCTAGGAGCGATTTCTGAGCACAGAGCCAGGAGTAACCCATGAGTGCCGCCATGTCTGACCCAAAAAACAAAAACAAAAACAAAAAATTTACTCCTGGCAGGCTCAGGGGACTCTCTGGGCTGCTGGGTTTTGAACCTGGGTTGGCCACCTGCTGTGCTATTGCTCTAGCCTCTCTACCCCTCTTCTGTTTTGTTTGTTTTTATTTTTGGTTCACACTCAAGAGTTACTCCTGGCTCTGCACTCAGAAGTCTCTCCTGGCAGGCTCAGGGACCTTATGGGATGCTGGGATTCGAACCAGGGCCCGTCCTATGTTGGCCACATGCAAGGCAAACGCCTTACCACTGTGCTATTGCTTCAACCCCTATACCCCTCTTGCTACTACTTTTGCCTTTTCCATTTCCTCATCTCCTGTCCTAATTGTAAAAATTGCCAACAGCCTTTTGGAATATTTTTGAAAGTCTTAAAATTCTGTGGCATGATTTTTGTGTTTCTAAATATTTTTGCCTTCATATTTAGTGTTGCTGATTCTTGGCTAAAAGAGCTGCTCTGCTAGGGGCCAACAGAAAATCCCTTACTGTAGGATGGAGTTTACAGGGCTGGAGATTGACTCCTGGCTTCTCATATGCAAGACATGGGTGCCAGCCTTTTGAGCTCTCTTTCCAACTCCTATTTAGGAACTGTTGACAATGAAAGGTAGATTTTGCTTGATTTAGAAATCACAGATGATCATTAGTATTTTGTTTATATATTTCATCTTTTTTAAAATGCAGTCTGTCCTTTGTGTTTCAGTGACCTATCGACAAGTAAAGCTCCTATGTTTCCTCCAGTGAAGCCAATTGAATTCATCCAGAAATTCTCTAGTACAACCTGTTTAATGCCCTATGAAGATATTCAGAATTTTAGAAAAAGAGGGCTAAATAAATCAAGATGTACAATCTGTAGTAAAGTAACAGAGGTCAGGATTTTTATTTCTTAGGAAAATAGTTATCTAGACTAACAAGTATTTTAACTAAGTGCTCTTATATGCTCTTATACACCTTGAATATTCACAGTAAAGTTTAAGAATTAAACATACTAGAATTACTAACATACAAGTTTATATAGTTATTGAAAACATTCTTTTTTTTTTTTTTGGGCCACACCCATTTGATGCTCAGGGGTCACTCCTGGCTAAGCGCTCAGAAATTGCCCCTGGCTTTGGGTGACCATATGGGACGCTGGGGGAATCAAACCGCGGATCGAACCGCAGTCCTTCTTGGCTAGCGCTTGTAAGGCAGACACCTTACCTCTAGCTCCACCTCGCCCGCCCCGAAAACATTCTTTTTTTCCTCCTGTAGAATTGATATACAAAACAGTGTTGTTGTTATATTTTGTGTGTGTGTTTGTTTTTGTTTGTTTTTGGGGTTTGAGTTTTGGGATGTACCTCTTGGCACTATGGGATGTTAGAGATGAAACCTGGGGCAGCCATGTGCCCTACCTGCTTTGCTATCACACTGGTCCTCTGCAAAACAATTTTATGATGGCTTTTGTTTCACTAGCAATGGTAAATAAAAATGTAGCCTTGGGCTAGAGCAATAGCACAAGCAGGTAGGGTGTTTGCTTTATAACATTTCATATGATACCCCAAGCCTGAGTGCAAAGCCAGGAATAACTCATGTAGTCTCAGGACATGAAGTAATTGAGCATATTGTCCTGATACAGTATCATATAAAACAAGTAGAATAGAAGTGTGCCGATAACTTCATGTAGTTATACCAATGGCTACAAATAAAATTTGCAGATTTATAGTCTTCACTTTATACAGTAACAATTCTATTTTCTTGAGCTGCACAAATCCATGATATAATTTTATCTTAGTTAACACAGCTAAGTAAAGCAAAAACAGCTTTATTTACATACAATATGTCATTCTGAATATGAGTATTGTTGATAACCTTTTCCAGAAATTCCCAAAATATGAGACTTAAACCCCATTTTTAAAGAAATAGATTGTTTACCAATCCCTCAAATATGCCGCATTGGGCTCGAGATACTACAGTAGACACAACACTTCCTTGCTGCCAGATTTTATCCCTGGCACTAAATACAGTCCCTAGGGACCATCAGGCTTGTTCTTTGAGCCTAGAGCTCGGAGTAAGTCATGGGCACAAGATGTAACCCTAAAATTAAAAATAATAAAAATCGTTTTAGGAGAATAGACTGCCTGCCTAGTTGTACTGAAGGCCATGAATCTCACCTTGGAATGTTCCAGCCTTTCTCTAGAAGGTGGGGAGGTAGTGTTGCACATATTATCTAAGGCAGTAAAAGTAACTTAGAATGAAAAATATTTTTTTAAGTTGGCCATATCTAACTTGATTCATTTTCTGTAATTCTTAAATGTCTATGGAAAAAAATTTTTTTTTGTTTGTTTTGTTTTTTTTGTATTTGGGTCACACCCAGCAGTGCTCAGGGGTTACTACTGGCTCTGCTCAGAAATTGCTCCTTGCAGGCTGGGGGATCACATGGGATGCCGGGATTCGAACCACTGTTCTGCATGCAAGGCAAACACCCCACCTCCATGCTATCTCTCTGGCCCGGAATTGTTGTTTTTATTGCCTTTTTATGCCTTTTAATTTACAAAGAGAAAACTGAAGATTGCTTTTTAACTTTTTCTAAGTACTTATTTCACTGTGATTTACTAGAGGTTTGTTTATGCTTACTACTGTGCTAGATTGACATATTTACCTAATAAATTGTTTTTTTTTTTTTAGATTCGCCATGAAGTCAGCGTTAACAATGTAACACATAAATTGTGCAGTAATCAGTGCTTTAATAAGTACAGGCTGGCCAACGGTTTAACAATGAATTGCTGTGAACAGTGTGGAGAGTACTTGCCTGATAAAAGTGTTGGAAACATTGTCCTGATTGAAGGTCAGCAGACAAGATTTTGCTGCCAAAGTTGTGCTAATGAATATAAAAAGGTAATTATTTTAAATAAAAGTAATAGATATCCATATATATATATGTATATATAAGAGTTTTCCCTATTTGCTTACAGTGTAGATGAATTGTATTTTGTTCAATGTTTTTGTTTGTGGGATTGCTTTGGGCCATTTTCAGTAATGTTCAGGGCTTGTTCTTGGCTCCGGGTTCAGGGATCACTTTGTGGGGCTCAGGGGACCATTTGGGACCATTTGGTATACTGGGGTGTTGAATCCAAGTCAGTTGTATGCAATGCACACACCCTACCCGATATATTATTAATCCACCTCCAATGCTGGCCTATTTTGAATATTGAAATCAATTGATAGTTGTAACTTTTTAAATTAATATTGGTATCTTGTAACTTTATTTTTTTTATTTTTGGTTTTTGGGTCACACCCGGCAGTGCTCAGGGTTTAGTCCTGTCTCTATGCTCAGAAATCACTTCTGGCAGGCTCAGGGGACCATAAGGGATGCCGGGATTTGAACCACCGAACTTCTGCATGCAAGGCATTGCCTTTCCTCCGTGCTCTCTCTCCAGCCCCGGTATCTTGTAACATTTTATCTTGTAATATTTTCTCTACCATTTTCTTTTTCTTTTTCTTTTTTTTTTTGGTTTTTGGGCCACACCCGGCAGTGCTCAGGGGTTACTCCTGGCTGTCTGCTCAGAAATAGCTCCTGGCAGGCATGGGGGACCATATGGGACACCGGGATTCGAACTAACCACCTTAGGTCCTGGATTGGCTGCTTGCAAGGCAAATGCCGCTGTGCTATCTCTCCGGGCCCACCATTTTCTTTTCTTTTTTTTTTTTTTTTTTTACCATTTTCTATTTTTATAAATGTCTTCTTCATATTTATATATATTTTTTGTTTGTTTGTTTGTTTTGGGGTCACACCTGGCTGCACTCGGGCTATTCCTGGCTCTACGCTCATAAATCGCCCCCGGCAGGCTCAGGGGGCTATATAGGATGCTGGGATTTGAACTACCGTCCTTCTGCATGCAAGACAAATTACTTACTGCTGTGCTATCTCCTCGACCCCTTATTCTATATTTTTATCAGAATTTGCTATCAAATGGGGCTGGAGCAATAGCGCAGTGGTAGGGCGTTTGTCTTGCACGCAGGTGACCTAGTATGGACCTGGGTTTGATCCCTGGCGTCCCATATGGTCCTCAAGCCAGGAGTGTTTTTTGAGCCCATAATCCCTGAACCTCACCGGGTGAAACCCCTCCCCCCCAAAGTATTTTTTTGCTATTGCCCTTTTGATTTAAAGGTGTTCTAGGGCTGGAATGATAGTACAGATGGTAGAGTGTTGGTCTTGCATGTGGTTGACTGGGGTTCAATCCCTGTGATCCTATCCCCAAGCTCCATTAGGCATGATAGTCCAGCATCAGTCCAGAGCCAAGAATTATATCTGAGCATCTCTGTGTGTTGCCAAGAACAAACAGGAAAAAAAAGCAACCGAGTGCTGTCTGCTTGAGGACACATGAGATAGATACAGCAAATAACATGCTTTTCTTTGGATGTGTCAGACAGAGTTTGATCCTCAGCATCCCATTTGGTGCCTTGAGCACTACAGGGAGTGGTCCCTGAGTTCAGAACTAGGAGTATGCCAGATGTGGCCTCAAAACAAGAACAATCCAAAAAATGCTGTTCTAAGGGCCAGGGAGATACAGCTCAAAGTGACAGACTACATGCTTTGTACATGCTTTGGGCTAATTCCTGGCACCACAATTCCCACTGGGTAACACAGCATGTCATTCCCATTCTCCCATATAAAACTAAGAGTGACTATTAAATTGTTACTTATTATGGTTATAATTTGCATATCCTCAGTGGCCAGAGCAATAGTACAGTGGGTAGTTCTTTGCCTTCCATGCGGCCAACCTTGGTTTGATCCCTGGCATTACATATGGTCCTCTGAGCCAACCAGGAGTATTTTCTGTGCACCAGTGATTATTGCCCCCCCAAATTGCATTTCCCTGATAATTAACCTCTGGGGATCGAACCCAGGTCTGTTTTAGGTTAGCACGTGCAATGCAAATATCCTACCACTTGCGTCACCACCCTGGCCCTGGACTATAGTTTAAAACAGGGATCTCAAACTCAATTTACCTGGGAGCCACAGGAGGCAAAGTCAGGGTGATACTTGAATGCAAAGTCAGTAGTAAGCCTTGAACATTGGGGGGTGTGACCCAAACAACTAAAACAAAACAAAACAAAAAAAGATTCCTCTAGGGCAGGGCCACAAAATGTTGTACGGAGGGCCGCAAACGGCCTGCAGGCTGCGAGTTTGAGACCCCTGGTTTAAAACAAACAAACAAACAAAAAACTGAACAGATTCCTATACACACTGCACATATCTTATTTATAAAATATAAATATTTCACATATCTTATTTGTAAAAAATGGAAACAAATACAATATTAAAATGAAAACTAAGGGCCAGTGTGATAGCATAGCAGTAGGGCCTTTGCTTTGTATGTGGCCAACACAGGAATTCCCACCATTCTGTATAGTCCCCCGAGCTTGCCAGGAGCGATTTCTGGGCGCAAAGCACCTCCAGGTTAGACCCAAAAAGAAAAACAAATGAAAATTAAAGATAAATCAATCAACAAACTTAACTGTTTCAATGGGAATTTTGGGCCAGCATTTGAGCACCCCTGGTCTAATACATATGAAACAATTAACCCTGCCACTGACTTATATCCCAACTCTTTTTTCTTTTTTGTTTTTGTTCTTGTTTTTGGGCCACACCCGGCGGTGCTCAGGGGTTACTCCTGGCTGTCTGCTCAGAAATAGCTCCTGGCAGGCAAGGGGGACCATATGGGACACCGGGATTTGAACCAACCACCTTAGGTCCTGGATCAGCTGCTTGCAAGGCAAACACCGATGTGCTATCTCTCCGGGCCCTATATCCCAACTCTTAACCAAGAACACTTTTTATTAGATACAGATTTAAAGATTATAGGCAAAAATAACTCAGAAGGGTTTTGGTTTTGGTTTTGGACCATATCCTGGCATTTGAACCATATGGGGTTCCTGGGATCAAACTTGGGTCGGCTCCTGCACACCCCCCAAAGGATTTTTGAAAAACAGTAAAAATCTCTAGGTGATTTATAGAGTTACCTTAAATTGACACTTGAGTTAAAAATGTATAGTTAAATGGGCTGGAGAGATAGCACAGAGGAATGGTGTTTGCCTTGCAAGCGGCTGACCCAGGAAGGACAGTGGTTCGAATCCTGGCATCAATATTGTCCCCTAAGCCTGCCAGGATTAACCCCTGAGCATCCCCAGATGTGACTCAAAAACCAAAAAAGAAGAAAAAAGAAAAAGTATAGTTAAAATATGCAGGAACAATATATTCAGGCTTTCTTGAATTACACTGCTTGCCACTTTGTGTTCACAATAGGAAGCTTATTCTTTTGTTTGTTTTTTGGCCACACTTGGTAAAGCCCAGTGGTTACTCCTGTTTATGTACTCAGGAACTACTGTTGGTACTTGGAAGACCATATCGAGCACCTGAGATGAAACCTGGGGTAACCACAAGCCAGGCAGTCACCCTCCCCACTGTACTATCTTTTTGCCCCCAGCCGAGCTATATCAGTAATACAAACCACCCATAAGTAGCTTGAAAATGCAATATTAGGTTATTTCTAAATTTTCATCTATGTAAAAAAAGGAGCTTTTTAAAAATGTTTTTTTATTTTTGGGCCATACATGTGGCTCAGGGGTTACTCCTGGCTGTGCGCTCAGAAATCACTCCTGGCTTGGGGGACCATATGGGATGCTGGGGGATTGAACCTCTGTTCATCCTAGGTCAGCACGTGCAAGGCAAATGTCCACCGCTTGCGCCACCGCTTTGGTCCTGAAATAGAGCTTTATTTGTGGGGAGGGGTCACACCCGGCAGTGCTCAGGGGTCACTCCCAGCTCTATGCTCAGAAATCGTTCCTGGCAGGCTCGGAGGACCATATGGGATGCCGGGATTGGAACCACCGACCTTCTGTATGCAAGGCCTTACCTCCATGCTATCTCTCCGGCCCGAGCTTTTTTTTTTTTTAAACTTGATTGATTGATTGTTGGACCACACCCAGCAGTGCTCGGGGCTTGTTTTTGGCTCTGCATTCAGAAATAGTCCCTATTTGGCTCTGCATTCAGAAATAGAAATAGGCTGGTTGGGAGAATATATCGGATGCTGGGAATCTAACCGGGTACCTCCCAGGTCAGCCACATGAAAGGCAAACGCCCTTCTGCTGTGCTATCTCTTCATCCCCAAAATACAGCTTTTATAAATGTTCTTCCCCTATCATTGTCAGACATTGACCAAAATTATGTTATCTAGATTATGACTTTACAATAAAATGAAGGTACTATTGCAATTTTAGTCAATGTCATACCATGACAATGGTTCCACACTCGTAGTTTTAATTTGTAGCATTTTACCTCGGTAATAGCCTTGTACATCTTTGCCACAACTGATCAATTTGTTGTCTATCCTGCTTGATGTAATCTCATCTTGCTTAGTTCATCAAGGTCCTTAAGCTTATAAACCTTCTATTAATGTTATCAATAAGAGGCTACATGGAGTAAATGGCCTGAAAACATAATTCATAAGTGATTAAACTAGGAAATTGGAAAGTCAATTTATTCTAATTCACCATTAGATATCTTGCATTCCATCATAGCTGCTATCTTGAAGAATAATAGAGTTTCAGAAGCTGTTAAGGATGTCTGCCTCATTGAAGGTAACAAGTCTAACAAAATTCAAGAATGCCCTATATTAGAAATGGAGAAACTGGGCCCGGAGAGATAGCACAGTGGCGTTTGCCTTGCAAGCAGCCGATCCAGGACCAAAAGGTGGTTGGTTCAAATCCCGGTGTCCCATATGGTTCCCCATGCCTGCCAGGAGCTATTTCTGAGCAGACAGCCAGGAGTAACCCCTGAGCACTGTCGGGTGTGACCCAAAAACCAAAAAAAAAAAAAAAAAAAAAAAAAAAAAAAAAAAAAAGGAGAAACTTCTGATTGAAGACATAAGCATATTCTTCTCAGCAGTATGATGATCACAACCAAAGCAAAAAAGTGCGTTTGCAATGTTGAAAGAAAATGTTGGGCCCAACTTTAATGTTGAATTATTGCTGGCTCAAGGTGGTTTAAATGATTCATGAATTGTTATACATTACATAATGTGAAAGAGAGTCATGAGTCTACAAGCACTGATGTGAAGGCTGTTGAATTTGGGGGGTGGGGGTCACACATGTCCATGCTCAGGGGTTACTCCTGGCTCTGTGCTTGGAAATCGCTCCTGGCTGGCACAGAGGACCATATGGCATGCTGAGAATTGAACGCTTGCAAGGAAAATGCTGTGCTTTGGTTCCGACCCTGTCTGTTGAATTTATTTTGGACCCTTCGATAAGCTAATTGTGGCTGTTTTGATTTTTTTTTTTTTTTTTGCCACTCTTGGCTATGCTCACTTGACTCTGAACTCAGGAATTACTCCCTGGAAGTACATGGGGGACCATATAGATGCTGAGGATTGAACTTGGGTCAGTGACACGAAAAGCAAACGTTCTACACTCACTACTATCACTTTGGCCCTAGAGAAGCTAATTGTGGAAGAAAGCTTCTTGGGAAAAATCTTTAGTATGGATGAAACTTTTCTATTCTAGAAACCAATGCCTAAAAGGACTTTGATACATAAGGAGACAAAGTCAGTGCCAGATTTCCAGGCTTTTAAGGATAGGATGACAGTTTAGCTGGTCAGCAAAGGCTACAAATTAAAATCCTTTGTGAAATGGCACAATGAGAACTCCAAGGCCTTCAAGCATGTCAGTAAACAGATACCATCTGGCGCAATAAGAAGTCGTGGATGACAAACTCCTCTTTCAAATTGCCTTCTGTATTGGTGTGCCAGTGAAATCAAGATGTGCTATTCACAGAGTAAAAACTTTTCAAGATTTTGCTTATTGTTGATAATGTTCTGGACACCCTCATCTTATTGATGATCTTCATTCTAATATCATAGTGATGTTTCTCCTTTCAAACAGCCTCTGAATTAAATTACCTGAGGAGGACCTTTGCCCAGGCTATTGGTGCAATTGAGGAATATTACTTAAAAGACAATGATGGAATTCTGGAAGCATCAGGAACGTTGCTTGGGTTTGGGATGATGTAATCAAGGAGTCTATGAATGGCTTCTGAAGAAGATACTCAAGAGGTTCATCCATAACTGAAGTGTTTGCCAAGGATGAAGAGGTTGCAAAAATATATCAAGTTGGTTAAGATGACACAGTTGTAACCTAGATGTGGATGAAGATGATATTGAGAAATTTCTTAGAGTTCCTGAGGAATTGACTTAATGAGGATTTATTGGAAAAGGAAACATAGTTGAAGAACTGAAAGAAAAAGGAATTGTAGAACAGCTCCAAAGAAATTTCATTGCTGAAGGTTTGACTAGTGAGTTTGAAAGCCAGGTGTGGCCTCTCCAGAAAACAACAAAGGCAATGTTATCTTGGAAAACAATATTCCATGCAAGTTAGTGGTCTGGAAAACACTCCAGTGGAACAAAATGTGAATGTATAATGCAGTGACCCACTGTATGCCTCACCTAATGTCTTATTTGTCTACAATAAAAAAATTGTCGAAAAAATTGTCTACAAATAATTATAGTTGTACTATACAATGTGTATTGTACAGTGTAATAAAGCTAAGTTTTGTTTTTGTTTTGTTTTTGCTACACTCGTAGCACTCAGGGTTTACTCCTGACTCTATGCTCAGAAATCGCTCCTGGCAGGCTCTGGGGACCATATGGCATGCCGGGATTCCAACCACCGTCCTGCATGCAAGGCCAATGCCTTACCTCCATGCTATCTTTCTGGCCCCTAAAGCTAAGTTTTAGCATAAAAAGCAAAACGTATTTTGGTTTTGGACCACATCAGTTGGTGCTCTGGTTTTGTTTTGTTTCATAAGTGCTCTATATAAATCTTTTTTTTTGGGGGGTGGGGTGGGGTCAGCCCAGCATCACTTAAGGGTTGCTCCTGGCTCTGTGCTCAGAAATAGCTCCTGGTAGGCATGGGGACCATATAAGATGCCGAGATTCAAACCGAGTTCTGTTTTGTGTTGGCCATGTACAAGGCAAAACACCTTACCGCTGTGTTATAGCTCTGACCCCTCTATACAAACTTTTTTTTTTTTTTTTGCCACACCCGTTTGATGCTCAGGGGTTACTCCTGGCTATACGCTCAGAAATCGCCCCTGGCTTGGGGGGACCATATGGGACATTGGGGATCGAACCGTGGTCGGTCCTTGGCTAGCGCTTACAAGGCAGACACTTTATCTCTAGCGCCACCTCACCGGCCCACTATACAAACTTTTTATGACTTTTTTCTGTATGCAGATACACCAAAATCATTGTGTTGAATTGTCAAGATAGTTCAGTATAAACTGCATCTGACCCCAGTTATCCCTAGTAGTGCGTATTTTCTCCTGAGTTTAGAACCAGGAATAAACCCTCACCACTTCTGGGTGTGATGTCAAAGACAACTCCCCCCAAAAACCAGACAATATTGCAATTAACTCACAATATTAAGTATAGTATTATGGTGAACAGGTTCATAGCCTATGAGCAATGGGCACTATCAGGTAAGTTTGCAGTATACTATACTACATATTATATATTACAATACAAATGCCTACCAAACACATTTCTCAGTATATAGCTCTGTGGGCCACATCCAGCAGCACTTAAGGATTACTCCTGGATCTGTGCTAAGAAATTACCCCTAGAAAGCTTGGGGGACTATATGAAATGCCAAATAATCCAAGTTGACCACATGCAAGTAAACACTCACTAGCTTTGCTATCCCTCTGGCCTCAGAATATAGCTCATTGTTAACAAGTGAATCATGACAACATTAAGATCTTAAAAATCTTTTTTTTTTTTTTTTTTGTGGGGGTGAGGTGAACCACACCTGGCAGTGTGCAGGGGTCATACCTAGCAGTGCTCAGGACTGGGTTTCTGGGGAACAAACCCAGGTCAGCCTCATGTAAGACAAATAAATGCTCTATCCTCTGTGCTGTCGCTCTGGACCTGAAAACGGAAATCTTTGATTAACTTAATTTGGTACATGTAGTAATAAAATGTACAGATTAAGTTTTGATATAGTCTAATGATCTAGACATAGGGATATGCGTGATCTACTGATGCTCGGGTGACTGGTGTGGAGGTTCAAACTGCAGTGGGCTACTTTAAGACAAGTACTTGTCCTTGTGCAATCCTTTTTGCTCACTGTAGGTGCTTCTGTCATGCTCTAAATGTTTTATCGATTGTGGGAGTCCTATTGACAGTTGATTGAGTTGGGACAAATAATGTTCCTTAACAGCTTAACACCAGAAAAGTTGATACGATCCTTGGGGTCATAGTGATAGCACAACGGCTAAGGTGTTATTCTTGCATTTGGCCAATCCAGGTTTGATCCTTGGCATCCCATTTTGTGCCCTGAACCTGCCAGAAATAATTTCTGAGCTCAGAGCCATGAGTTATCACTGTGGGCCTTAGATGTGTTGAGGGAACAAAAAAAGATGGTCCAACACATTGAAGTTTCTGAAATTGAGAAATTCTTTAACTGAAGGTGACTATATGTTAGTATGCTGTAATGAAAATTAGAACTAAATTTCTATACTCATCAAAAAGACTGTTAATGAGGGTCAGTTCATGATTCCTAAAACTTAATGATCTCTTGCTTCTGACACATGAGTAAGATCTGTGTTTGATTTAGTAGTAATCTCTTGAGTAAATAGCTTTTTTGTGTGGATGACAGTCATCTAACTGGAAAATTTCTGAAATATTTTAGAAGTAAAATTGGGTTTTGTTGGTTGTGTTGTCCATACTGATACTTTTATTTCCAGTGATTTTGCCCACTATTTTTTTTCGTGCTACACCTAACAGAGCTTAGGGGCTACTTCCAGCAGTACTCTGAACATGTGATGCAGGTAGCATGAGGAGAGTATTACACACAAGAATGAGCATGGACTTCTTCAAAGACAGAAAACCCTGCTAAACAATCCAACTTGACAATAGGAGAAAAGGGACCGGAGCAGTGGTTCAAGTATTAAGGCATCTGCCTTGTGTGTGCTAGCCTAGGACAGACTGCGGTTCAATCCCCTGTTGTCCCATATGGACCCCCAAGCCAGGAGCAATTTCTGAGCATATAGCCAGGAGTAACTTCTGAGCATCACCATGTGTGGCCCAAAAACAAAAACATAAAAGAAAATAGGAAAAAAGATATCTCAAGAGGCTAGATGGAGGCAATGTACATATAATCATGTGCATGGGCTGGCAATATACACACATTTGCCTAGGGAGCACCAATGCCTTTTTCTTCCTTTTTATTTTTGTTTGTTTTTGTGTCACACCAGTCAGCGCTCAGGGGTTCCTCCTGGCTCTATGCTCAGAAATTGCTCCTGGCAGGTTCGGGGCACCATATGGGATGCCGGGATTTGAAATACTGTCCTTCTGCATGCAAGGCAAATACCTACCTCCATGCCATCTCTTCTTGCCCCTCTTTCTCCCTTTTTAAGATGCTTCATTGTTTTTTGTTTGTTTGTTTTTGGTTTTTGGGTCACACCCGGCAGTGCTCAGGGGTTACTCCTGGCTCCATGTTCAGAAATCGCTCCTGGCAGGCTCCGGGGACCATATGGGATGCTGGGATTTGAACCAATGACCTTCTGCATGAATGGCAAATGCCTTGCCTCCATGCTATCTCTCTGGCCCCAAGATGCTTCATTATGGGACTCCCAGGGATCGAACAGGTGATCGAACCACGGTCCTTCCTTGGCTAGCACTTGCAAGACTGACACCTTACCTCGGGCCACCTCTCCGGCCCTGACGCTTCATTATTATTATTATTATTATTATTTTTGTTTTGTTTTGTTTTGTTTTTTTGGGCCACACCCATTCGATGCTCAGGGGTTACTCCTGGCTAAGCGCTCAGAAATCGCCTCTGGCTTGGGGAACCATATGGAACGCGGCGGGGGGGGGGGGGGCGGTAATCGAACTGCGGCTAGCGCTTGCAAGGCAAACACCTTACCTCTAGCATCACCTCGCCGGCCCCGATGCTTCATTTTTTTAATCTAATTCACCAGTACAAATTATAGGTGTTCCAGAAGATTACTGTATTCCAGGAATATAATATGGACCAAATTTTCAAAGAATCTCAGATGTCTTCACAGCGACTTTAGTGGGATGAATGGGAAAAGGCAGAATGTTTTCGAGCCTTCGTACTCAGAACTGCAGTAGCCTCTTTTTTCTTTTTTTTTCTTTTTTTCTTTTTTTTTTTTGAGGGGGTGCACCCTACTGCACTCAAAGGTTACTTACTGGCTCTGCGCTCAGAAATGACTTATGGCAGACTCAGTGGACCATATGGGATGCCGGGGATTGAACCTGGTTCTATCCTGGGTCAGCAGGATGCAAGGCAAATGCCCTATTGCTGTGCTATCCAGCCTCTTAGTCCCTTTTATCATTAGTTTTTACTATTAGACTTTATTCAGTTATTGTTAATAATTGTGAGTATCCTTATTAACGTGTATGTCAAAAACAATGAGTTATGGATCTCTACACGGTTTGCATAAAGGGTTAGACTTAGTCTAAGTCAGTGGTTCTCAAATAGTGGGGCGCAAAGCTCCATAAAGGGGGATGCGGTTGGCCTCGACAAACACCAAGCTAAGCCCCGTGTTTGTATCTCTGTATGTCTCTGGAGCTGAGAGTTGCTGTGTCCCGCTTCAAACCCCGCTTCGAAAAGCTATGCATTGCAAAACGTGCTCATAGTAGCCATTCATCCAGACATCACCTCTGATTAAAAAAATCAGCTCAAATTATTTTATGTATTTTTGTTTTGCAGGTTAAGGTTTTTTTTAATAAGGATATTATTTACAGTCGCGCGAGGGTGCGAAAATGTTTTCTTCCTAGGGGGGCATGACAGAAAATAATTGAGACGCACTGGTCTAAGTATATTGGAGTGATAGCACAGCAGTAGGGGATTTACCTTGTACATGGCTGATCCGAAATGGACCTGGCTTCAATCCCTGGCATCCCATATGGTCCCCTGTGCCTACAAGTATTGATTGTTGAGTGCAGAGCCTGGAGTAACCCAAATGCCTCTGGGTGTGTCCCCAAAACAAATACACTTATAAATAAATGCATTACTTAAGTACAATTAGTATTTTTATCTACTTTTTTCTCTTTCATTTGTGGTAAGATATAGGTGTTTGCTCAGCTGCTTTTCTTTTTCTTTTTTGTTTTTTGGGCCACACCCGGTGGTGCTCGGGTTACTCCTGGCTGTCTGCTCAGAAATAGCTCCTGGCAGGCACGGGGGACCATATGGGACACCGGGATTCGAACCAACCACCTTAGGTCCTGGATCGGCTGCTTGCAAGGCAAACACCGCTGTGCTATCTCTCCGGGCCCGCTCAGCTGCTTTTCAATGGAGAATGCACAGCTTCACATTAAGAGCAGTTAAAAATTGAAATTGATGGGGCCAGAGTGATGGTACAAGTGGTAAGGCATTTATGTTGCAGGTGATTAACCTAGGATGGATCGCGGTTTGATCCCCTGGCGTCCCATATAGTTCTCTGTTTCTGAGTGCATAGCCAGGAATAACCTGAATGTCACCAGGTGTGACCAAAAACAACAAAATTGAAATTGATGGGGCTGAGCTGTGGCACAAGTGGTAGGGCATTTGTCTTGGATGTGCTGACCTAGGAAGGACTGCTGTTCGATCCCCCAGAGTTCCATATGGTCCCCCAAGCCAGGAGTGATTTCTGAGCATATATCCAGGAGTAAACTCTTTGTGTCACCAGGTGTGGGGCCCCCCCCCCCCCCCCAAATTGAAATTGTTAGGTCCAGAGCTGTGGTGCAGGTGGTAGGGCATTTATCTTGCATGTACTGACCTAGGGCGGACCGCTGTTCGATCCCCTGGAGTCCCATATGGTCCCCTAAGCCAGTAGTGATTTCTGAGCACATAGGCAGGAGTAACCCCTGAGTCACTGGGTGTGGCCCAAAACAAAACAAAAATGAAATTGAAAAAGTTTAGCAGTTTGTTCAAGGTCATATAGTGGGGAATTAGAAAAACTTGACTAATCATTTAGGATTGAAAAATATAAGTTAGTCTTGGCTTTGGCCATGTAAAAAATAATAATATAGGACTGGAGTAGTAGCATATTGGAAGGGCATTTGCCTTGCTTGTGGCCAACCTTGGACAGACTTGGGTTCAATTCCGGGCATTCCATATGGTCCCTGAGCCTGCCAGGAGCGACTTCTGAGTGTGCGTATTATATATATACAGATAGTAATTGAATTTTTGTTTGTTTTTGTTTTTGGGTCACACCCAGCGGCGCTCAGGCTCCATGCTCAGAAATTGCCCCTGGCAGGCACGGGGGACCATATATGGGATGCTGGGATTCAAACCACCATCCTTCTGCGTGAAAGGCACACGCCATGCTATCTCTCCGGCCCCAGTCATTGAATTTTTATCTCTATTATATATGTATGCACCTCTAGCACAAATTTGGGGAGTGGGTTGGTAGAAGGCATGCAGGAGACTAGGCAGACTACCCAGGAGTACTCAGAAGTGTTGCTAAAGATTAAGCCTGGAATTCTCTTATGCTAAGCCCATAACTCCTATTCTTTGAGTTAATCGCCCTTTCTATGACACTACCCCTACAATTTACCCAATCTCATAGTTTCAACTAATAGTTATTTTGATGGTTTCCAAAATATATTTTCAGATCTCTTTTCTTCCTCAGCAGAAATATTTTATTCCTTAGCTGTGAGGGGGGGGGTTCTTTTAATTTAGATTGTGTATTCCTAACATTACAAGTTAACTCTCAAACTCTTCTGTCCCTACTCTTAAGACGTCTTAGACATAATTGTCTCCATCTATTGCCAAAGCACACGGGATTTTCTGTTACTTTTCAGTTGTTTGGTTTGGTTTGGGTTTTGTGCCACACCTGGTGGTGCCCTACCCTACCTATATGTCCACCCTGAGTTTTTTTTTAATTACGGTGCTTCGCATTATTGGCCATATTCTAAGCAGAACAAATCTTTTTTTTTTTTTTGGTTTTTGGGTCACACCCGGTGACGCTCAGGGGTTACTCCTGGCTATGCGCTCATAAGTCGCTCCTGGCTTGGGGGACCATATGGGATGCCGGGGGGAGGGATCGAACCGCGGTCCGTCCAAGGCTAGTGTAGGCAAGGCAGGCACCTTACCTCTAGCGCCACCGTCCGGCCCCAGAACTAATCTTTTAAAAGTTTCTTTTTCCTTTCTTTTGTTTGCTTTTGGACCATATCTTGACTTACACCTATACTTAGGAATCACTCCTAGCAGTGCTTGCTTAGGTGACCAGATGGAGTACTGGGGATCAGCTACATGCAGGTCAGCTGCATGCAAAGAAGGGCCTTACTACTTGCACTATCACTCTGGTTTACTTAAAGGTTTCTTAAACTTTAAGGAACTTCTTAGGGGTCAGAGCGATACCCTACCACAGTGTTATCTCCAGCCCCTATATGATTTTTGTACAGAGCACAACTTGAACAATATACAAGTCTTAAACTACTTTAAAAGTTTGTTTTTAGGGGGGCCACACCCAATGGTGTTCAGAGACTCCTCAGACTCAAGGGACCATATGGAATGCAGGGTATTGAACCTAGGTCAGTGGCATGTAAGGCAACTGTCCTACTATGTTACCACTCAGGCCCCCTTAAAGTGTCTTTTTAAGTAGTATCAGGCTGTAGTATTCTGTGACTGTCTTGTATGAGAAGATGTAAATACTGCTTATAGGATTTACCCAACTTTTTCTTACTGAAAAATCCATCCTATGTCTAATACTGTAACTTATCAATAGTAGATTTTTTTGGGGGGTTGGGTTTTTGGGTCACATCCAGCAGTGCTCTGGGATTACTCCTGGCTTTACACTCAGAAGTCTATCCTGCCAAGCTCTGGGGACCAAATGGAATGCCAAGAATTGAACCAGAGTCTGTCTGGTGTTGGCCACTGTTGTTATGCTGCCACTCCAGCAACAGTGGACTTTTAAATTGTTTCTATTTAACTATAATGAATAACTATAAATTATTTATGGACATTTTTGGAACCCTGGACTTATTTTTACCATTTCTCTGAATGGTTAATTATATATTACTTGAGGAACAGATTCCTTTTATTATTTTCATCAGCACCATAGGAAGATCCCAATTTTTCAATACTGTATAGCCATCCCAATGGGCATGAAACTGGCATGTGATGGTTTTGATTTGATAACTAATGATGAGCTTCATGATTTTTTTTTTGGTTTTTGGGCCACACCCAGTAACGCTCAGGGGTTACTCCTGGCTATGAGCTCAGAAGTTGCTCCTGGCTTGGGGGACCATATGGGACACCGGGGGATCGAACCGCGGTCCGTCCAAGGCTAGCGCAGGCAAGGCAGGCACCTTACCTCTAGCGCCACCGCCCGGCCCCGCTTCATGATTTTTGAACAATTGTATTTCTATCGATTTTTATATGGGTTTGGGTACCATCCCCTTTAGTGTTCAAGGGTTACTTCTGCCTCTTTGCTCAGAAATCATTCCTGTCATGCTCATGGAGACCATATAGGATGCTGGGTATTAAACCTAGGTTGGCCTCATGCAAAACATATGCCTTACTCATGGTACTATTGCTCAGGCCCATGTATTTTTGTTGTGTTTTGTTTAAGTGTTAACAATTCTAAAATGAACTTCTGTTTCATCTCAGATTATGGAAACAAATTTTAACAAATTGACTGCATCTGAGAATAGAAAAAGGAGTGTTGATAGAGAAGAAAATGAAAGCAAATTATGTGAAACATTGGATACATGTTTGAAAAAAATAGAGGAAATACCACAAAAGAAGGAAAAAACTGTAGGACAGAAGATTGTAGCAGAATGTAGCTCAGATGTATCACTGATCAGCCAGAATGTGCATTTACCATCTGTATCATCCACACCTGATATGTTTCAAGAGCAACTGGAAGAAAAAAAGTCAGAAGACTCCAGTATACCAGTTAGACTTTCTGCAGATCCAGGTACATGGCCCCGAATTTTGAATATTAAGCAACGGGACTCTGTTATTGAAAATAATCCTCCTCAAGTAAGAAATTTTAACTTTCCAAAGGACAGTACAGGGAGGAAGTTTTCAGAAACTTATTATACACGAATTCTTCCAAATGGTGAAAAAACCACTCGATCCTGGTTACTTTATTCAACATCAAAAGATTCTGTTTTTTGTCTGTATTGCAAACTCCTAGGGGAAGGAAAAAATCAACTTAAAAATGAGAATGGGTGCAAAGATTGGCAGCATTTATCACATATTCTTAGTAAGCATGAAGAAAGTGAGATGCACATTAACAATAGTGTTAAGTATTCCAAATTAAAATCAGATTTGGAAAAGAAAAGTTCAGAGCACAAAATTTATGATAATGAGGAAAAGGATGGTGTTCTGTTGTTGTATACATAGTATATTGTTTGGTTTTTTACATAACTGGGTCTTATTTATTCAGTAAACATCTGTACCTAGCAGTTCTATTTTGATGTGATGCTCCCATCACTCCTAATTTGTAGAAGTTCATTAGCAGTAAGTCTAACAAAATAGATAGTAAAAAAATGTTTCTTTTCCAAATTACAGAGCTTTCTGGAGTTAATAATCAGTACAAAATTCACTAAACCCATTAATTTTCTCAGCGTATTGAATCACTCAAATTCAAATTGATATTTAAAAACTGATGTTTGATAAGTGTGTTTAAAATTCAGTTCTAATTTACCTTGAAAAAAGGAGATATTTAACAGGATAATTATCTGAACAAGAATTCTTAGTAAGGTAAAAAGCATTCATAAGTGGCTTAAGATCATAATGGGATCTAAAGTACAGCTTTAGCTGTTAAACCAAATATTTGTGATGTTTCTTTTAAGCAAAATAATATCATTTGTTACATTCAAGAAAAGTGGTTTAATTTGCATGTTGGATTCATTGTGTAAAATGTCTTGGTTTTTATTATATAATAACAATCTAAAGAGTGTACACTATTTTTATGTTGGTACAAATATAAGATATATTAAAATGAAAATATATTAAGTCAGCCTTTTTGTATTGTGACTCCTACCCATCATTTTACCTCCATTGTGGAGATTAAACATGAAATTTGAGAACTACACTAATAAATGTTAATGATTTCAATTTTTCAGGTGGGCACCTAGTGTTGCCACCATTGTTTTCAGTAAGTTTTACTTTTGTTCACTGTTTAATATTAACTTGTGTTGTGTACACATTTGCTGACGATTGAACCCAGGGTCTCACACATGCAAGGCACAAGCTTCACTGCTATCGGAAGCATGTTCTAAATTAATTTTTTTTGTTGTTGGTTGGTTTTGGCTTTTTAAGTCATACATAGTGGTGCTGAGGGTTTACTTCTGGCTCTGCATTTAGGCATCACTCCTAGCAGTGGGACTATATAGAGTGTCATGGATCAAACCCAGGTCCACTAAGTTTGCAAGACAAACATCCTGTCAGTTGTTCTATTTCATTGCCCATTTAAAATTCTTATAGAACTCTGGCTTATTTCTAGGATTTTACTCTTCCACAAATTATCATATGACTTGTGAAAGTCATGACTACAGATCAAAATTGCTGGAAGATCTGATTGACTAGGCTTATTTGTAGACTGTTTTTTTTTTTTTTTTTTTTTTTTTTGGGTATTTGTAGACTGTTAATGATGCAAATGACAAGCGAGTTTGGAGCATCTCTGTGAAAATAATTGTCATTCACTTACATTCATTTTGTTTTTTTGACAACAAAAATCCAATCCAATCTGAGACCTGGATCTAGTCTCTGACCAAGTCTGAAACTTGGATCTGAATGACAGTGTTGTCAAAGTTCTGCTGTAGTTTCAGGTCTACTATATGTTTATTAGACTGTTTGGTACTGACTAAACTAATGAAATCAACCAATGGCTTCTCTTAGAGGTGGGAGCTCACCCCAAGCAGTGCTCAGGAGTTACTCCTTGAGGGGCTCAGGAAATCGAATTCAGGTTGGCTGTGTACAAGGTAAGTCGGTTAACCCCTGGACTACCTCTCTGGCCCCAATAGTGGCTTAAGATAATAACTAAGTTAAGATAAAAATTGGAGACAGCTCAATGGGCTGAGCACATGCTCTTTGTGCTGGACAGCTAGGTTGAATTTCAGATCACTCCTGGCTGTGAGACCTCAGCTCAAAGAGTAGCCTTTGAGTTCCAACAGGGTTTGTCCTAAAATAAAAAAAGATAAATGTCAGGTACCAAAGTGATAGTATAGCAGATAGGATGTTTGTCTTACATGTGCTGACCAGAGTTCAGTGGCCCATATGGTTCCCTGAGCCTTCCAGGAGTAATTCCTGAGTGCAGAGCCAGGAGTAAACACTGAGCAACATCAGGTGAGGCCCAAAACAAAAATCTAAACAAAATTGAACAAAATTTATTCATTCAGGAAACAAAATTAACTTCTTTTTTGGGGAGGGGGGAGGTCACACCCTGGCTGTGAGCTCAGAAATCGCTCCTGGCAGACACAGGGGACCATTTGGGATGCTGGAGCTTGAACCAAGGTCCGTCCTGGGTCAGCCATGTACAAGGCAAACGCCCTACCGCTGTGCTATCATTTCAGCCCTTAAAAACACATTTACTAAAAACACACACACACACACACACACACACACACACACACACACACACACACACACACACACACACACATTTACTTATTTACTTACTTACTTTTTTGGTTTTTGGGTCATACCCAGTAGTGCAGGGGTTTCTCCTGGCTCTACACTCAGAAATAGCTCCTGGCAGGCACAGGGGACATATAGGATACCGGGATTCGAACCACTGTCCTTCTGGATGCAAAGCAAATGCCCTACCTCCATGATATCTCTCCAGCCCCAAAATTAAATTTTTTAAAAAACGTTAGGTAGATTTATATCTATATAGGTAGATTTTTTATGTAATGAAGTAAAATGAAAATTTAGAAGACTTAAGAGTCTCATTGTAGCTGTATTTGCTATGAAGTTCTTATAACTTTTTTTTTTTTGGTCACATCCGGCAGTGCTCAGGGGTCACTCCTGGCTTTTCGCTCAGAAATCGCTCCTGGCAGGTGGCAGGCTCTGGGGACCATATGGGATGCCAGGATTCGAACCACCATCCTTCTGCATGTAAAGCAAACGCCCTGCTTTTATGCTATCTCTCTGACCCCTTCTTAAAAAACTTTTTTGATATGCATGAAAATTCACAATGAAATGTAGAAAGAAGGGCCCGGAGAGATAGTACAGTGGTGTTTGCCTTGCAAGCAGCCAATCCAGGACCAAAGGTGGTTGGTTCGAATCCCGGTGTCCCATATGGTCCCCTGTGCCAGCCAGGAGCTATTTCTGAGCAGACAGCCAGGAGTAACCCCTGAGCACTGCCGGGTGTGACCCCCCCCCAAAAAAAAAAAAAAAAAAAAAAGAAATGTAGAAAGAAAATTCAGGGTTTTTTTTCTCATCTAATTTTCTAATATTTTTTTTGTTCACACTCAGGAGCGCTCAGGGGTTCCTCCTGGTGCTATGCTCAGAAATTGCTCCTGGCAGGATCAGGGGACCATATGGAATGCCGTGATTTGAACCCCCATACTGCATGCAAGGCAAATGCTATCCCCCAACCCCTAATTTTCTACATTTTTTAGATTTATATGTGTGTGACTCGGAAGAAACTACAAGCTTTACATGCAGCAAAGTTTTGATCCTTGGCATCCTGTATGGTCCCCCAAGTACTACCAGGAGTATACTCATGAGTGAAAATCCAGAGCCCCAAGCAATCCCTAAGCATAGCCTAGTGGTGCCAGAAATAATAAAGAAAAAATAAAATACTGTCTCTTAGAATATTTTTTTGGGCCACACCCGTTTGATGCTCAAGGGTTACTCCTTGCTAAGTGCTCAGAAATTGACCCTGGCTTGGGTGGACCATATGGGATGCCGGGGGATCGAATTGGGGGATAGAACCACGGTCCTTCTTTGGCTAGCACTTGCAAGGCAGACACCTTACCTCTAGCACCACCTCACTGGCCCCCTCTTAGAATATTTTAATCTCAAAATTTTGAGACATATATTTCTTTTTTCTTTTTTTTTTGGTTTTTGGGCCACACCCAGTGATGCTCAGGGGTTACTCCTGGCTGTCTGCTCAGAAATAGCTCCTGGCAGGCACGGGGGACCATATGGGACACCGGGATTCGAACCAACCACCTTTGGTCCTGGATCGGCTGCTTGCAAGGCAAACGCCACTGTTATCTCTCCGGGCCCGAGACATATATTTCAAAATTAGCAAACCCTAACTGGAGAGAATTGACCTGCATGCAGCTGACTTGGATCCTTATGTGGAACCTTATCCTGGAACCTTGTATGGTCTCGCAGCTACTGCAGGAGTAATTCTTTTTTTTTGAATGGTTTATTTTGGGGTGGGGGGAGCCACTCCCAGGTCTAAGCTCAGGAATGGCTCCTGGCAGGCTGGGGTACCATATGGTATGCCGGGATTTGAACCACCGTCCTTCTGCATGCAAGGCAAATGCCCTACCTTCATGTTATCTCTTCAGCCAGGAGTAATTCTTTTTTTATTGTGGGATTTCGGGATTTGTGTCTATGTCAATCAACTCCCACGTGGGTTCTCATTGGATGTTATTCTATGAATGCAGCACCTCTGATTGGTAGGTGTGACATTTTTCCATAGATAAAAGGCAAGGATGGTTAAAGGAGGTACAGCTATCATTCTGGAGCTTTCTCATGCGGCTGCTTGCCGGTGGTCTGTGGACTAGAGATAGGGTAACAGGAATTTTTAAAGGCTTTTCTTTATTTAAGTGTGTGTCTGATTATTTTGCAGAGTGCCTTCTGTTAAAAATTGTCTCACTATGGGCCGGAGAGATAGCATGGAGGTAAAGCATTTGCCTTGCATGCAGAATAATGGTGGTTCAAATCCCAGCATCCTATATGGTCCCCTGAGCCTGCCAGGAGTAACCCCTGAGCACTGCTGGATGTGACCCAAAAACCAAAAAAAAAATTGTCTCACTAGTGTTCCAGGTTGGAACCGGAGGGTTTAGATTTTAACTTTATTAATTGGTTTTTGGTCACACCAGGCAGCACTCCATTGCTACTACTGGCTCTTCACTGAGAAGTCATTCCTGGCAGTCTCAGGGGATATGGAAGTCCAGGGATCGATCCTGGGTTCATCATGGGTCAGCCGCATGCAAGTCAAACGCCCTGGCCCTGTGATATTGCTCTGGCCTGAGGAATAATTCTTGAACATGGTGGGTCGTTGTCCAGAAACCAAAAAATAAGTAAGAGACCCCTTGGAAACATACAGATAGAACAGTGATTAATAAAGGCCCTTCCACACCCTGGTTTCATTCTAACCTTGGATCAGTTCCTGGTAGTGTATATGATTTTTCTACTTCCAGATGTTGCCATAGCCCTAATTAATATCCCCTTAAAAATGTCAATTATTGATTTTCTTATCTCACAGAAGACAGTGATAAATTCATATTTTTATTTTTAATTTTTTTGGGTTTTTTTGGGGGCCACACCCGGCGGTGCTCAGGGGTTACTCCTGGCTGTCTGCTTAGAAATAGCTCCTGGCAGGCACGGGGGACCATATGGGACACTGGGATTTGAACCAACCACCTTTGGTCCTGGATCGGCTGTTTGCAAGGCAAACACTGCTATGCTATCTCTCTGGGCCCTCATATTTTTATTTATTAATTTATTCATTTTTGGTTTTGGGGTCACACCCAACAGCACTCAGGGGCTACTCCTGGCTCTACTCAGAAATCGCCTGCTGCAGGCTCAGGGGACCATATGGGATGCCTGAATTTGAATCACCATCCTTTTGCATGCAAGGCAAATGCTGTACCACTGTGCTATCTTTCTGACCCCAGTGATAAATTTTTAAATAAACCTCATTTTCAGACCGACGATAATAGGACAGTGCTTTCTTTGCACACTGCTGTTCTGAATTCCATTCCCAGCACCACATAAGTTCCCCAGAACTTAAGTTCACCAGAAGTAACTTGGGTCCTGATCCAGGTTTAAGTCCTGAGGCCGGTGTGGCAAAAATTGTTTTTGATTTAAAAAATACCTCATTTGGGCTGGAGAGACAGCACAGCAGTAGGGCATTTTTGCCTTGCAAGCAGCTGACCCAGAACCAGTGTTGGTTTGAATCCTGGCATCCCATAAGGTCTTCCATTCCTGCCAGGAGCAATTTCTGAGCAGAGAGCCAGGACGCGACTGACCCAGGATGGACCAAGGTTCGATCCCCCAGCATCCCATATGGTCCCCTAAGCCAGGAGTGATTTCTGAGTGCATAGCTGGGAGTAATTTGTGAGCGCCAACAAATGTGGCCCCAGCCTCCCCCCCCCCAAAATAAAAGGGGGGCTAGAAAGTACAATGGAAGGGTAGGGCAGTTTTGTCTTGCCCATGGTAGACTGGGGTTAAGTCTTCAGTATCTATATGGTTTCCAAAGATTGGTAGTAGTTATTTCCAAAGTGTAACCCCTAAGCATTGAGAGGTATGGCCGAAAAGAACCTAATTTTCAAAATTGCTATCATAAAATTGCTTACTTACATTGAGAATTTTGTGTGTGTGTGTGTGTGTGTGAGAGAGAGAGAGATACCTGGTGCTTCCATTCTTAGTTGCTAATATCTACTTTTTTGTATGTGCATACCTGGTGATTCTCATGAGTTACTTCTGGATCTGTACTCAGGATTACTTCGGGAAGTGCTCAGAGGACCATATGGTATGCTAGGAATTGAACCCGGGTCCACAAGGACTATAAGAGATATACTATATGAGGACTATAAATAAATAAGAGTTCAGTAGAATGAGACAAATGGCTCAGTGGTAGAAAGTGCCTGTTCTGCGACTGTGAGGCCTGAAGTTGCCAACATGTGTCATGCATCATCAGAGCAGATGCTGAAATACATCAAACTGCAGGCTTCAGAGCACTTGTCACTGGTTCAACCCTTAGCATCATAGGTAAAGGATGTGATCCCAAAAAGCATCCTGACCATACATGTGGTTCGTTATTTTTTTTGGGGGGGGGGCACATCTGGTGACTCTCAGGAGTTCTTCCCGGCTATGTATTCATTAATCACCCCTGGCTTAGGGGACCATATGGGATGCTGGGGGATCGAACCTTGGCCTATCCTGGATCAGTTGCATGCAAGGCAAATGCCCTATCACTGCACCATTGCTCTGGCCCCCATACATGTGGGTGTTTTTATTTTTTGGGTCACTCGGTAGTGCTCAATGTTTACTCCTGGCTCTACGCTCAGAAATCACTCCTGGCAGGCTCGGGGGACCACATGGGATGCCGGGATTTGAACTACCGTCCTTCTGCATGCATGGCAAATGCCCTATCTTCATGTTATATCTCCAACTCATATGCATGTGTTTTTTTTTTTGTTTTTTTTTTTTTTGGTTTTTGGGTCACACCCAGTGATGCTCAGGGGTTACTCCTGGCTGTCTGCTCAGAAATAGCTCCTGGCAGGCACAGGGGACCATATGGGACACGGGGATTTGAACCAACCACCTTTGGTCCTGGATCGGCTGCTTGCAAGGCAAACACTGCTGTACTATCTCTCCGGGCCCGCATGTGTTTTTTTAATGCTGCTCATCATAGCTCTATCAAGAAGTGGGTAGGCAGGTTGGAAGTTTCCTGTCATTTTAGGACTTGAATTGTGAATTTTTTTTTAATCAACTATATTTAAAGAGCATGGAGCACATAGTTGAAAAATAATTGTTCCTGGAAGCAGAGAGGTGGCACTAGAGGTAAGGTGTCTGCCTTGCAAGCACTTAACCAGGAGTAACCCCTGAGCGTCACAGAGCATGTAGCACATAGTTGAAAAATAATTGTTCCTGGAGCCAGAGAGGTGGCACTAGAGGTAAGGTGTCTGCATTGCAAGCACTTAACCAGGAGTAACAAACAGGTGTGGCCCCAAAATCCAGAAAAAAAAAAAAAAGAAAAGAAAAATAATTGTTCCTAATATATTTGTTTCCAGATAAGTGATATCAAAATTATTTTTTGGGGCCGGCGATGTGACGCTAGAGGTAAGGTGTCTGCCTTGCAAGCGCTAGCCAAAGAAGGACCGCAGTTCGATCCTCCGGCGTCCCATATGGTCCCCCCAAGCCAAGGGCAGTTTCTGAGCACTTAGCCAGGAGTAACCCCTGAGCATCAAATGGGTGTGGCCAAAAACCAAAAACCAAAACAAAACAAAATTATTTTTAAAAATGAAAGAAGAATAACGGGGCCAGAGTGGTGGCAGAAGCTGTTAAGACTTCATCTTGTGCGCACTAGCCTAGGATGGACTGCGGATCAATCCCCCAACGTATCATATGGTTCCCCAAGCCAGGAGCAATTTCTGAGTGCATAGGTGGGAGTAACCCCTGAGCGTCACCGGTTATGGCTCCCCCCAAAAAAATACTTGACAAGAAAATTTTTGAAAATTATTTTCTCTTCAAACAGGTGATTAAGTTATTGTCAGAAGGTTTAGCAAACTCTTGTTGCTGACCATTCTGCTACTTCACTTATTTCTGAACATTAGGTGACCTCAGTTACACACTGCCATTTAAATGGGTGTGTTTCTATAGGAATGATAGTATTAAACAATAATGGACTTGTCACATAGCATCCACAGTCTAGAAATTCAAGACACTATTGTTGACTTATTTGTGGGCATGTTTTGGGCTGCCAGGTCTTCTGGAAAGTACAGTAACACGGAGCTGGAAAGATAGCATTGAGTTAAGGCATTTGCCTTGCTTGCAGAAGGACAATGGTTTGAATCTGGGCATCCCATATGGTCCCCTGAGCCTGCCAGGAGCGATTTCTGAGTGTAGAGCCAGGAGTAACCCCTGAGTGCTGCTGGGTGTGACTCAAAAATCAAAAAAAGGAAGTACAGTAATGCAGGCCTTTGAGGATCAAGGATTGCCTGCACTCACTTCAAAAGGTCCTTTTAATATCAGCCCAAATATCTCCATACCTGGACTTTTGGTCAGATTGGTGTCTCTGTATTGAGTTGGAGAGGAGCTTATAAGCAAAAGGGCAATGCTGGGTGATGAGTGCAGGAGGCTACTCTTTGGCAAAGCTGGACTTGGTCTATCCCCTCTTCCTGAGATTTCCAGCTTTCATTTCTGTGGCCTGTGTATGCATATTTTTTTCATGGCTTAGTTTACATCTCTTTCAAAAACAATATGGAAGCGTCGGAGTGGTGGTAAAGCAATAGGGTGTTTGCCTTGCACGTGGCTGATCTTGGACGGACTGTGGTTCGATCCCCCGGGGTCCCACATGGTCGCCCAAGCCAGGAGCAGTTTCTGAGCTCATAGCCAGAAGTAACCCCTGAGTGTCACTGCGCGTGACCCAAAAATAACAAAAGAGAATAAAGTAGTATGGAGTTGGCCTAAAGTTGTTTTTTGTTGTGTTTGTTTGGAAGCCACACCCAGTGATACTCAGGGTTACTTCTGGCTGTGCACTCAGGAGCCCTCTGTACTATCTTCAGCCTTGAGTTGCAGTGGTTTTTTTTAAATTTTGGGGGTGGCGTTTGGGACAAACCTGGCAGCATTTATGGGTTACTCCTGGCTCCGCCCTCATAAATCGCTTTTAGCAGGCTTGGGGACTATATGGGATGCCAGGATTCGAACCACTGTTTGTCCTGTTTTGGCCACATGCAAAGCAAATATCATATCACTGTGCTATCTGTCCGGCCCACCAGTGTTTTTTTTTGTTTGTTTGTTTGTTTGTTTTTAAATGAATTTCAAAGTTTTGAAGTCTTTTTTTTTTTTTTTTTTTTTTTTAGTTTTTGGATCATAAGCGGCAGTACTCAGATGTTACTCCTGGCTCTGTGCTATAAATCACTCCTGGTAGGCTCCGGGGACCATATGGGATGCCGGGATTCCACTCACCATCCATCCTGGGTTGGCTTCGTGCAAGGCAAATGCCCTACTGCTGTGCTATCTCTCCAGCCCACCAATGGGTTTTTTTTTTTTTATGAATTTCAAGATTTTGAAGTCTAATTGCTTTTTATTTAAGATTCCCAACTCCTTTAAAATCATACTTTCTGAATATATTAATTAGGTAAAAATTAGATAAATTTTATCTATTATGTCAAGTCTCTTAAAAATATACAACTTGGGGCTGGAGAAATAGCACAGTGTTAAGGCATTTGCCTTTCATGTGACGACCCAGGACAGACTCGGGTTTGATTCCCGGTGTCCATATGGTCCACTGAGACTGCCAGAAGTGATTTCTGAACACAGAGCCAGGAGAAGCCCCTGAACACTGCCAGGTGTGGCCCAAAACTAAAACAAACAAAATTTTTTGAGAGTCCATATAGGGTCTACATAGTGTGTTTGCCTTGCACCTGGTTAACCCATGTTCAATCCCCAGAAACACATATAGTCTCTTGAGCCCTACCAGGAGTGTGATCTTTGAGTATAGAACCAGGTGGAAGACCTGAGCACTGCTGGGTATGACCCCCCCTGAAAACACACAAACACATACACACACAATTGGTCATCAGGACATGGCTCATATGATAGAGCAAATTCCTATTATATGTAAGATCAAGTTTAAGATAATACATACTACACATCCCTAGAACACATCCTAAATACTGCTGAGAGTGGCCATTTTTTTTAAAAATTACTGGACAAAACTAACTTTATAGAGTACCACAGAGGTTATACGGTGGGTGGGAAAGGCTCTTAGCTTTCATGTGTTAAATCCTGTTTGGGTCCTCATCTCTGTTGTCTCTGGGTATTATTACTATAATGTCTTTTATTTTTCTTAAATTCCATAGATGAAACCACTGTATCTGAAAGGAAAAAGATGAAGTGAAAGAGAAGAAAATTGTCTGCCAGAGAGGCAGGGGAGATGGCAGGGGAAATGGTTGGAGGGAAACTAGGGACTTTGGTGACTAAAAATGTACACTAGAGAAAGGATGAGTGTTGGACAATGTATAACTGAAAATTACTTTTTGGCTATTGTGAAATGTGTTAAAATTTTAGTCTGTATACAGTGAACTGGTATTTTCTTTAAATGTTTTTTTGACTCACTCTTCTCAAACAAATTAAAAAAAAACACAAGCCGTGAAATGGGGCCAGAGAGATAGCATGGAGGTAGCGCGTTTACCTTGCATGCAGAAGGATGGTGGTTTGAATCCTGGCATCCCATATGGTAACCCCTGAGCGCTGTCGGGTGTGACCCAAAAACCAAAAGAAAAAAAAGAAAGAAAAATTATGGGTACACTGGCAATGCAACAGAAAGCTAGCCATCTTGGAAGGAGGAAGCGAGCCAAGCTGCTTTTAAGTCACTCCTGCTGTATCCATCACCCAGAATCAATGTTTTACCACTGGCCCTGCCTCTCTGCCCCTCTATGATTCCCTTTGAGACATCAATCTGACAAAATTGCAGGTATGTCGGTTTGGGGCTGATATCATTAGGGCTTTTTTGCAACAAGTGTGGCAACTCTCCTCCTGTGTCCTCCATTTTTCAGGAGGCCTGGCTGAGAACATGCCCCACAAAAGCTGAAATATCAGTAACAGTGCTTTGAATTACTGGACAACTTTGTTTGATACTTTGATCCCTTTAGGAACACATCAGCTTAACATAATAAATAGGCAACAAAACAAGCTTACTAAACTTTTGCTATTAATGGCTTCTTTGGAGGTAAAATTATTTTCATAGGTTCAGAGTGATAGCACAGCGGCAGGGAGGGTGTTTGCCTTGCATGTAGCCAACACAGGACCCACACTGGTTCGATCCCTGGCATCCCATATGGTCCCCCATGCCTGCCAGGAGCGATTTCTGAGCACATATCCAGAAGTATCCCCTGAGCGCCGCCAGTGTGACCCAAACCACCCCCCCCCCAAAAAAAAAAAAAGTTTGAGGACACCTGGCTTAGAGGACTGG
Organism: Suncus etruscus; assembly: GCF_024139225.1. Classification (NCBI taxonomy): domain Eukaryota; kingdom Metazoa; phylum Chordata; class Mammalia; order Eulipotyphla; family Soricidae; genus Suncus; species Suncus etruscus. The sequence goes on from NC_064857.1 coordinate 50,594,942, forward strand.
TAAGAAACTTGCCACAAAGAGTGAGGGAGTGCAGTCAGGGTAAAGAAAGTACTACCACTATAACAATGATTGTTGGAGATGATCATTCTGGACAAGATGATTAAAAGAGATAAAGTGGTATGTGTGATACCCCTGCAATAATAATACTGAAAATCATAGTTCTTAAAAGGAAAAGAGAAAGACAGAGAAGGCAAATACCTGCCAGAAAGGTGGGAGTGAAACTGGGAACATTGTTGGCAGAAAATGTGCACTGGTGAAAGGATGGGTCTTGGAAATTGTATGAAACTTGAACAGCTTTTAATTATATCTCAGGTGATTCAATTAAAATTTATTTTAAAAAAGAAAATAATCCTATTACAAAATAGCACCACTTGGGAATAATTTTTGTTTTAATTTAATCTTTGGTCCATACCTGGCAATACTCAGTGCTTTTTCTTGGTTCTAGGTTCAGAGATCATCCTGGTGGGCATGGGGTACCATATTGGTGCTGGGGATTGAACCTGAGTTGGCCACAGTCAAGTGTTCTCACTCCTGTGTATCAAGACCAACCTGGGAGTAAACTTATCAAATAAAGAGTTGAGAGGACTAAATGAACTCTTTCGATGTCAATAGGCTCAACTGTCATACCTGAAATTACATGCTCTTCTCCTCCATTACTCTGGGAGAAACATCCAAGCACTGAGCCCAGTGTATTTCCTGGGCCCTAGGTGTGGCCAAATACCAAAGTGGTATTTTCTTTTTTGTCAGGGGAGAGCGGTTTGGGCCACACCTGGTGACGCTCGGGTTATTCTTGGCTCTGTGCCCCAAAATTGCTCCAAGCAGGCTCAGGGGACTATATAGGGTGCCTGGAATCGAACTTGGGTCCGTCTCGGGTTGTCTGCATGCAAGGCAAACACCCTACTGCTATATTATCACTCAGGCCCCTACAGCACTATTTTCTTTTCAAGTAAACTTGATAAACATTACAGACATGGAAATCAAAAGGCTCTGAATAGCCATGGGAATGATGAGAAGAAATTGAACCAAAATATTAAACAAAAAACCTGGGCTGGGGTCTAAGTGGTGGTGCAAGAGGTAAGGCAACTGTTTTCCCTACGCTAGCCTAGGACTGATCGCAGTTTTTTTGTTTTTGTTTTTTTGTTTTTTTTTTTGGGCCACACCCGGCATTGCTCAGGAGTTACTCCTGGCTGTCTGCTCAGAAATAGCTCCTGGCAGGCACGGGAACCATATGGGATACCGGGATTCGAACCAACCACCTTAGGTCCTGGATTGGCTGCTTGCAAGGCAAACACCGCTGTGTTATCTCTCCGGGCCCATGATCGCAGTTTTATCCCGCAGTGTCCCACATGGTCCCTCAAGTCAGGAGCAATTTCTGAGCGCATAGCCAGGAGTAACCCCTGAGTGTCACTGGATGTGATATGAAAACAAAAACAAACAGAAAAGCCCACCACCACCAAACCTTGGCTGGAGCCATAGCACAGTGGGCAGGGCTTTTGCATGCATTTATGTTGCATGTGTGTTGCTGACCTGATTTCGATCCCTCGCATCCAACATGATTCCCTTATCCCGTCAGGAGTGACTTGAATGCAGAGCCAGTGAGTAACCCCTGAGCACCATTGAATCTGGACCAAAGGCAAACAAATACAGCAAGAAATATGGAGGTCTTTCCTTCAAACTATAATTTAACGAGAATAATATATGGCACATGAACAAAATAAGACAACATTTAATAGAACTAAGAATCCAGGGATAATTTCAAATATCTATAACCAACTGCTTTACTAATAAGGAACAAAGATTATGCAGTGGAGAAGAGTAAGCCTTTTCAATAAATACAGTGCAGGTTGCCACAGAGAGGTTGGGGCCAGACAGTGGTCAGGGTGCTTGTCTTGCATTCAACCAACCCAGGTTTAATCTCTGACGTTCATATGCATTAAGCCTTGAGCACTTCTAGGTGCTCAGACATTTCCTCGAGGAAGAAATACAAGATGGCCAAAGACACATGAAAATATACTCCACATCACTAATCAGGGAAATGCATTTCAAATCAACAGTGAGATACCATCTCATACCACAGAGATTGGCACACATCAGAGAACAACCAGAGCTGGTGGAGATGCAGGGAGAAAGGGACTCTCATTCACTGCTGGTGGAAATGCCGACTGGTCTGGCCTTTTTGGAAAAAAAATATGGATATTCTTCAAAAAACTAGTAATTGAACTTCCATATGACTCAGCAATACCACTCCAATAACCTAAGTCCAGAAACACAATGTAGAAAAGTTTCTATGTTCATCGCAGCACTATTCACAATAGTTAGAATCTGGAACAACCCAAATGCTCAAGAACAAATGAGTAAAGAAATGTACATCTGGGGCCAAAGCGGTGGTGCAGGGCATAAGGCGTCTGCCTTTCACACACTAGCCTAGGACGGAGCACAGTTTGATCCCCCAAGCATCCATATGGTCCCCAAAGCCAGGGACAATTTATGAGTGCATAGCCAGAAATAACCCCTGAGTATCACTGGGTGTGGCCCCAACCCCCCCCAATAAATGTAGATTACACAATGGAATAAGCTGTTTTCTACATAGTTATGAAAAAATGAAATGATAAATTTATACATGGAGAGTATTGTAGTGAGTGAAATGAATCAGGAGAGGGATTGACATAGGATGGGTATCACACTTTTGTAGGATATATGTATTGTATAATAAATATAAAAATTATAGTATTGTTGGGCCCGGAGAGATAGCACAGCGGCGTTTGCCTTGCAAGCAGCCGATCCAGGACCAAAGGTGGTTGGTTCGAATCCCCGTGTCCCATATGGTCCCCCGTGCTTGCCAGGAGCTATTTCTGAGCAGATAGCCAGGAGTAACCCCTGAGCAACGCCGGTGTGGCCCAAAAAACAAAAAACAAACAAAAAAAAAATTATAGTATTGTTATAATGCCCAGAGACAAGGGTCAAGAGGACTCAGTCATGTTATAAAGTTTGTCACAGGGGCCGGGCGGTGGCGCTGGAGGTAAGGTACCTGCCTTGCCTGCGCTAGCCTAGGACGGACCGCGGTTCGATCCCCCGGCGTCCCATATGGTCCCCCAAGAAGCCAGGAGCAACTTCTGAGCGCATAGCCAGGAGTAACCCCTGAGCGTCACAGGGTGTGGCCCCCCCCCCCCCCAAAAAAAAAAAAAACAAAAAAAAAGTTTGTCACAAATAGAGGAGTGCTGTTCGGGCAGAGAAGATCACTAACTACGACAATTATAATTGAAAATGAATTGAGTGCTGAAAGGAGATGATAGGCATGATATCTCTCAGTAACCATATTGTACACTGTAGGGGTGGGGAGATAGGAAGAGAGAAGAAAAAGGTCTGCTCTAGGGGCCGGCGAGGTGGTTTCTCGTGGTAAGGTATCTACCTTGCAAGTGCTAGCTAAGGAAGGACCGCAGTTAGATCCCCTGGTGTCCCATATGGTCCCCCCAAGCCAGGAGTGATTTCTGAGCCCTTAGCCAGGAGTAACCCCTGAGCATCAAACGGGTGTGGCCCAAAAAACCAAAAAAGTCTGCTCTACAGGTAGACAGAGGAGGGCAGGAGGGAAACGGGACATTGGTGGCAGGAATCATGCAGTGGTGAAGGTGAAGGGTGTTGTACATTGTATGATATAATAAACTCAATCATGAATAGCTTTGTTTCTGTGAATAAACAAAACAAGAGTCCCCATGTCCATAGATACACTCTTCTGGAACAAGATATAACCGGAGCCATGAAAGATTATGGCTACATAGGCCAATTTAGCAGAAAGCTGGTCATCTTGGGAGGAGGGAATGGGCCAAGCCACCACCCTGCTGAAGCATGCTTGCTCTATCACTTATAATCACCATTTCCCCACGGCCCTGCCTTATCACTGACCCTCTTCAGGAACACCAACATGATCACGTTTTAGGAGCACTGGTTTTTGGGTTGATATCACCAGGTATTTTGGGAGCAAGTGTAGACACCCTCCCTCTTATCTTCCTTTTTTCAGGAGACTTGACAGCTGAGTACATGCTCCTCAAGGTCATAGCATCAGTAATAATGCTTTTAATTTCTGGACAACTTAATTTGATGCTGGCATCTCTAAAAGAACACCTCAATTAAACAGAATGGACAACCACAAGAGCTTACTAAACCTACCACTGTACTTATTACTTCATTGGAGATACAATAAATGTCTTTTTTTGGGGGGGGTCACACCGGGTGTGGCCTTAAAAACAAAAAAAGAAGCCGCTCTTGGCAGGCTCAAGGGACCATATGGGATGATGGGGATAGAACCTGGGTTCTTATGGAATCAGCTGTGTGCAGGGCAAACACCCCACCACTGTGCTATCTCTCCAGGCCCTCTTCCAATTTATTTCTTTGTTCTTTTTTATTTATTTTTCTGAGGCGCATACCAAAGTCTATGGCTTGGGCCATTTACACAGACATGACTCTGGATCATGGATGTAGCTGAGGTAACTTGGAAATACAGAGGCGTGGTGTAACAGGCCTGCTTTGGCTTCAAATCATTCCTGGAGATGTCAGCCACAAGCGGTATGCTGAGCCTTAAGTACCATATTTTCCGGCATATAAGACGACTTTTGAAACAACAACAAAAAAAAGTCAACCGAAAATCAGGGTCATCTTATACACTGAGTCTGAGTATATCCTGAAAAATGTCTCAATATGCCGCTAAACGAGAACTGTCTGAATATTGCCACAAAACAAATTTTCCAACTCGATCCTGCACCAATCACTGCCAGGCTGCTCGGACCGCCTCTCTCACTCAGCCAATCCAAGTAGGCTTTTGATGCATTGAAATTAGACAATGTTCTGGACCCGAATCTACACTGTCAAAAGCCTCCTCAGATTGGCCAGAGTCAGAGAGGAAGTCTGTTACAGTAGAACCTTTGAACCTTTGCTTGTTGTGATTGGCTCACTGTGGTACATACAGTTGCAGCACAGGAACGTTCTGATACAGCGAATATAGGCCTAAACCCATGTTTTAACTGCAAAATTAGGGGGTCGTCTTATATGCTGGAAAATACGGTAGTTTTGCTTCATTTTTTTGGCTTTTGGCCAGGGGACAGTGATCAGCTTAGTGTTCAAGGTTTACTCCTAGTAATGCTCAGGGAACTGTGTTCCCAGGACCTACTCTGCATCTCTTTAATGAACAGCATGCTCCATCCACTACACTGAGCTCTTTTGTCAGGAGACCTGGGTTTGATCCCTGAGCAACACTAATGTGGCCTAAAACAAAAGATTAATAAAATAAGCTCGTAGCAAACTAGGAAAAAATGAGAGGACACACTTTAGAAGCAGAAATCAAAGAGCACGACAGACCCTATGGAATTAAGAATTGTTATTGAGGGGCCGGTGAGGTGGCGCTAGAAGTAAGGTGTCTGCCTTGCAAGCGCTAGCCAAGGAAGCCAAGGAAAGATCGCGACCGTGGTTTGATCCCCCTGCGTCCCACATGGTCCCCCCAAGCCAGGGGCAATTTCTGAGTGCTTAGCCAGGAGTAACCCCTGAGCAAAGGAGTGTGGCCCGAAAAACCAAAAAAAAAATGTGTTATTGGGTCCGGAGTGGTGGCGCAGCAGTGATTGCCTTGTATGCGGCTGACCCAGGATAGAACTCAGTTCGATCCCCATTGTCCCCTATGGTTACCCAAACCACGAGCGATTTCTGAGCACTCAGGAGTATCCCATGAACATCACTGGTTGTGTCCAAAAAAAACCCAATTTTTTTTTGTTATATTATGAACCATATTAATAGCTACCATTTTTGTTTTGTTTTGTTTCTGGGTCACACACCCGGCTGCACTCCAGTTACTCCTGGCTCTTCACTCAGAAGTAGCTCCTGTCAGGCTTGGGGAACCATATGGGATGCCAGATTTGAATCAGGGTCCGTCCCAGGTAGGCCGCATGCAAAGCAAACCTTACCTCTGTGCTATCTCTCCGGACTCCTAGAGTAGATATTTATCTCACTTTCTTGAGAGGGATCACTTTTTGGTAGTTTTTGGGGGATCATATAGGGTGGTAGGGATTGAACCCAGGTCAGTTGTATTTAAATCTAACACTTGATCTGCAGTACTGTTACTCCAACCAACTAATCAGTTGGACATTTCATTTTTCAGCATCGGTTGAATACAAGTAATTTGTAGACTGGTTTTCGTGGGCACACAAGTTTTCATTTCCGTTTAAAATATTTACAATATAACTCAGAGAGACAGAGACAGACTAAACCAGGAGCGGGATGGGATTCAAGACAAGCTACTTAATCCCTTTACTATTTAGGGCTTAGATTCAGGCTTCTTTAAAAAGAAAAAAGTTTGCTATACAAGAGGGGATGATCAGTTACACTAGCAGTCCAGGGGGCAAAGGAGGGCGACATGGGATGCATGCTGGGAACAGAGGTGGAAGGAGGCAACACTGGTGGTGGGAATGGACCTGATTGTCACTCTGTACCTTAAATATCACTGTGAAAGATTCGTAATTCACTTTGGTCACAATAAAAATCACTAAAAAAAAAAGAAAAAGGTTTGTTGACCCTTGCCATATGGTTGCTAGCTCATGATCTGGCTAAACTTACATAAGCAAAAGGAGGTCAAAACGTGCTTTAGGGGCAGAGTGATTAGCTTTGCATGCAGCCAAACCGTTTTCGATCCCCGGCATTCCATGTGGTCCCCCGAGCCTGCCAGGAGCGATTTCTGAGCGTAGTCAGGAGTCAACTCCTGAGAGCTACCGGGTGTGACCCAAAATATATTTATATATATTATTTTTTATCCTTGTATATATATATATTTTTTTTTTTAAAGGAGAGCTGCAATTGGGGGGATGCAGAGGGGTGCTAAAGAGGGGATAGAGGGGGTTCCGAAAGAAAGAGCTGGATAATGACTGAAACCCACTACAGTCATGTTTGTAGTCATGGTGCTTAAAGATATTATTTTTGGAGGGGCCGGTGAGAGAGCGTGGAGGTAGGTAGGGCGTTTGCCTGGCATGCTGAAGGACGGTGGTTCGAATCCCATAGGGCATCCCATTGGGTCCCTCCCTTAAGCCTGCCAGGAGCGATTTCTGGGCACAGAGCCGGGAGGAACCCCAAACTACACCAAACCATGCTTTGGCCCAAAAGCTCAACTGCACGCCAGGCCATAAATAGCACAGACTCAGACTTCCGGGAGATGGGCCTGGGAGATCTATCCATCTAACCAGCTGAGATGCTCTACGTCGACGCTGAGCAATGACCCCCGGGGGAGGTGACGGGCGGGGCGGAGTACGTGAGACGCGGAGCGCACGCGCCGTTCGTCTGAGCCCGACCGGCGGCCGTTAGCGCCGGGGACGCGCACGCGCGCTGGCGGGCGCCGGGAGGGGCGTGGCCGGGGGCGTGTCCCGCGCCGGCGTCGCTCGCGTCTCTCGGGCTGCGGCTGCTGGCGGCGCCATTTTGGACGCGCGGCGGCCGGTGCTGCTGGGCGCGCTCGCGGGTTCGGCCTCCAGAGCCTCCGCCTCCGCCTCGACCCGCCCCGGCGTCCGCAGCGCCGCGCCCGGGCTCACGCTCGCTCCCGGCTCCCAGGCCAGGCCGCCGCCCAGATGATGCTGCGGGGCAACCTGAAGCAAGTGCGCATCGAGAAGAACCCGGTCCGCCTCCGCGCGCTCGACGCGGCGCCGGGGGAGACGGAGCCGGCGGCCGCCATGGCGCTGGCGCTGGCGGCCGGGGAGGCGGCGGCGGGGCCTCCCGTGCCCTCCGCCGCCGCCGCCCCCGAGGAGCGGCCCGAGGAGGAGCTGGGCTTCACCATCGACATCAAGAGCTTCCTCAAGCCGGGCGAGAAGACGTACACGCAGCGCTGCCGCCTCTTCGTGGGCAACCTGCCCACCGACATCACCGAGGAGGACTTCAAGCGCCTCTTCGAGCGCTACGGCGAGCCCAGCGAGGTCTTCATCAACCGCGACCGCGGCTTCGGCTTCATCCGCCTGGTGAGGCCCGCCTCCCCGCCCCCTTCCCCCGCAGCGCGCCGCGCTCGGCCGCTTCCGCTCTGCCTCTCCGCAGCCCGGCCCGAACCGGCTTCTCCCAGCCCCATCCTCGCGCCTCTCTCCGCCTCTGTGGATCTGTGGAGGCCGCGCCGTGCCCGCCGCCGGGGCCTTCGGGGCCGGCTTCCGGAAGGCCGTGGCCGAGGAGGCGGGCCCTTTGCGCGCGGCGCCCAATCAGCGCGCTCGGTTCTTTGAGGCGCTCCCTTTTGATTGGCTCCCGGCCCCTCCGCACGCCCGCCCCCTTCCCCTGCAGCACGCCGCGCTCGGCCTGCTTCCGGTTTGCCTCTGCTCAGCCCGACCCGAACCGGCCCCCTCCGGCTCGCACCCTCGCGCCTCTAGGCCTCGGTGGAAGGAAGTCTACTGTACCCGCCGCCGGGACCGTCGGGTTCGGCTTCCGGAAGACCGAGTCCGGGGAGGCGGGCCTTTTGCGCGCGGCGCCCAATCAGCGCGCTCGGTTCTTGGACACCCTCTGTTTGGATTGGCTTCCGGCGGCGGGCGCGCGTCTGGCTGACCTACCTGGTCGAGACGCCGCAGCATCACTGCCGCAGTGGGTCATTGCGATGCTTCTCCCGGACTCGGACCCTTACCCCGGTCCGCCACCCCACCCCACCCCACCCCACTCCCCGAGCTCCCCGACTTTCTTGCCCGAGAGAAATGAAGTCTGTAGGACGGGGCTGTGCCTTCTTTATCCGATGCTAGATAGCACGCGCCTGCCTCCTTAGAAAGTGTAAATGATTCCAGTAACAAGCAGACATGGTGTCTCCTTTATTTTATTATTATTATTATTATTGTTATTATTTAGATTTTTGGGTCACACCCGGCGATGCTCAGAGGTTCCTTCTGACTCCACGCTCAAAAATCGGTCCTGGCAGGCACGGGGCACCATATGGGGTGCCGGGATTCGAACCACCTTCCTTCTGCATGCTAGGCAAACGCTTTACCTTCATGCTATCTCTTTGGCCCTAGTTTCTATTTCTTTAATTATTTTGGTGTGTTTGGGGAGCCAGCTCCTGGCTGAGCTCAAGGCAAGCAGTGCCCTAGTCCTGATCTCTGCCTCTGCAGTCCCTTCCTAATTCTTTTCGGGGCACTAGGTGTCACAAGTGGAGGTGCTCAGGGCTTACTCCTGCCTCTGCTTAGGGATCGCTTCCAGGGGAGCTTGGGGGAACAAATCACAATCGGTGCTGGAGATCGAAGTCGGTTCTGCTTACAAGGCAAGCGTTGGTCCCACTTTATTATCTTTTCCCCTAGATATAATGGATGTAAGTTCAAGTTACGATAAACTGAAGAAGGTAGACTCGTATCTAAAAGACAATAGTAAACTTCGTAAAATTCCCAAAAGGTGATTCTATGCCGTTTTAATCATTTTTAGCTTTTGGCACTGTCTTGGTTTGTATTGAGTGAGTGGTGAAGAAGTTGTCGGATATTTTCCTGCCTTCTGTTTTTCAGGGGGAAAATAGTCCCTTTCTCAGCCTACCCGCACTATTTTAAGTAGAGAAAGAATGCTCTTTCTCCCAATTGTATTGCCTACTTATTACACCTTATGGAACCAGCATACCCCCTCTTTTTGGGGGGGGCACACCCTTAAAGCGCTCAGAGGTTACTCCTGGATCTGCACTCAGAAATCACTCCTGGCAGAGGCTCTGTGGACCATATGGGATGCGGGGGATTAAACCTGGGTCATTCCTGGTGTATCTGCGTGCAAGGCAAACGCCCCCCCCCAATTGCTGTGCTATCGCTCTTAGGCCCCCCCCCCCTTCGTTTACTCTTAACTTGTGAAAGTGCCGCCCATACTGTGCATTCTAACAGCATTTCCAACATGCTTTCATGGTGCTTCTCTTTCCCCTCAGCATGCACTGACTTGGGTGTGAAAATAGTGCCCTTTTTATTTTGGTGGGGGTCATACTTGTGTTGCTCAGTGGTTACTCCTGTGTCTGCTCTCAGAAATCACTTCTGGCAAACTCAGGGGACCATAGAGGATACAGGGGATCAAACCCGGTTGGCTTCGTGCAAACGCCCTCCTCACTGTCCTATTGCTCAGGACCTCAGAAAAATGGTGCTTCTGCATCAGAAAGAATCCTGCCTCAATTTCTTGGGATTCATGACTGTTGAACCTTAGAGTTTTTGGTTGTTGTTCTGGGGTCACACTCAATGGGGCTCAGGGGTTACTCCTGGCTCTGAGCTCAATAATCGCTCCTGTCAGGCCCTGGGGACAGGATGTTGGGAATCGAACTGGGGTACGAACTGGGGTACGTCCTGCGTGCAAGGCAGACACTCTATTGCTCCTGCCCCCACCTTAAGGCGTTAAATTAAAAAAAACGTTTACTATTTACTACTTTCTGGGGAGGGGCTGGTGATTGAACCAGGGCTTCATGTAAGTGAGGTATAATTGATCCCAGATTTTACTTATATATGGGGACCCTCTCAAGTATCTTCAAGAGAAAGGGGCTGCTCCTGGTGGTTCAGTAGTTCAGTGGCCAGGTGGAGTGCTGCCTGGGCCTCAGTACTGGGGACCTCAGGACTATATCTCTGTCAGTGTTTGTGGTACTTGGGGTTTTTTTTTTTGTTGTTGTTGTTGTTGTTTTTGGGTCACACCCAGCATTGCTCAGGGGTTACTCCTGGCTGTGTGCTCAGAAATAGCTCCTGGCAGGCACGGGGGACCATATGGGACACCGGGATTCAAACCAACCACCTTTGGTCCTGGATTGGCTGCTTGCAAGGCAAATGCCGCTGTGCTCTCTCCGGGCCCATTTGTGGTACTTGGGATCCAACTGGTTATGTGCCCTTGCCCCTTCCTTTACTGGCACTGGCCCTATTTAAATTTAAATACTCACATATGGCCTAGTGAATTTTATATGCAATACAGCTCACTTGTTCTGTATAAAATTACTGGCTTTATAGTTGAGGAGGTGTTTGTTTGCCTTGCTTGTGATTGACCCATGCTTGATACCCAGTACTACATCTGGTCCCCCAGCATTTTCAGGTGCAGTTTCTTGAGCCCTTGAACCTCCAGACTGGACAATCACCGGTGGCACTTCTTTTCCAGTACTGCTTTGGGAGGTCCCCTCCTTGAGTGGGAGAGAAGACCAGCAAAGCTCACTGGGTTATAAAAATTTTTTTTTGTGTGTGGTTTTTGGGTCACACCTGGCAGTGCTCAGGGGTTATTCCTGGCTCCATGCTCAGAAATTGCTCCTGGCAGGCACGGGGGACCAAATGGGACGCCAGGATTCGAACCGATGACCTTCTGCATGCAAGGCAAACGCCTTACCTCCATGCTATCTCTCTGGCCCCGGGTTATAAAATGTGAAGGTGAAAAGAGCTGCATGTTTTATTCTTTGGTTCCTGCCTCCAAACGTATCCATGTAAAATTTTGGTCAAAACAAATCTATTGTCCTATTAGACTTTAGTTTACAAATACGATATGCACGTACCTACATGCATGTAGTGGTTAGAATTCCGGCATCTCATAGGTCCCCGACCCTGCCAGGAGCGATTTCTGAGCATAGAGCCAGGAGTAATCCCCTGAGCGCTGCCGGGTATGACCCAAAAACCAAACCAAAACAAAACAAAAATACCCCCCCCCCAAAAGCTACTGTGGAATTGAATCACTGTAAAAATAAAAAGATAAAAAAATAAAAGATGTGGGGATCAGTGAGATAGTAGTACATCAGAGAAGTCTGCCTCAATTTCTTGGGATTCATGACTATTGAACCTTAAGGTGTTAAATAAAAATGTTTACTATTTACTATTTGTTTTTTTTGGTGCCGGGGATTGAACCCAGGGCCTCATGCAGGTGAGGCTTGTTGATCCTTGCTGAGTTATTTCTCTGGCCTTGTTTGTGGCTGGCTGACCTATTTCAATGCCTGGCACCCCATATAGTCCCCAAGCCCTTCCAGGAATGATGCTTGAGCATCACTGTGATTGTGACTCCAAAAGAAAAAAAAAGCCACAAAGGGGTTGGAGCGAGCTCTGTGCACTGGAGCACCTACTCTTAGCTCTGCTCAGGGATCACTCCTGGCCCTGTCTACTATTCTCTGTGGAGCATTTGCTTTGAACATTTGAGTTCTCAATTTGCTCTTTCTGAGCACTGCCAGTTGCCACTGCAGAGCACTGAGCTGGGAGTAGCATAGTTGGTTTTTTCTACATAAGCTGTCTTTAGCTTATCTGAATTGAGTTTGTGTCATTTTAGTGTTTTTAGAAGTAATTTTAAGTAGTTCGTCTTTAAAATGTAAATGCATTTCTTTTTTGTTTTGTTTTGTTTTTGAGCCACACCCGTTTGATGCTCAGGGGTTACTCCTGGCTATGCGCTCAGAAATCGCCCCTGGCTTGGGGGGACCATATGGGACCCCGGGGATCTAACCGCAGTCCGTCCTACGCTAGCGCTTGCAAGGCAGACACCTTACCTCTAGCGCCACCTTCCCGGCCCCGTAAATGCATTTCTTAGGCCAGTAGTTGGAAATTTTCGATTGATGAGTTTTTTTTTAAACTATTAATTGATTCATTGATTGATTGATTGGTTTCTGGACCACACCCGGTGGAGCTCTCAGGGGTCCTCCTGGCTCTGCATTCAGAAATCACCCCCGACAGGCTGGGGGGCCATATGGATGCCAGGGATTGAACTGGCTTCCTCCCAGGTCTACCACTGTGCTGTCTCTCCTACCCTGAGATTTTTTTGCTTTGTTTTCTGTCACACCTGCTCTGCAGTCAGGAATATTGTTGGTGGGTTTATAGGTCATATTGAACAAACCCAGGTTGACCACATGCAAAGCAAGGTCCCTATATACTGTACTATTTCTCTGGTCCTAGATGAGGACATTGTGGGGCGGGAGGTTGTGTGTCACACCTGGCAATGCTCAGGGGTTACTCCTGGCTTTGGGCTCAGAAATCATCCCTGCCATACCACTGTGCTATCACTCCAGCCCCAGATGAGAACATTTTTAAATGGTAAGGAGTCAGCATTGGTAGTATGTAAAAGAGAAATAATTTTTTTTTTTTTTTTTTTTTTGTGGTTTTTGGGTCACACCCGGCAATGCTCAGGGGTTTTTCCTGGCTCTGTGCTCAGAAATTGCTCCTGGCATGCACGGGGGACCATATGGGACGCCGGGATTCGAACCGATGACCTTCTGCATGAAAGGTAAATGCCTTACCTCCATGCTATCTCTCCGGCCCCAAAGAGAAATAATTTTAAGTGGAGTTCATTTAACATTCTGATCCTTTTATGAGTCCTGAAACATTTAGAAATGTTTATTTTTGACAATTTTGGTGAATATTTATATTTAGTTTTTGGGCCACAGGCTGTGTTTCTCAGGGCTTACACCTGGTATGATACACAGGGGTTGCTTTTGGCTTTGCTAAGGGTTTCAAACTACAGCATGCACTTAACAGTTTATTGAGCTCCACCATTTTTCTTTTATTTTTTTCTCACCCTTCTCTGGTTTTTAGGCTTTTAGTAGTACTTCTACTGGTATTACTCAGAGCATTGAATCTGGGTTGGCCATGTTCAAGGCAAGCACCCTGCCCACATGACTGTCTCTGGCCCTTTCAGATCCACTTTGTTTTTTGGTCACACCAGCAGTGCTCAGGTTACTTCTGGCAGACTCGGGAGACTATATGGGATGCTAGAATCAAACTTGGGTCTATCCCAGGTTGGCCAAGTGCAAGGCAAATGCCTTACCCACTGTGCTATCACTGGTCCCTGAGCTCCACTTTGTGAAATAGAATTTTTAAAATTAAGAAATATTTTGGGGGGGGTGCATATCTTGTGATGCTCAAAGGTTACTCCTTGTTCTTCATTCAGGAATTGCATCAGGTGGTTCTCCTATAATTATGGGATGCCAGGGTTTGTACCCGGGTTGTCTATATGTTTAAGGCAAATGCCCTACCCTCTACACTTTCCTTCTGGCCTCTGTGAAATTTTATATTGGTTTTTATACCTTATCACTCCTATGGGGGAACCGTATGTGGTGCTAAGGACTGGGACTGCTTTCTGCTACCCAAGTGCCTCCAAGCTGTATTATCACCTTAAGCCTCCTTTTGTGAAGTTTAGGCACTAAAGTTTTTTAGGTTTTGACTACTTACTGATAATTTAAATGAGATAAAAGAAAGTTGTGGAATTAGGGGTGGTACATGTTTTATCATGCTCATGCTTAGGTTTTGCTCCTGCCTTGTGCTGTGGTATCACTCCTACTGGTTTCAGGGGATCATATGGATGTCAATAGGGCATCAAGCAATGTGCAAGGCAAGTATTCATTGTATTATCTCTTTGGCCTTTTTTCTAGTCTTTATTCCTGCTTTAGCAAACCAGGTATTTGCAAAATATGATTCCTGTGGAACAGCTTTAGATCTCTTCCTAGTGTAGGAAAAAGTCCACTTAAATTCTTTTTCTTAATATTCAGGCTAATAATCATTCATTTAATCAGTTAAATTGGAAGTTGGTTAGAAGTACAAATACATAGGCCCCACGCTTGATTTACTGAACCAGAAAATTTGGTGGGTGGGACAATTTTTTTTAGCCAATCCATGTTATATGTATGCTTGCTAAAGTTGGAGAGACCAGGGTTTTATTTTTCTTGGGGGGGGGGGGCGGGCCACACCTGGTGATGTTCAGGGGTTACTCCTGGCTATGCGCTCAGAAATCGCTCCAGGCTTGGGGGCCATATGGGACATACGGTCCGTCCTACGCTAGCACCGGCAATGCAGATGTCTTATTGCTCCACACAACTGCTCTGGGCCAGGAGAGACCAGTTTTAATTAAAGAATTGAGAATTTTTGGGGCTGGAGAGATAGCTTGGAGGTTAGTCGTTTGCCTTTTATGCAGAAGGATGGTGGTTCTTGTGCTTGCCAGGGACGATTTCTGAGCATAGAGCCAGGAGTAACCCCTGAGCGCTGCTGGGTGTGACCCAACCCCCCCCCCAAAAAAAAAAAAAAAAGATTTAGGCGTTAGTTGTATTTAATATTTTAGGCATTCTTTTTTTTTTTCTTTTTTTTGGTTTTTGGGCCACACCCGGTACTGCTCAGGGGTTACTCCTGGCTATGCGCTCAGAAGTTGCTCCTGGCTTGGGGGACCATATGGGATGCCGGGGGATCAAACCGTGGTCCGCGCAGGCACCTTACCTCTAGCGCCACCGCCTGGCCCCTAGGCATTCTGTAATGGCTAAGTGCATTGCCTTGTAGTGCTTAAGAAACTCGTTGTAGTTTCTGTACTTTGAATAGGGATTGACTGCATATAAGGCAAGCTCCCATAACCCTGTGTTGTGTGTGTGAGTGTGTGAAACTTAAAAAAAAAGGCGGGGGCCAGATCAATAACACAGAGGAAAGGTGTTTGCCTTGTACACGGCCTATCCAGATTTGATCTCTGGCACCCAGTATGGTTCTGAGACTGCCATGAGAACAAACTTGTGAACAAAGAGCCAGGAGTAACCTCTGAGTGCTGCTGGGTATCGCCCAAAAACCCTCCCCAACATGAATAAAGCTCAAAAATTTTAGGTTTTGGGTCATATCGCTGTGCTTTACTTACTCCTGGCTCTGAATAAGGGACCACTTCTGGCAGTCTTTGGATCATATTTTAGGTACCTGTAGATTGAATCTGGGTTGTTTATGTAAGTGCCTTATCTGCTGTTATATCTCTGGCCCCATTTTTTAAAATTATCTTTATTTAAACACCGTGATAACAAATATAATTGTAGTTGTATGGTTACAGTCATGTAAAGAACACCCCACTTCACCAGTGCAGGATTCCCACCACCAATTTCATTGAGAAACAACGATGCAAAGAGGACAAGGTAAAGTTATAGTGAAAGAACAATCGCCCATAAACAGAGTTCTCAGAAGAAATCCCCTTGCTGACGCCTAAATATTGAACGTACATTCAAAAAAAACATTAAGAAAAATAAGGCAGAACCCATGTACAATTACTTTGTCCACAAGTCCCCAGATTGTAGGACATTATAACATTTCTTAGCAGTACACAAAGCAAGGTAAAGCCATGAGATTTATGTGACTCCTTAACTTTGAAGGCATATATTCATGCACATACATATTAGTTTATGTGACTCCTTAACTTTGAAGGCATAGTATTTTTATATATTTTATATATTCATGCGCATACATATTAGTTTAAGTTAACATCAAAAGTTTGTTTTTTTTTTTGGGTTATTCAAAAGGGCACAGTCAAAACGGTGTTAGAGTGGCAAATATTGTTTGCATAGGCCCACCAAAATATGGGGGTCATAGAAAGGAATAGCTTTGGTCTAAATACAAGGAGACCCTACCCCTGAACTTTCTTGGCATAAGACCAAATCTAGGCTCCAGGCAAAGTAGTTTATTCAATCCAAGTCATTGTCTGTAGTGCCAATACAGTTTTATTTTTCACGCAGTCCTATTGTTGGCATCAGGTTTCTGTATTAAAGATCCTGGAATCTGCACATCCTACATTGACATCAGGCTGGTGTGGAGTATCTTCTAGTTTCACCTCACAATTAAGGGGCAGTATAGCAAGCCCTGTCCAGTAAGGAGGTCATTGTTCTTGTTAAGTCTTTTCAGTGTTAAGGGAGGTCTTTTTTTTTATTTTTTTATTTTATTTTATTTTATTTTTTTGGGGGGAAGTCTCTTTTGAGTAGATCCATGTCAGAGCAGCTGTAGGGTCTTCCCTGGTAGAGGATTGTCTCCAGGTGATGTTATAGACAACCTTGGATGTTTTGTAGATGTCTTCCCTAGATCAGGGGTGAATGGAGAATGCCCATTCTTCTGAGGCCTGTGCCAGGTCATTGCCATGTCAATGTTCAGGGTGTAAAATCCCATTGCACTACAAGATTAGCATGTTCCCATCTCTATTAGATAAGAACTTATTGGTATGTATAGTATTTTCCCGTTTTAGTGTGCCTAAGGCGTTATCAGAGTATATGGGGGCGTAAAAACACGTCCAACAATACCCATGACTTGGTTCAAACATAAGCATTAAACTGAGGGATTCTTTCACACCAAATTCCATATTGAGCAGATCACAGAGAAGATAAAAAAAAGGGGGGGGGGAATCGTCACTGTATAAGAAAATATTCAGCAAAAGTTATAGCCGTCAAAGAAAACACCCATAAAATGTTGAAAAGACATACGTGTCCTTTTTATGCCTTTTGGAATAGTTGGGTGGGTGTTAACTCCAGGGCTCCACTTTGGTCTGTGACTTAGGACTCTACAGTACTTAAGTTAGAAAGTGTAAATGAGGAGTAGATGATAGGGGTTAAGGAAGTTAAAGAGAAAAACGATCTTTTTGTAGGGGTGTACAAAAGGGCAGAGTACAAAATGAACATTCTGCATACATAATACATAATTCAATGATAGGGAGTACTATTAATGTATCTTGTGCACAGCGATTTTGAAAATATACACTGAAAAGAGACTACTAGTTACTAGTGAAGCTGGGAGGCCAGAAGTTCAGGGCCCCACCCAGACCCTCCCTAAGGAACTGAATGGATAATGGGGGAAAGCCTAGGGTACCTTCAAGCTCCGCCAAGGGACCCAACTCACCGGCTTGCCCAGGCATGTGGCCCGGGGAAGCCCTGGAGATCTGGAGCAAGGCAGCAGAGGGGTGCTGGGGTTACCCAAGTCCCGCACCCCCCCTAGGCCTGGTTAAGAAGGCCTCCAGCATGGCGGAGGCCTCCCGAACCCCATACTGCTAGGCTCCCATTGGCCTCATTTTATATTTTAAATATAAATATAAATATAAAACTTGTACAGTTTTTGGGTGTGTTTTTTTTTTTTTTTTTTTTGGTTTTTGGTTTTTGGTTTTTGGGTCACAACCAGCAATGCTCAGGGGTTACTCTTGGCTCTATGCTCAGAAATCGCTCCTGGCAGGCTCAGGGGACCTTTGGGATGCTGGGATTTGAACCACAACCTTCTGATTGCGAAGCAAACACCTTACCTCCATGCTATCTCTCCGGCCCCCAGTTTTTCTTTTCTTTTTTTTTTTTTTGGTTTTTGGGCCACACCCGGCGCTGCTCAGGGGTTACTCCTGGCTGTCTGTTCAGAAATAGCTCCTGGCAGGCACTGGGGACCATATGGGACACCGGGATTCGAACCAACCACCTTTTATCCTGGATTGGCTGCTTGCAAGGCAAAGGACGCTGTGCTATCTCTCCAGGCCCAAGGGGCCCCCAGTTTTTATTGTATTGTATTGTATTGTATTGTATTGTATTGTATTGTATTTTGGGTCACACCTGGCAGCATTCAAGGGTTACTCCTGGCTCTATGCTCAGAAATCGCTCCTGGCAGGCTCCAGGAACCATATGGGATGCTGGGATTCGAACCACTGTCCTTCTGCATGCAAGGCAAGCGCCCTACCTCCATGCTATCTCTTCAGCCCCAAACTGAACGTAAATAAAAGTTTTAACATAAATAAAAATTCTTTCCCTCCTCCAGCATGATCTAAACATGATTACTAAAACTGATCATTATTAACCTATAATTTTTCACATAGTCAAGCCATAATTTTTGTTTTTTTTTTTTTTGGTTTCTGGGTTATACCCAGCAGCACTCAGGGGTTTCTCCTGGCTCTGCGCTCAGAAATCACTCCTGGCAAGCACAGAAGACCAAATGGGATGCCAGGATTCCAACCACTATCTGTCCTGGATTCGCTGTGTGCGAGTCAAGCCATAATTTATACGTTGTGATTTTTTTTTTTTTTTTTTTGGTTTTGGGGCCACACCCAGCGGTGTTCATTTGTTATTCCTGCCTCTGTATTATTCAAGGGGACTTTTATAGCATTGGTTCTCAGGGTGATCTTGATTTCTAGAGGTTTTTTGTTTTTGTTTTTGTTTTGGATTTGAGGCCACACCCGGTGACACTCGGATTACTCCTGGCTATGCTTGGGGGACCATATGGGACACTGGGGGATCAAACCTTGGTTCATCTTAGGTCAGCCACATTCAAGGCCAAGCACCCTACCGGTTTTCTATACTGTCTGGAGACATCTTTGTCAAAACTGGAGTTTATTGGCATCAGAGTTCATAATCCCTAAATATTTATCTTATAACAGCAATGGTGTTGAGGTTAATACAAATTGATTTAGAATTATTTATTTTGTTTTTATTGGGGGGGGGTCACACCCGGTAGTGCTCAGGTAGTGCTCCTCTGCACTTAGAAATTGCTCTGGCAGGCTTTGGGGACCAAATGGGATGTCGGGATTAGAACCACTGTCGGGGGCCGGAGAGATAGCATGGAGGTAAGGCGTTTGCCTTTCATGCAGAAGGTCATCGGTTCAAATCCCGGCATCCCATATGGTCCCCCGAGCCTGCCAGGAGCGATTTCTGAGCATGAAGCCAGGAGTAACCCCTGAGCGCTGCCGGGTGTGACCCAAAAACCAAAAAAAAAAAAAAAAGAACCACTGTCGGAAGGCTGTGCTATCTTTTTTTTTTTTTTTTTTTGGGTCACACTCGGCTGTGCTTAGGGGTTACTCCTGGCTATCTGCTCAGAAATAGCTCCTGGCAGGCACGGGGACCATATGGGACACCGGGATTCGAACCAACCACCTTTGGTCCTGGATAGGCTGCTTGCAAGGCAAACGCCGCTGTGCTATCTCTCCGGGCCCATGTACTATCTCTTGGCCCGATTTAGAATTAATTACATTTTAAAAGTACAATAAAAATGGATTAGGATACTGAAAATTCCTCATAGCATAAACATTTCATTTGGACTCAAAGGCATTAAAAATTGCATTCATTGCTTCAGTCAAAAAGTGCTTAAATTTTGTTTTCCCATACTCAGATATTTTATTGTAAAAAATTTCAAACAAGGTTAGCAAGATTTTTTTTTAGGAGTAAAGGGATGAACTAGCTCTAATGAGTAAGTCATAGTCTTCTGAGTAAGTCTGTCTTACTCTAGAAATACCCTTAGTATTTCAGTATTTTTTTTTTTTTTAATTTTTGGGTCACACCCTGTAGCGCTCAATGGTCACTCCTGGCTCTACACTCAGAAATCGCCCCTGGCAGGCACGGGGACCATATGGGATGCCGTGATTCGAACCACTGTCGTCCTGGACGCAAGGCAAATGCCTTACCTCCATGCTATTTCTCCGGCCCCTGTATTTCAGTACTCTTGAATATTCAGGTTCAATTAGATAAAATATCAGTAAAATTTTTTTGTATACATGAAATGAAAATTTGGCATAAAGGTATTGCAACTCAAAATAGTTTAAGAAGGGGCCAGAGCAATAGCACAATGGTAGTAGGGCATTTGCCTTGTACATGGCTTACCCAGGACGGACCTGGGTTAGATTCCAGGCATCCCATATGGTCCCCAGTGCCTGCCAGGAGTGATTTCTGAGAGTAGAGCCATTATTATCCCTGAGTGTCCCCAGATGTGCCCCAAGCCCTCCCACCCAAAGTTTAAGAAGCCCTGGTCTAAAGAATTGTGTGCTGAAAAGGGGATAAAGAAAGTGCTGTGCATGGTGTGGTACCCTTTCATTAGCAGTAGCGCAAATGAGTCAAAAAAGTAGAGAGAATTGTAGGAGGAATGTGAAACTGAGAACATTGGTAGCAGGGAATGTGTGCTGGTGGATTACATTCTATGACTGAAACTCAACCATGAACAATTTTGTAACCAGGGTACTTAAAGTAATCTTATACATATAAAAGTTCTTGTCTAGGAATGAAGAGATAGTTCTAGAAATTGAGTACATGCTTTGCATGCTATCAGCTTTATTTTATTGTCTTGATACCACATTGTATCCAATAGACTGAACTGTATTTTTTTTTTTTTTTTGGTTTTTGGACCACACCCTGCTGTGCTCAGGGGTTACTTCTGGCTATCTGCTCAGAAATAGCTCCTGGCAGGCATGGGGCACCAATAGGGACACTGGAATTCGAACCAACCACCTTAGGTCCTGGATTGGCTGCTTGCAAGGCAAACACTGCTGTGCTATCTCTCCGGTCTCCCTTTTTTTTTTTTTTGGTTTTGGATTGTATTGCTTTTGAAGTTGTCTTATTTTTATCATTTTCAGCATTAAAAATTTAGAAATTTTATAGTTATACATATTTACAATGGAGTTAAATTAGAATCTGCAAAGGTGAGCATTTGGTGCTTTTGGAATAACAGAAATATGTAGTTCATCAGGATATTTTAGGTAATGTGCTAATAAAACAGATATAAAAGAATTGGAAAATAGGGGGCCGGTGAGGTGACGCTAGCCAAGGAAGGACCTCGGTTTGATCCCCTGGCGTCCCATATGGTCCCCTCAAGCCAGGGGTAATTTCTGAGCCCTTAGCCAGGAGTAACCCCTGAGCATCAAACGGGTGTAGTCTCAAAAACAAAAACTAAAACAAAACAAAACAAAAAAAGAATTGGAAAATAGGAACCGAGGCTTTAAGCCTTGGAACACAGGGCTTTTAGAAGAGAGTGTAGTTTTCCTATACTTGGCTGTTGAGCCAAGTATATAATATAATATAATAGCCATCTGGTTATTTTTAGCAAAATGTTATTTTAACTGTTCACTGTTTTCTTTGTAACAAATGATTTTTTTTTTCTTAAAAAGGAATCCAGAACATTGGCTGAAATTGCAAAAGCAGAACTGGATGGCACCATTTTGAAAAGCAGACCTCTCAGAATTCGTTTCGCTACACATGGAGCAGCCTTAACTGTTAAGAACCTTTCTCCGGTTGTTTCTAATGAGCTGCTGGAGCAAGCGTTTTCCCAGTTTGGTCCAGTTGAGAAAGCTGTTGTGGTTGTGGATGACCGAGGTAGAGCCACAGGAAAAGGTTTTGTCGAATTTGCAGCGAAACCTCCTGCAAGAAAGGCCCTGGAAAGATGTGGTGATGGGGCATTTTTACTGACAACGTAAGTTTTACCTGTCTTCTGTTCACTTGCATGTTATATTTTCTCTCTGTACTGGAATTCCTAACTTTACTTTTAGTTCTTAATATGTGTCAGGTAAATACTTAATTATTTGTTAATAATCAATTTTTGTGTATCTGAATACTAGTCAATAGTGAACATTTTGGTATGTTTGTGTGTTGGAACCACACTTGTCTGTGCTCAGGGCTTACTACTGGCTTTGTCAGAATCACTCCGCATTGCTCAAAAAGGATCATCTGAGGTGCAGTAGATTGAATCTGTTATGTGCAAACCAAGCACCCCATTTTTAAATTCACTAGTGTTTTTTTTTTTTTTTTTTTTTTTTTTTTTTTTGGTTTTTTGGGCCACACCTGGTGATGCTCAGGGGTTACTCCTGGCTATGCGCTCAGAAGTCGCTCCTGGCTTGGGGGACCATATGGGACACCGGGGGATCGAACCGCGGTTCATCCAAGGCTAGCGCAGGCAAGGCAGGCACCTTACTCTAGCGCCACCGCCTGGCCACTAGTGATTTTTTGTGGGGAGGGTTTGGGTCACACCCGGAAGTGCTCAGGGGTTACTCCTGGCTCTACGCTCAGAAATAGCTCCTGGCAGGCACGGGGGACCATATGGGATGCCAGGATTTGAACCACCTTCCTTCTGCATGCCTTACCTCTATGCTATCTCTCCGGCACCGCTAATGATTTTTGAATCTCAGGGAAGTTTCTTTTCTTTTGTTCTTTGGATTTTTGGGCTACACCTGATGATGATGGATGATCCTTCTTGGGTTGTTCTGGGTCATCCTCAGGGATCTGTAGGGATCAAACTTAGTTAGGGCTTTTCTGTTGCCAAGCCTGTGTTCTGTGTTCTGACCCTTTGCACCATCTTCATAGCTCTTAGGATATTTTTTTTCCTTTTTGGGCCACACTTGGCAGCACTCATATTACTCCTGGCTCTGTGCTCAGAAATCACTCTTGGCAGGCTCCAGGGATCACGTGGGATGCTGGGGATTGAACCTGGGTCCGTACTGGGTCAGCTCATGCAAGGCAGACACCCTGCCCCTGTACTATCACTCTAGTCTCTTTTTAGGATATTTTCTATTGTGATTTTTATTCATCTTGCTAGTATATGCAGTTAATTTTATTTGAATGAATGGCATTTTAGTTTTTTGGTTTATTTTTTGTTTTTGGGCGACACCCGTTGACACTCAGACTGGTTACTCCTGGCTATACGTTCAGAAATTGCTCCTGGCTTCGGGAGACCATATGGGACGTCAGGGGATCGAACAGCAATCCTAGGCTAGCGCTTGCAAGGCAGACGCCTTACCTCTAGCACCACCACTCTGGCCCGGCATTTTAGTTTTTTGTTTAATTTTTTTATTTAAAATTTTTAATTTAATTTAATTTTATTGTAACCATTGTGATGTACAAAGTTCTTCATACATGAATTTCAGATAGCAGTGAATCAGGGCTATCCCACCACCAGCTGTTGATCCTCCTCCAGCAATGTTCCCACCACCCTTTTCGACCTGGCCTGTCAATATAACAGGTCCATTTAAGTTTAGGTTGTTAAAATTTTAGGTCTCTTCATTCTCTTGATGACTCTGGCTTGGATATTTAATTCTGCTCTTTTTTTCTCCACCAATGCACCTGAGACCAATTGCCTCCTGGTCTCCATTTCTTCTTAATTTTATAGAAAAATGCAGAAATATGAGGTAAAACAAAGTAACCCATGTCCCAAGGTTCTATGAAAAGGTGGACGCCCCTATTTAAAGATAATAAATAAAAAAGAAGGAAAAAGGGACGGTGACATTATTTTGCATAGGCACAGTAAAAATTGGGGGAAAATAGAAAGGAAAAACCTTTTACCTAAAAATAGGGAGACCCTACCTATGAAGCAACCTGCCATAAGACCAACTTCAGGCTTCAGGCATACTAAGTTGTCTTATTCCAAAGTCTTTCTTCATGGTCCCAGTAAAAGTCCTTCTCAATCACGATTTTTGTAGTCAGGTTTCTGTAATTAGAGATCTTGGTTTTTGGCATATATCCTATGTTGAAGTCAGGGTGTAATGAAGCATCTTTTGGTTTCATCTCACCATTATGTAGCGACGCAGGTGGCGATGCCCTGAAAGCAACTCCTTGCTGTTTCCAAGGGTTTAGTGTGGGTTTTTTTTTTAATTAATTGATATGTATTGTGTATTTTGCATCCATTTTTAACTATAGTACTCATTAAGTGAACAAATCTTTGTAGGTGATTTAACTAGCTGCTGCTGCTTTTTTATTTTTGGTCAGACGCATAGGTTACTCCTGGTTTTCAATAAAAAATAACTCCTAGTTATTTATTATTATTGTTGTTGTTATAAATGAGATGCCAGGAATTGAACCTGATTGGCCATGTGCAAGGAAAACTCCCTTTTACTGTATTATAACACCATACCCTAACATATTCTCTTAAATTTGCTTGTGATCCTGTGTGGTGTTGTATAACTGAATGCAAAGTTCTTGAAAACATTGACAACAGTAAAAGGTTTCTCAGTGTGCAATGACCAAAAATGAAATTTATTATCAATGTTGTAATGAAAGAAACCAAAGTATTTGTGGCAGTTAGAAGCCCTTATTTCTCAGGCTGGTTGTGGTCATTGGTGGAGAAAGTTTAAAGAAGCCCTGATCAGTTTAACCTGTCAACACAATCAAGATACATCTGGTTGAGGAGGCCTGTGTTTGATTCTCTGCACTCTAGAAACAATCTAGCAGATGAATAGGATAGAGAGAACATTTGCGTCATCTCAACCAAGGACATAATTTTTTCTGTCCCTTTGCTGAGAACTGGTCCTGGGTAAACAGCCTGAAGAAGTACATTATGAGAATTAATCAGAGACAGGGGCAGTAGTGATAGTACAGCGAGTAGGGTGTTTGCCTTGCATGTGGCCCACTCAGGTTTGACCCTGGCATTCCGTATGGACCCCAGAGCACGGTTGGGTGTGGTCCAATCCTCCCCCCAAAAAAAGTAAATGAAAAGAGACAGAGGTCAGAATCATCATCCGCTTGCCTTGAATTTGGATGACTGAGGTTTGAGTACTGGTATCCTATCTGTTCCCTGGAGCACTTCACAACTGGTTCCTGAGTGCAGAGCCAGGGATAATATCTGAGTACTGATGGATATGTACCCACCCTCCCAAAAAAAGGGAGGGAAGAGACAATTAATTGTGAAAAAGTGTGCGGGTATGGTCAGGATGCGTACAGTTTTGTAGAATGAGAGCCTCAACTGTTCTCCATGATCAATATTTACGGCTCTGCCTTGCATGTATTTGACACAGGTTCAGTCTCCTGCATCCCATAAAATCCTCCTGAGCACTGGGTATGGCCCATACATCCCCCACCAAAAAAAGAAAGAAAGAAAGAAAGAAAGAGAGAGAGAGAGAGAGAGAGAGAGAGAGAGAGAGAGAGAGAGAGAGAGAGAGAGAGAGAGAGAGAGAGAGAGAGAGAGAGAGGAAGGGAGGGAGGGAGGGAGGGAGGGAGGAAGGAAGGAAGGAAGGAAGGAAGGAAGAAAAAGAAAGAAAGAAAGAAAAGAAAGAAAGAAGAGAGGGAAGGAAG
The DNA here is from genome assembly GCF_024139225.1 of Suncus etruscus. Lineage (NCBI taxonomy): Eukaryota > Metazoa > Chordata > Mammalia > Eulipotyphla > Soricidae > Suncus > Suncus etruscus. The sequence goes on from NC_064857.1 coordinate 50,620,377, forward strand.
GAAGGAAAGAAAGAAACAAAAGAAAGAGAACCCAAACCAGTTTAGAACCAGGAACAGTATTCTTTGCTCAAATTCCTGTTTTAATCTATTCAGGTTAGACTTTAATACTTCTGAGGAATTTAGTATCTTTGTAATAGGCTATTGTAATAAGTTATGTATGTTCCCTAAAAGGACCCCCCCCCCCCCCCATGACAGCATTCTACCTCTAGGTACCAGCATTATGGGTTTAAAGTTCCCATAAACTACCCATTTCCTTTATAGGAAGTATTTTGTGTGTGTGTGTGTGTGTGTGTGTGTGTGTGTGTGTGTGGTTGGTGTGTGTGTAGGGGGGTTGGTTTTTGGGTGTGTGTGTGTGGGGGGGTTTGGTTTTTGGGTCACACCCAGCAGTGCTTAGGGGTTACTCGCTCCATGGCACGGGGGACCATATGGGATGCTGGGATTCGGACCGATGGACCTTCTGCATGAAAGGCAAATCCCTTACCTCCATGCTATCTCTCCAGCCCCAAATATTGGTATTTTTATAGTTGTGATTTAGTCTTTTTTTTTGTCTGGATTTTGTTGTTGTTGTAGTTGTTGTTGTTGTTGCCATACCTAGAACTGCTCAGGGATTATTCCTGGCTCTCTATTCAGAGTTACTCCTGGTGGGGCTCAGGTTCATATGGTGGGATGCTCTGTGTAAGACATTTGCACACATTAATATAGCCCTACCTGTTATATTATCATTCTGGGCCTATGTCTATTTTCTTTTGCCTAGCATGAATGTCTGGGTTTGGTATTGTGGAGCTTTTGTTGTTGTTGGTTTTGAGTTTTGAACCACAATCAGTAGTATTCAGGGTTATTCCTAGCTCTGCACTCAGAAATCACTGCAGACTCTGAGGTCTATATGGGCTGCTGGGGATTGAACCCAGGTATGCTTTGTACTGTCTCTTTGTTCTCTGCTTTTGCTAAGAAGCTGGCTTTTCGAAGGTTACAAAACTTTTATTTATTTATTTATTTTTTATTGTAAGAATTTATTCAAGAGACAAAATTGATTAACATATTGAGGTAAACTGACATAACATAATATAGTAACATAACATAATTAATATAATACATGTAAGTCAAAGACAAAACTTTTATTTTTATTTATATATAAATATAGATATGTTGTATATAAATATAAATATATATATGTTTTGTTTTGTTTTGTTTTTTGTTTTTGGGCCACACCCGGTGATGCTCAGGGGTTACTCCTGGCTGTCTGCTCAGAAATAGCTCCTGGCAGGCACGGGGGACCATATGGGACACTGGGATTCAAACCAACCACCTTAGGTCCTGGATCGGCTGCTTGCAAGGCAAAGGACGCTGTGCTATCTCTCCGAGCCCTCTTCAGTTTTTTTCATCTTCTTCAGCCACACCTAGTGATGGTTTAGAGCACTTTTGGTGATTCTTAGAGGACTATATATGCTATGGATTGAATTTAGGTCTCTGCAAGCCAAACATGTGCCCTAGTTCATTGCTTTTTGTCTCTCCCTTTCCCTTTTATTTATTTATTTATTTATTTATTTATTTATTTATTTATTTATTTATTTTTTTGGGGGCCACACCCAGTGACACTCAGAGGTTACTCCTGGCTATGTGCTCAGAAATCACTCCTGGGTTGGGGGACCATATGGGACGCTGGGGGATTGAATCATAGTCCATCCTAGACTAGCACGTGCAAGGCTGATGCCTTATGCCCTGTGCCACCGTTTTAATATTTTTTGAGGGATGGGTGGGAGCTACTTGGGGACCATGTGGGATGCCGGGGGATTGAACTGCTGTCCGTCCTAGGCATGGGCAAGACAGATAGATGCCTTACCGCTTGTGCCACTGCTCCGGCCCCAATTTTATTTTGATTTTGGCCTGGCCAACCATGCAGTTCCAGAGATCTAACTTGGGTTCTTGGAGCTGAAGAGAGTACAGTGGGAATGGGATACTTGCTTTGTACATAGCCAGAGTTTGATCCCTTGCCCCTTAGATGGTCCCTTTGACCCTGCCAAGAGTGATCTTTCATTACACAGCCCAGAGTAAGCCCTGAACACAGCCTGGTATGGCCCAGAAATAAAAAAAAGAAAAGAAAAAAGAAAAGAAAACTCAGGGCTTCAGTATAGAGTTTATACATCACTTTTCGTCTTTCCTTACCCTCCCCTCCCCTCCACTTATCCTCTACTTCTCATCTTTTTAAAATTTATTATGGGTTGCTGGAGCGATAACATTGGGGAGGGTGTTTGTTTTTCATGCAGCCATCTTGGGTTCCATCCCTGGCATCCCATATGTTTCCCCTAGATGCCAGGAAGTAATACCTGAGCCCTGCCAGGTATGGCCCCAAAACAAAACTAAATTTATTATGGGGTGACATGTCATTTGCTGCTTCTCTTATCAGTTATTTTCTGCCTCAGTTAAATTTGTTGATTCTCTTTCTCTTTTTTTTTTTTTGGGGGGGGGGTCACACCCGGCAGCTCAGGGGTTACTCCTGGCTCTACACTCAGAAATCGCTCCTGGCAGGCACAGGGAACCATATGGGATGCTGGGATTCGAACCACCATCCTTCTGCATGAAAGGCAAATGCCTTACCTTCATGCTATCTCTCTGAACCCCCCCCCCCCCTTTTTTTTTTTGGTTTTTGATTTTTGGGTCACACCCGGCAGCACTCAGGAGCTACTTCTGGCTCTATGCTCAGAAATCCATGCTCAGGGGATCATATGGGATGCCGGGATTCAAACCACCGTCCTTCTGCATGCAAGGCAAATGCCTTACCTCCATGCTATCTCTCCGGCCCTTGTTGATTCTTTTTCCTGCTTTTCATTTGAGAAAGACATTTGAAGTTTTATTTATTTATTTTTATTTGTTTTGTTTTTGGGCCACACCTGGAGGTACTCAGGGGTTACTGCTGGCTCTGTGCTCAGAAATCGCTCCTGGCAGGCTGGGGGGTGGGGTACCATATGGGATGCCAGAGATTGAATCCAGGCCCGCCTCATTGCCTGTATGCAAGACAAACACCATACCATTGTGCTATCACTCTGGCCCCACATTTGTAGCTTTAATAAATATGTATGTATATTTAATTTGTGTTGTATTTTGTTTTAGGGTACTGCCCAATGATGCTCTGTGCTTACTGTTAGCTCTATACTCAGGAATTACTCCTGGCAGATTTAGGAAACCATATGAGATGCTGGGTATCAAACCGAGATTGGCCCCGTGCAAGGCAAATACCCTACTTACTGTTCTGTTATTGCTCTTACTTTCTGTAATATTACTCTGGCATTTCTAATAGTTTCTTTCTTTCTTTCTTTCTTTCTTTCTTTCTTTCTTTCTTTCTTTCCTTTCTTTCCTTTCTTTCTTTCTTTCTTTTCTTTCTTTCTTCTTTCTTTCTTTCTTCCTTCCTTCCTTCCTTCCTTCCTTCCTTCCTTCCTTCCTTCCTTCCTTCCTTCCTTCCTTCCTTCCTTCCTTCCTTTCCTTTCCCTTTCCCTTTCCCTTTCCCTTTCCCTTTCCCTTTCCTTTCCCTTTCCTTTCCTCCCTCCTTCCTTCCTTCCTTTTTGCGACATACCTAGCAGCACTGGGTGGTTTGCTACTGTTAATGTCCAGACTTTGTAATTCTAGGGATTAAACCCAGGCATTCTGTTTGCATAGCCCAAGTCAAATACCTCATAGTTTTCTCTAATTTCTTTGAATGTGTTGTCATTGGTCAAAACTTTTTTTTCCCCCCACATCTGGCTGTGCTTAGTGCTGATTACTTGCTCTGCACTCATGGATGATGTCTGCCATGCTTAAGGACCATATGAGATGCTGGGGATGAAACCTGGGCTGGCTGCATATAAGGCAAATTTGCCACTTGCTGTACTGTCACTTTGGCCCCTCTAGATTCATAACATTTAGGCCTCTTAGTTTTCAAAAAGACTGAACAAACCTAATCAGAAACAGAAGGAATATTGTCATGTGTGCTGAGGTCGAGTTTGCAGTGGTCTGGGGTATGGGGTTGCTCATATACCATGTAGGAAATAGGGACTAGGTTCTCTCTCTCTTACTAGGAAAACCATGTACTGGGTTTTGAATCTGGGCCTCATGAATGCAACGCATGTGCTCAGTTCATGAAGCTACCTCCTCAGCCTTCCTTTGTACTTTATAAAGTTAACTAAAGGAATGGGATAAATGGGATGGTAATATTTTATTTTCCTGTAATTAAGATCTTAGAATATCAGGGGCCTAAGAGATAGCACGGAGGCAAGGCGTTTGCCTTGCATGCAGGTCGGTGGTTCGAATCCTGGCATCCCATATGGTCCCTTGAGCCTGCCAGGAGCGATTTCTGAGCAGAGCCAGGAGTAACCCCTGATCACTGCTGGGTGTGACCCAAAAACCAAAGCAAACAAACAAACAAACAAAAAAAACCAAAAAACTTAGAATCTTAGAGGTTTTTTTTTTTTTTTTTTTTTTTGGATTTTTGGGCCACACCGGGCGGTGCTCAGGGTTACTCCTGGCTGTCTGCTCAGAAATAGCTCCTGGCAGGCACGGGGGACCATATGGAACACCGGGATTCGAACCAACCACCTTTGGTCCTGGACCGGCTGCTTGCAAGGCAAACGCCGCTGTGCTATCTCTCCGGGGGCCCCCCCCCCCTTTTTTTTTTTTTTTGGAGAATCTTAGAGGTTTTATATATATATAACTTTAACTTTGACTGTCACCTGTATTTTTTTTGGGGTGGGGGGGCACACCCGGCGGTGCTCAGGGGTTACTCCTGGCTGTCTGCTCAGAAATAGCTCCTGGCAGGCACGGGGGACCATATGGGACACCGGGATTCGAACCAACGACCTTTGGTCCTGGATCGGCTGCTTGCAAGGCAAACACCGCTGTGCTATCTCTCTGGGCCCTGTCACCTGTATTTGATGCAATAAATCTTTGACTTGCTTTGTCAGTCTGTGTAATAATAGCATTGAAACTTTTGGGGTCTGTATCCAGCAGCTCAAATTACTCCTGGCCTATATGTACTCAGAAATTACTCCTAGCAGTCTTGGAGGACTGTTTAGGATGCCGGGGATCTAACACAAATGCCTTCCCTGTTGTGCTGTCTATCGCCCCAGCCCCTTATGAAACATTTTTATGAATAGAAACTTTCTAAGTATGTTCTGTGGAAATGTGGCCAAAGTGTTATTAGAGTACATTGGTTCTATACTCTGTTTTAACTATTATTCTTTTAATCTATTAGGACACCTCGTCCAGTCATTGTTGAGCCTATGGAGCAATTTGATGATGAAGATGGCTTGCCAGAGAAGTTGATGCAGAAAACTCAACAATATCATAAGTAAGATTTTATTAGATAAATGTATTCAGGGTGCTTATCTAGTGTCACATTGGTTAGTAAGTATTAGCTTTTGAGTGTTCGTTTTAATCATATAGTCCAGTTTATAAATACGACATTGTCTACATTGAGTACTGATATTTTTTCTTACATGATCAAACCATTACTCTTAAACTTTATAACTGAGCAAGGATATAACTCATAAAAGGTCAATAATGTAGAGAAAGTGAAATCTGTGTATTATGAAATGCTTACTTTAGTAGATGTAAGTTGAAAGAAAAGTAGGAGGGAGGGCCGGGCGGTGGCGCTAAAGGTAAGGTGCCTGCCTTGCCTGCGCTAACTTTGGACGGACCGCGGTTCGATCCCCCGTGTCCCATATGGTCCCCCAAGCCAGGAGCAACTTCTGAGCATATAGCCAGGAGTAACCCCTGAGCGTTACCGGGTGTGGCCCAAAAACCAAAAAAAAAAAAAAAAAAAAAGTAGGAGGGAAAGAAAAAATAAAAGTGGTAAGGAGGATCTTAGTTAAGCTGGCAGAATAAGTACTCCTAGATGAAAAGTGAAAAATTTGGTTATTTACAAAAGTTGCATGTTTTTTTCCTTGTTGGCGTTTTCATGTAGTGTGTTGCAAATATTTGTATTGGGTACACTTTTTTTTTTTAACAATCTCTTGTTTAATGGTAAGAGTAACGCGTTTTGGGGGGCTACAGCAATAATATACCAGTAAGGCGTTTGTCTTGTTTTTTTTTTTTTTTTTTTTTTTGGTTTTTGGGCCACACCCGGTGACGCTCAGGGGTTACTCCTGGCTATGCGCTCAGAAGTCGCTCCTGGCTTGGGGGACCATATGGGACGCCGGGGGATCGAACCGCGGTCCGTCTCCTAGGCTAGCGCAGGTAAGGCAGGCACCTTACCTCGAGCGCCACCGCCCGGCCCCTTGTCTTGTTTTTTTGTTTGTTTGTTTGTTTTTGTTTTTTGGGCCACACCCGGTGGTGCTCAAGGGCCCCAGGCGTTTGTCTTAAATGCAGCCTTAACTGGGTTCACTCCCTGACACCCTTCTTGGGCCCCTGAGACAGCCAGGAGTAATTCCTGAATAATTTGGGGCTGGGTTTGACCCAAAACAAAAACAACAAATAAAGAATGACATTTTGCAGGCATGAATTTGACAGATATTTAAATGCCTTTGTAATTGGTGGTAGTTTAGGTACAGTTCTATTATAACTTTGAATTGTCTTCATTCATGATGCAAATATATTATTAGTGGTGTAGATACTCAGTAATTAGTGAAACAAAGATAATAAAGTGGTTATTTTTTTTTTTTTTTTTTTTTTTTTTTTTTTGGTTTTTGGGTCACACCAGGCAGTGCTCAGGGGTTATTCCTGGCTCCAGGCTCAGAAATTGCTCCTGGCAGGCACGGGGGACCATATGGGACGCCGGGATTCGAACCGATGACCTCCTGCATGAAAGGCAAACACTTTACCTCCATGCTATCTCTCCGGCCCCATAAAGTGGTTATTAATTTGTGGTAGGTTCCCTTTTTGGGGGACAATTTTGTTGTCATTATTGTTATTTTTATTTTTTGTTTTGTTTTGGGCCACACCTGGTGACGCTCAGGGGTTACTCTTGGCTATGCGCTCAGAAATCACTCCTGGCTTGGGGAACCATATGGGACACTGGGTGATAGAACCGTGGTCAGTCTTAGGTTAGCACGTGCAAGGCAGATGCCTTACTGCTGCACCACTGCTCCGGCCCTATTATTATTATTGAATTAATATGTTTATTTAAGCACCATGATTATAAACATGTTTGTAGTTGAATTTCAGTTATAAAAAAGAACACCCTCCTTCACCAGCACAACCTTCCCACCACCAATGCTCCCCATTTTCCTCCTCCCCAACCTCCTGCCTATAATCAAGACAGGCACTCTTATTTCTCTCACTCACTACCTTTTTGATTGGGAGGGGCCATACCCAGCAATGCTCAGTTACTCCTGGCTTCTGGCTTTGCACTAAGGAATCACTCCTGGCAATGATCAAGGGTACAGAGATCAAATCCAGATTTCCTACATGCAAAGCTTGTGCTTCAACCCTTTCAGCTCTCTCTGCCCAGTGTTCACAAAAAGGAGAAAATATGGGCCCAAAGAGATAGCACAACAGCGTTTGCCTTGCAAGCAGCCCATCCAGGACCAAAGGTGGTTGGTTCGGCTGGGTGTGGCCCAAAAACCAAAAAAAAAAGGAGAAAATATCCAAACTTCTTTTTCAGGAATTATTGAATACCTAAATTATAGCTTTTTTGGGTTTTGGTTTTTGGGTCACACCCGGCAGGGCACAGGGGTTATTCCTGGCAGGCATGGTGAACCATATGGAATGCGGGGATTCAAACCACCGTCTATCCTGGATTGACTGCATGCAAGGCAAATGCCCTACGGTTGTGCTGTCACTGGCCCTATAACTAACTTTTTGACTATACTCATAAATATCTTAAAAGTGTTTTGTTTTCACTCTAGTCCCATCAGTACATTTTTTTTTTGGTTTTTTTTTTTTTTTTTTTTTGGCCACACCCCGCGGTGCTCAGGGGTTACTCCTGGCTGTCTTCTCAGAAATAGCTCCTAGCAGGCACGGGTGACCATATGGGACACCGGGATTCTAACCAACCACCTTAGGTCCTGGTTCGGCTGCTTGCAAGGCAAACGCCGCTGTGCTATCTCTCCGGGCCCTACTTTTTCTTTTTTAATGTTTTATTTTTATTTATTTTATTATTTTGGGCCATAACCGGCGGTGCTCAGTGGTTACTCTTGACTCTGCGCTTAGAAATCGCTCCTGGCAGGCTCAGGGGACCAGATGGGATCCAGGTAGTCGAATCCCATCAGTCCCCGGTCGCATGCAAGGCATGCAAAGCAAAAACACTACCACTGTTTTTTGGCTGTTTGATGATCTTTAGAGGTTACTCCTGACTGTCCTCAGGGATCATTCGTGGTGGTACTTTGGTACCCCTATGGAATTGGGATTAAACCCAGGTTGTCCTCTTGTGAGGCAAATGTCCTACCTGCTATATTGTGACTCTGGCCCAAATATTTTGTTTTGGGACCACACCTGCCCCTTGAGGTTAATACAATCCTAGGAACTGACTCCAGGATACCAATCATGTGTTTCACTATGATGAGCTATCTTCCCAGCCAGGATTAATTCTATGCTGTGGAAGTTATGATATGCATGGAAAATTGAAGAATTTCTTTGATTTTCATGTACATTCAGATGTCTTTATTTGTAAGAAATTAATTTTTGTCATTTGTGTTTTGTTTGGTTTTTTGGTTTTGGGGCCAGAACCTATGATACTCAGCGGTTACTCCCTGACTATGCGCTCAGAAATCAATCCTGGCTTGGGGCACAGTATGGGACACTGGGATCTAACTGAGATCCGTCCTGGGTCAGCTGTGTTCAAGGCAAACGGCCTACCGATGTGCTATCGCTCCGGATACCCAAATAATCTTAAACGAAAGCTCTATATGTGACCGTGAAAGTTTTTCAACCTGATTGATTGCTCATCCTGTGTAATGTCTGAGCAATAAAAGGTGCGTAACACTACGGATATCAAGAAGGCATCTGCTTCATAAAACATACAGACCCCCCCCTCTGGGGGGTGCATCTTACAGTACTAAAAATAAGGTATACTTCAACAAAGTGCTGGGCATAATGTACATACTTAATTTTATATCTTCAATGAATAATGAAACATATGACAAATAATGGGGCTGCCTTGCATGCGGCTGATCCAGGCTGGACCTCGGTTCAGTCCCTGGCATCCCATATGGTGCCCCAAGCCAGGATTGATTTCTGAGGACATAATCAGGAGTAACCCCTGAGCGTCACTGGGTGTGGCCTGACCCCCCCCCCCCCACCAAAAACAAAGAGATTTGATTGTTGCAGTGACTTTTATTTTTTCTTGTTTTCTTTGTCTAAAAACTATGTGTCTTACGGTCAGGTGCATCTTATAGAGTTAAAAATATGACAGTTAATATTTTAAAAATTAAATTTTTTTTAACCGAATCAATTGAGATTTATAATTACAAGTTGTTCTTGGTTGAGTTCCTTTTATACAATATTCCAACACCTATCGCTTCATCACTGTACATCCTGTCACCAGTATTCATGTCCTTAACATGAAGATCTGACAAAGCAAGAGAAATAATTGTTAAAAAGCCACAGCTACGGGCCCGGAGAGATAGCACAGTGGCCTTTGCCTTGCAAGCAGATGATCCAGGACCAAAGGTGGTTGGTTCGAATTCCGGTGTCCCCTATGGTCCCCTGTGCCTGCCAGGAGCTATTTCTGAGCAGACAGCCAGGAGTAACCCCTGAGCAGCGCTGGGTGTGGCCCAAAAAACAAACAAACAAAAAAACCACAGCTATGTGCCCGGAGAGATAGCACAGCAGCATTTGCCTTGCAAGCAGCTGATCCAGGACCAAAGGTGGTTGGTTCGAATCCCGGTGTCCCATATGGTCCCCCTTGCCTGCCAGGAGCTATTTCTGAGCAGACAGCCAGGAGTAACCCCTGAGCACCGCCAGGTGTGGCCCAAAAACCAAAAAAAAACAAAACAAAACAAAAACTACACAGCTACAGTAAATTTGTTTTTTGTGTTTTGATTTAACTAGTTTAATGTGACACATAATGTTCAGGAACTCTTAGTGCTTTATATTATTAGTTCTTAAAGTTACTTTGATTATAAATTATGGGGCCAGAGAGACAGCACAGAGGTATGACTTGCACGCAGCTGATTCAAACAGATGGTGGTTCTAATCCCGGCATTCCGTATGGTCCCTCGTGACTGCCAGGAGCTTATTTCTGAGCAAAGAGCCAGGAGTAACCCCTGAGCACCACCGGGTATGACCCAAAAACAACCCCCAAAAGAAGTTACTTTATATAATTTTCTTTCTTTTTCTTTTTTTTATACAACTTTCTAATAAGATGTCATTATATAACAATCTGAAATAATTATTATTGAGAATAATTATGAAAATATGATTATTATGATTATGAAATAAATTGATCTTTGCTTTTTGGGTCATACATGCACGGTGATGTTACTCCTGGCTCTGCACTCAGAAATCGCTCCTGACAGGCTAAGCTGTGTGTAGTGAAACAGTGTATTTTCAGTGCTATCGCTCAGTGCTGTGTTCCTTCAATAATTCTTTTCAAGAATTTCTTTTTTTTTTTTAATAATTTTTTTGTGATGTTTCAAGAATTTCTTTAACACACCAGAGAGATAGTTGTGCTGGTGAGGCACTTGTGTTTGGTCCCTGATTTGATTCCTAAGACTGTATGATTCTCTGGCCTCTGAGCTTAAAAAAAAACAGGATGTTGCCCATAGAGCAAAAGTTAAAACTTTTAGAGGAAAAAAAATACTCTGTATAGAATTTAGTGTATATGTTGTAGGCTACTTTATCTAATTGCTACATTAAGACCAGAAAATGTCTTATTGGAAGTGATCACTCAGCTTTGAATGCTGATTTCCAAAATTTGGGCTTTTATATTCTGTATGATAATATTTGCAAAAGTACTTGCTTAACACAGTGCTCTGAATATTGTTATTTGCTTGGCAAATAGTAGCTTTTATTTTTTCTTTTGTTTTATCGCCATTATTTGAACTTGCAATTTTAAATGAAAAAATAGGGAAAGAGAACAGCCACCACGATTTGCTCAACCTGGGACATTTGAATTTGAGTATGCATCTCGATGGAAGGCTCTCGATGAAATGGAGAAGCAGCAGCGTGAACAGGTTGATAGAAACATAAGAGAAGCCAAAGAGAAGCTGGAGGCAGAAATGGAAGCAGCTAGGCATGAACACCAGTTAATGCTTATGAGACAAGGTAAAAATGCATTTTCACTTAGATGTTATATAATTTTTACTTTTCTTTTTTTTTTTTTTTTGGTTTTTGGGCTCCTGGCAGGCACGGGGGACCATATGGGACACTGGGATTCGAACCAACCACCTTAGGTTCTGGATCAGCTGCTTGCAAGGCAAACGCTGCTGTGCTATCTCTCTGGGCCCTAATTTTTACTTTTCATGAGTTATGTATTACTACTGTATTTGCATATTCTGAATTTCTGATAGTTGGAATGTTCATAGATGTTTTAGCGACAGCAATATTCTTTTCCAATTAAACTTTATAATTAAGGGATTATGAAAGCCTCTTTGTTAATCGCTACTAGCAGGCTCGGGGTACTATATGGGATGCTGGGGATCAAACCTGGGTCCATCTCAGGTCAGCTGAGTGCAAGGCAAACACCCTGCTACTGTGCTATTGCTCTGATCTCCTTATTTAAAATCATTATTACACAACCTTGCACAAAATACAAAGTGCATAACTTGCTATAAATTGGAAAGCACACTATTTTTCCTTTTTGGGGGGTGTTTGGGCCACACTAGTGACTTTCAGGGGTTACTCCTGGCTATGCACACAGAAATTCCTCCTGGGGACCACATGGGATGCCAGGGATCGAATCTAGGTCCTCCTGGCTCAGCGACCTGCAAGGCAAAAATGCCTCACTTCTTTTTTTTTTTTTTTGGTTTTTGGGCCACACCCGGCGGTGCTCAGGGGATACTCCTGGCTGTCTGCTCAGAAATAGCTCCTGGCAGGCACGGGGGACCATATGGGACACTGGGATTCGAACCAACCACCTTTGGTCCTGGATCGGCTGCTTGCAAGGCAAATGCCGCTGGGCTATCTCTCAGGGCCCAAAAAAATGCCTCACTTCTGCGCTATTGCTATGGCCCCTAAAGCACACAGTTTTCAAAGATACTAAGATTTTTAGCATTTGTGAAGGATCTTTTTTTTTTTTTTTTTTTTTTTTTAGTTTTTGGGTCACACCAGGCATTGATCTCAGGGATTACTCCTGGCTCTACGCTCAGAAATCGCTCCTGGCAGGCTCGTAGGACCATACGGGATGTCAGGATTCAAACCACTATGTGTCCTGGTTTGGCTGCATGCAAGGCAAATGCCCTACCCCTGTGCTATCTCTTCGGGTCCTTGTGAAGGATTTTTTTTTAAAGTTATAACACTTGAAATGTTTGATTCTGCTCCTGTGTAAGACAGATTGTATGTTTTACTCTATTGTGGAACCTTTATTTGTTGTTGTTGTTGTTGTTGTTGTTATTTTTGGTTCATACCTGACAGTGATTAGGGGTTACTCCGGCTCTAGGCTCAGAAATTGCTCCTGGCAGGCTCAGGGGACCATATGGGATACCGGGAAATCGAACCTTCTGTATGCAAGGCAAACACCTTATCTCCATCCTATCTCTCCGGCCCCTAGGAACCTTTATTGATAAGAAATTAAAGATTGGGGCCTGCGAGGTGGCGCTAGAGGTAAGGTGTCTGCCTTGCAAGCGCTAGCCAGGGAAAGACCGCTGTTCGATCTCCCAGTGTCCCATATGGTCCTCCCAAGCCAGGGGCAATTTCTGAGCGATTAGCCAGGAGTAACCCCTGAGCATCAAATGGGTGTGGTTCGAAAAACCAAGAAAAAAAAAAGAAATTAAAGATTAGTAAATATAGGAGCCCCCCACCCACCATCCCATACTCTTGGCAAACTCAGGGAACTCTCCTGATGGTTCCGTGAATCAAATCTGAGCAGCTACTTGAAAGGCAAAACACCCTACCCCACTATATTACCCCCAGGCCTTGCTACCTTTTAATAATGAACTCTGCATCATCTTCCTTCTTAAGGTAATTACTCGGTACTGGAGGAGTCCTATGATAATTATGATGAAAGACGCTATGTAGTTCTTAACCTAAGAACGAATTTTTTTTATTAACATCGGCTGCTAAAAATAGGAGATTTTTTTTTTTTAAATACTGCAGTGCATTGGTGCAGCAGTTGGGTATTTGCCTTGCACGCGCCTGACCCAGGATGGACCACGTTTCGATTACCCAGTGTCCCATATGGTCCCTCAAACCAGGAGCGATTTCTGACCATGTACATAGCCAGGAGTAACCCCTAGGAGTCACCAGGTGTGGCCCAAAACCAAAAATAAAATAAAATAAAATTGCAAGAAGGGCCTGGACCAGATAGCACAGCAGTAGGGCATTTGCCTTGCACATAGCCAACCCTGATGAACCTCGGGTTTGATCCCTGTCCAGCCATATGTTCCCCGGAGCCTGCAGGGGCTATTTCTTTTTTCTTTTTTTTTTTTTTTTGTGGTTTTTGGGTCACACCCGGCAGTGCTCAGGGGTTACTCCTGGCTCCATGCTCAGAAATTGCTCCTGGCAGGCACGGGGGACCATATGGGATGCTGGGATTTGAACCGATGACCTTCTGCATGAAAGGCAAACGCCTTACCTCCATGCGATCGCTCCGGCCCCAAGGGGGCGATTTCTGAGAGCAGAACCAGGAGTAACCCCTGAGCACCACCATATCTGAACCAAAAAAACAAATATATACATACATACATACATACATACATACATACACACATACACACACATTCATGCATACTGTAAGAGGGGCCAGAGAAATAGATAGCTCAGCAATAGGGCTTTTGCCTTGCACACAACCTACCAAGGTCGGACCTGGGTTCAATTCCTGGCATACCATGTCCTTTGGGCCTGCCAAGTGTGATTTCTGAGCACAAAGCCAGGAATAACCCCTGAGCATTGCAAGGTGTGGCCCTCCCCCTCAAAAAAAAAATCAGAAGGGGAACTAAAATATTAATGTTTAATTAATATATTTTTAGATCTTATGCGTCGTCAAGAAGAACTCAGACGCTTGGAAGAACTCAGAAACCAAGAGCTACAAAAACGAAAGCAAATACAGCTGAGGTAAGAAAAAAAATCTTAGTGTTGGACTGTAAAGTAGTGGAGAACATTGTTTGCATTTTGGAACACCATGTTTATTCCTGGACACTGTAGATCCTCTGGAAGCATGAGGAGCTCCTAAATATCACTGGCTGTGTTTTACCATCCCCCACACACAAAGTCAATGCTAACACATAAAATTGTGGTGTTTTCATTTTATGTTATTTAAAAAAACCTTACTATTGATATTATAAAGAATTTGTGGGGCCGGGTGGTGGCGCTAAAGGTAAGGTGCCTGCCTTGCCTGCGCTAGCCTTGGACGGACCGCGGTTCGATCCCCCGGTGTCCCATATGGTCCCCCAAGCCAGGAGCAACTTCTGAGCGCATAGCCAGGAGTAACCCCTGAGCGTTACCGGGTGTGGCCCCCCCCCAAAAAAAAATTTGTATAAGTTAAAAAATACAGAGGGAAAAATATCAAAAATTTCTTTTGCCTATATGTGGAATTTGGTCTGTGATTATTGTACAGTTATTTAGTTCAGTATTTACAATTTGTTTGCATATGTATATAATTTTTAAATAAGGAATTTTTTACATTATTGCTTATTATTTATTTTTATGAATATGGTCCCCCAAGCCAGCCAGGAGCATATTTAAAAAGAGAGAAAATGGCCTGGGCATTGAAAATTACAGAATTAGGCTTGAGATGAGATTCAGTGCTGAGTGCAAGCCTCATGTAGCTAAGACCCTATGATTGATCCGTGACACTGGGGTGAGGCAGAGAAAACTCAAACAGCGAAATAAAATCTTAGTACTAAATAGAGGTACCTGGGTGGTCAACTTAATAGTTTTGTAAGGAAGATTAGCTGTACTTAGATCAGCAATATTTAATTGTGAAATAATGACTCATTATTTTTTGTTTGTTTGTTTGTTTTTTTGGGGCCACACCTGTTTGATGCTCAGGGGTTACTCCTGGCTAAGTGCTCAGAAATCGTCCCTGGCTTGGGGGGACCTTATTGGACACTGGGGGATCGAACCGCGTTCCTTCCTTGGCTAGCGCTTGCAAGGTAGACACCTTTACCTCTAGTGCCACCTCACTGGCCCCAACTCGTTATTTTTTAAATAATTTTTTTTGTTTTGGGGCCACACCTGATAACACTCAGGGGTTACTCCTGCTCTGCGCTCAGAAATTGCTCCTGGCTTAGGGGACCATATGGGACACCGAGGATCAAACCAAGGTCCATCTACATGGAACACAAATACCATACTGTTGCACTATCACTCTGGCCCTATTCTTTAAATTTTTCCAGGGCCAGAGAGATTCTTTTTTTTTTTTTTTTGGTTTTTGGTTTTTGGGCCACACCCGGCGGTGCTCAGGGGTTACTCCTGGCTCCTGGCTGTCTGCTCAGAAATAGCTCCTGGCAGGCACGGGGGGGGGGGGGGGGGGGGGCATATGGGACACCGGGATTTGAACCAACCATCTTTGGTCCTGGATTGGCTGCTTGCAAGGCAAACACTAACTGTGCTATCTCTCCTGGCCCAGATTCTTTTTTTTTTTTTTTTTAAACTTTATTTATTAATTAATTGATGGATTGGTTGTTGAGCGACACCCAGAGGTACTCGGGTTACTCTTGAGTCTGCACTCAGAAATCACCCTTGGCAGGCTGAGGGACAAGCATATCTGTTTCCAGGAATAGAATTGGGTCTATCCTGGTTGGCCACATGCATGGCGAATGCCCTACCTCTGTACTATTTCTCTGGGTCAAAAAGATTCTGTAGTGAGGTAGGGTATTTGCCTGTAGCCATGTAATTGACTCCGTTCAATGCTAGCATCTCATATGTTTTTCTGAATGTAGAACCTGGAATAAGCCCTGAATACTTATGCATTTGGCCTAAGAACTTTAAAAAAGAGAAAAAAAATCTGGGGCTGGAGAGATAGCATGGAGGTAGGATGTTTGCCTTGCATGCAGAAGGACTGTGGATTGAATCTGGGCATCCCATATTGTGCCCTGAACCTGCCAGGAGCGATTTCTGAGCATAGCAGCCAGGAGAAACCCCTGAGCGCTGCTGGGTATTACCCAAAAACCAAAATTAAAAAAAAAAAAAAAAAAAGGGAAAGAAAAGAAAAAGAATAATCATTTCCCAGACTTTAATTTGGAAATATAAACATAGCCAAACTACAAATGTGTTTTGGGAAAAGATACAAAATTAGTTTTTCTTGTGTAGGATGTAAGTTTCTCATGGGAAATAGTAGAAATAGGGGAAAAACAAAGCCCAAAAAGTTTCTTCACAGTATGATCATCAGTATCGCTTCACCTATTTTTTTTTTTTTTTTTATGGTTTTTGGGTCACACCCAGCAGTGCTCAGGGGTTATTCCTGGCTCCAGGCTCAGAAACTGCTCCTGGCAGGCACGGGGGACCATATGGGGCGCCAGGATTCGAACCGATGACCTCCTGCATGAAGAGCAAACGCCTTACCTCCATGCTATCTCTCCGGCCCCCTGCTTCACCTATTTTTATATCTCATTTAATATATCAATGATTTGGAACAATATATTGGAACACATTGTCTTGGTACAATGGTTATTTTTTTCAAGCCTAATTTAAAATTTGATGACTGAGCAGGCAACATTTTTGTACTGGAAAAATAAAAAAATTCTCCAGAACTACAAGTCAGAAACTGTATTGAGTGACATTTATTGTTTTCTAAATCTTCTCAGTAGTTCTAATATAGCCTACTTTTTAACACCATTTTGGGGGGTGAGGGTGTTATGATTGTTGATGCCCAGGGATTATTCTTGCCTTTGCACTTACAAATCACTACTGAAAACCTACTTGCTTTGGTGAAACTTCAACTTCTTTGTTCTTTCAATATAAAATCTTTTTTTTTTCTTTTCTTTTTTTTTTTTTCTTTTCTTTCTTACAATATAAAATCTTATTTAAGGGGCCTGGGCGATAGTATAGTTGGTAGTGTGTTTGCCTTGCACAAGACTTGTTCGGGTTCAATCTTCGGCATCCTATATGGTCCCCCAAGTATCTCCAGGAGCAATTCCGGAGCACAGGGCCAGGTGTAACTTACCCAATCAGCAGCATTGGGTGTGGCCCAAACCCGCCCAAATAACTTACTTATATTATACTTTTTACTCTTTTTTTTTTTGGTTTTTGGGCCACACCCATTTGAAGCTCAGGGGTTACTCCTGGCTATGCGCTCAGAAATCACCCCTGGCTTGGGGGGACCATATGGGACACCGGGGGATCGAACTGCGGTCCATCCGCTTGCAAGGCAGACACCTAACCTGTAGCGCCACCTTCCCGGCCCATGCTTTTTACTCTTGATATTACACTTTTTTGGGGGGGTTTTGGGTCACACCTGGCAATACTCAGGGTTTACTCCTGCTCCATGCTCAGAAATTGCTCAGGGGCCATATGGGATGACAGGATTTGAACCACCAACCTTCTGCATGCAAGGCAAATGCCCTACCTCTATGCAGATTATCTCTCCGGCCCTTGATACAAATTTTTGTTTTGTTTTGTTTTGTTTTTGGGCCACACCCGGCGGTGCTCGGGTTACTCCTGGCTGTCTGCTCAGAAATAGCTCCTGGCAGGCACGGGGTACCATATGGGACACCGGGATTCGAACCAACCACCTTTGGTTCTGGATCGGCTGCTTGCAAGGCAAATGCCGCTGTGCTATCTCTATATATATCTATATATATCTATCTATATATATCTCTCTATATCCCTTGATATAATATTTAACAGCTATTTATTTCAATATAGCATTGTGTCCTGTGTGCCTCAACATAAAAGAAGGTAGTGTAGTAAATTACAGAGAAAAATTTTAAAGGCGGTAGGGCGGTTCAGAAGGACATTGTGAAGGTTGTCCGTTTCGTTCCTCTGTGCTTCACTCATGGTCCCTTTAGCACAGCCAGTAATAGACTCTTCCTTAACATTGCTGTGTGGCACAAGACTCCTACACACACACACACACACACACACACACACTGCTTCACTCATGGTCCCTTTAGCACAGCCAGTAATAGACACACACA